>NC_140177.1:79154129-79274129 GCF_963971535.1 Notolepis coatsorum | reverse complement strand
TATACTTACTTAATAAGTGAATAATTCCAAGTCAATCAAAAACTATGAGTTTTATTTACTCAAAACATAATGCGATTTACACTCTGTATCTACTTAATTATCTTAAGCTGTACTTAAGTTATGCTTTTACATTATACTTACTTAATAAGTGAATAGTTCCAAGTCAATCAAAAACTATGAGTTTTATTTACTCAAAACATAATGCGGTTTACAGTCTGTATCTACTTAATTATCTTAAGTTGTACTTAAGTTATGCTTTTACATTATACTTACTTAATAAGTGAATAATTCCAAGTCAATCAAAAACTATGAGTTTTATTTACTCAAAACATAATGCGGTTTTCAGTCTGTATCTACTTAATTATCTTAAGTTGTACTTAAGTTATGCTTTTACATTAAACTTACTTAATAAGTGAATAGTTCCAAGTCAATCAAAAACTATGAGTTTTATTTACTCAAAACATAATGCGGTTTACAGTCTGTATCTACTTAATTATCTTAAGTTGTACTTAAGTTATGCTTTTACATTATACTTACTTAATAAGTGAATAGTTCCAAGTCAATCAAAAACTATGAGTTTTATTTACTCAAAACATAATGCGGTTTACAGTCTGTATCTACTTAATTATCTTAAGTTGTACTTAAGTTATGCTTTTACATTATACTTACTTAATAAGTGAATAATTCCAAGTCAATCAAAAACTATGAGTTTTATTTACTCAAAACATAATGTGGTTTAGAGTCTGTATCTACTTAATTATCTTAAGTTGTACTTAAGTTATGCTTTTACATTATACTTACTTAATAAGTGAATAGTTCCAAGTCAATCAAAAACTATGAGTTTTATTTACTCAAAACATAAGAACACGTCACACGAACTCAAGACATTCAAGTTAGTAGAACTTTCATAGAATATTGAGTATACCCTACTCAAACTAATTGATTATTTTGAACGTGCGGGTTTACAGTGTGTGCTCACTGCAGCAGAGGAGAGGAGGCAGAGGCAGAGGGGAGGGGTGTCTTTCTCCAGCTTCCAGCATGTGATTCATGTATGTGGAGTCCAAAACCAATACTAGCCAATAAGATTCGAGCTTACTAAAGCCCTGCCCACACCTTAAAATGGGGCTGTCAGCAAACTAAGCAGCCTAGCCTCTGCCCATTTGCCGCCCTGGAGGCGGGGCAGGTCCAGAACATTTCCACCGATGGACCAATCAAATCACATTAAAAGCTAAACGTGACAACGTCATCGCCTCTGTGAAACTGTGTTGGGGAAAATATACATGCCTCGCGGCCATGTTCGAAGCAAAACAACAAACAATGCGAGGGAACCCCGGAGATAGCTAGCTAACGTTATGCAAGTCTTAATGTCTAAACAAACAGCATTGTTTGATTGATTGAAATTTGGATTCCTCTCTCGGATTAATTCATTGATTGAGGAGACCTGCAATTTGATCAGCTGCAGAAGAGTTTAGGAGAATACCCACAGGACTTGGAGAACTTTGTGATTGTGGACGTTGCTTGACTTTACTTTGCAGCCGCAGCGTCAGATGCAACAATGGTGACTGTCTGTGAGTACCTAATAACCTAATAACTTTTCATAAGTGATGCCGCTGTGTGTGTGTGTGTGTGTGTGTGTGTGTGTGTGTGTGTGTGTGTGTGTGTGTGTGTGTGTGTGTGTGTGTGTGTGTACATGTATGTTCTGCCATGTCAGCAATATCTTGCAAGACGCTGAGAAACGCTCCGACGGCGATATCAGGCCATATCTCTCTCTCTCTCTCTCTCTTCTCTCTCTCTCTCTCTCTCTCTCTCTCTCTCTCTCTCTCTCTCTCTCTCTCTCTCTCTCTCTCTCTCTCTCTCTCTCTCTCTCTCTGATTCATAATCAAACCAGACCTCCTGCAGGCAACCACTGTGTGCGTGTGTATATATTTGTGTTGTGTGTGTGTAATATTCAGAAAGAGAGGGAGAGAGAGAGCGAGGGAGAGAGAAATATATTCTATATATTATTTGGCTTAAATATGAAAACAATTCTACAGTCCCCTCCCCATCATATGTATATACTCTGTCAGGATCTATGGGTAACAGTACTGTATATTTGAATATCGTATATGTCACAAATGTAACAGTACTAAATACCTGATTGATTGATTGATTGATTGATTGAAAAGTTTATTAACAGATTGCAGAATGGGTACAGTACAGTACAGCTCAATACATACAATTGTTAAGGGGATGCAGACCAGAGAAAGACTTTCGTCTTGTTTACATCAGGGTCCCCCTGTATGTCATGTATGTCCCTACTCCCTATGCCATAAATGTCATGTATGTTGTGTATGTCCCTATGCCATAAATGTCATGTCTTGTATGTCATAAATGTCACTATGAATTGAAAATGGGGGACCCTGATGTAAACAAGACAAACGTCTTTCTCTGGTCTGCATCCCCTTATAAAATTGTGTGTATTGAGCCGTACTGTATTGTACCCATTCTGCAATCTGTTAAATAAATAAAAAATAAAGTTTGACTGGCCGCCGAGCCATACTGTAGTGTACATGGTGACTGCTTGACTTAAATATAAAAAAAAGAATTAATACAAATATTAAAAAAAAAGATTTAATAAAAAAAATTTGGCATCCCCTGTTATTTTACCCACGTGACGCCACCAGGGGCGGATTTAGGATTGTAGGAGATCCGGGGCTTTAACTTATACCACCACCTTAAAGCGGACAAAAGGCACTAGAGAACACTTAAATTCACACCCTTTAATTAATGAAGCAAACTATAATAATTTATAATAATAATAATACACTGTGTTTGTATAGCACCTTTCATACAAGAATTGCAGCTCAAAGTGCTTCACAGCAGTACAAAAAGACAGGCATAAAATGAGCACAACATTGGCAGATCAAGAGCAATGCATAAAGTGGAGACATAAAGCATAAAATAGATAGCAGTAAAATAGACAAAGTCAAGGTAAGACATAGAACATTAAATCACATCGTTTTTCATATTAGGATCTAAGATCTAGGGTTAACTCGATAAAATAGAATAGTAAATTAGTATTAGAATTAGAATTAGTAAAATATAATAAAATAATGCAATAGTGCATTGCAATAAAATAGTTATCATTGTATTTTTTCGGGAGGCCGGTAAGGAGTGCATTACAGTAGTCGAGCCGGCTTGAGATAAAGGCATGGATCTGGTTTTCAGCGTCCTTTTGATTTATAAATGGCCGTACTTTAGCTAGGTGGAAGAATTATGTTTTTGTCAACCTGTTGATTGTGATTTAAAGCTTAGGTCTGAGTCTACCATAACACCAAGACTTAACTCACTCAAATACAGTTAGCAGCTGGATGGACCACAGATGGAAATTAGCTTCTGCTAAATCTGGTGCAAACATATTTTCATGTAACAATGATTAATTGAAGAAAAAAAAAACTTAATTTTTTTTAATATATTCGGGGCTTTTCAGAAAACATTCGGGGCTTGAGCCCAAGTAGCCACCCCCTAGCCCCGCCCCTGGACGCCACTGCCTCCACATTCATTCAGACATGATCTGTACTTATTTTTTATATAAGTCAGTGCAGATAATGTTTTTTCGAATAGGTAGGTAGATCCAAATGGCGGATAGCTGTGCGTATATCCTCCACTCTGTTGATGCAAAAAAGTCTTTTACTTTGTTTTCTGAACGTATCTCCCAGGCCTATGACCTATGTTTTCCCCTTGTACAGGCATCTCCCAAGCCTCATCATAAACTGAGCAAACCATGGATAACCCCAGCTTTTATCAAATCCCTAAATACTAAACGTAGATTGTATAAAAAATATCTTCTCAATCCCACTCCATTTTATCTTGCTCAATTTAGGAACTATAGAAATAAATTAAACCACATTATCAGAGGAGCTAAAAAGCATTACTACAATATGGAATTATCTAAAAACAAAAATAACATGACTCTCTTATGGAAAACAATTAACTCTATCCTCAACAAAAAATATCAACATCAACATCCACAGCTAAAGAGATTGGTTTTATCGGGTATCACAGTGGCTAAAAAGCTGATAGCATCACGATGGTTCCAACCGGAAAAAAATTGCCGAAAGGTCTGGATTATTACATATCTCGATGTGATTTATCAAGAAATATCTACAGCAAGAATTTTGGGTCTCAATGAATCCAAAATGACAATGTGGTTAGAAGTGGTGGAGAAAATAAAAGCTAGCATATAATGGTAGTGTCTGGTTAGGAGCGAGGGATAATGGATGGATTATCCAATGGGGGGTCTGGGGGGGGGGGGGGGGGGGTACGAGCTAGAGCATATGTGTGTAGGGTATTAGATAGCAGGTATTGGGGGTATATCCTGTATAAGACATTTAACTATATGGTGATTTCATTGGATGTGCACTGTTAATAATGCTTGTATATCTTATCGTGTGTTGTCATGTTTGTTTATATGTTTGTTTAAAAAATAATAAAAAAATAAAATACAAAAAAAGATTGTATAAAAAATATCTTCTCAATCCCACTCCATTTTATCTTGCTCAATTTAGGAACTATAGAAATAAATTAAACCACATTATCAGAGGAGCTAAAAAGCATTACTACAATATGGAATTATCTAAAAACAAAAATAACATGACTCTCTTATGGAGAACAATTAATCCTCAACAAAAAAAATAAACGTAATCAGTTGCCTAATGAATTTAAGGTTGATGGGGATATTATCACTGACCCGCAATTAATTGCCAATAACTTTAATAACTTTTTCTCAGAAGTTGGTCCAACACTGGCTGCAAAGATTCCATTTAGTAACCATAGTCCCCTTCAGTTTATGAATCCTCCAATTAATGACAGTTTTAATTTCTTGCCGGTTACAGAGGATGAGGTTCGGGAGATCTTGATCAACCTGGGGGACTCTTCTCCGGGTTATGATGGTATTGGAGGTAGATTACTGATATCCATTCAAGAATCCATTGTGAAGCCATTATGTCATATATTTAATACATCACTGGAGAAGGGAATCGTCCCACAGGAACTTAAAATAGCTAAGATCATCCCTATTTATAAAGATGATGACCCAGCCGTCTTCAACCATTACAGACCTATATCCATCCTTCCTACCTTGTCAAAAATACTTGAAAAGCTTGTCTATAAAAGATTAATTGAACATCTTAATAAGCACAATATTATTTACACTCACCAGTACGGGTTCAGAAAGAAACATGCAACATATATGGGAATCACACATCTAATTAATGAAATATACAAAGCTAAAGACAGAAAGGAAAACACTATAGGTATTTTTTTAGACTTATCAAAGGCATTTGATACAGTCAATCACAATATCCTCCTGCAGAAGCTCTCACATCTTGGAATAAAAAACAATGCACTGCTATGGTTCACCAGTTACCTTAAAGATAGACATCAGTATGTATCCTATAATGGGATAAATTCTCCTTTTCTTCCTTTACTTTGCGGTCTGCCCCAAGGTTCAATTATTGGGCCTTTGTTATTTTTGTTATATATCAATGACCTCCCTAACGTCTCAGACAGGCTGTCGAAAGTTTTATTTGCAGATGACACGAGTGTATTCTATTCACATAAAGATCCTGATACCATCATTAGGGTCATAAATGAAGAACTTAACAAACTATCAATTTGGTTTAAATGCAACAAATTATCACTAAACATTAAAAAAACGAATTTCATTTTTTTTGGTCTCAAATCTGTGATTTTTAACTCCTCATCTAAAGTAGTGACCAATGACATCCCCATAGCTAGGGTGTGTTCTACACGATTCCTTGGTGTTCTGCTTGATGAATCCCTATCATGGAAACCTCATATCACAGCCATAACTACAAAAATGGCCAAGAGTATTGGTATTCTTGGAAAAACACGTCACTTGCTGAGCACCGAGGTTGCCACAATGTTATATTACTCTATGGTTTACCCATATATCAATTACTGTAATTTAGTTTGGGGTAGTACTCATCAGACCAAACTTGAGCCCATATACCGTCTGCAGAAACGAGCTCTAAAAATAATCAGCTGTGTTCAACAAAGTCATTCTTCTCAGCCTCTATTCCATAAGTTAGGTATACTCAGTGTTTATCAAGTGAATCATCTTCAGACTGGTTTATTTGTGCATAGTTCTTTAAACAGAGCCCTTCCCCCTTTTTTTCATGACATGTTTGCCCACAATCACCAAATTCATAATTACCCCACACGTAGTTCCTGTTTGCTTAGACCACCCTTTTCCCGCACTTCCCAATTTCAGTTTTGTTTGCTCTACCGAGGGTCAAATTTGTGGAACTCTTTGCCTCCACATATTTTGGAATTTTCTTTTCTGAAATTCAAAAGAGCACTGAAATCTCATCTCCTAGATCACCAATATTTCCCATATGGACTTCCTTTACAAACTGTGGTCTGATGGCTTGTTGTATTTTGTTATTGTATTTTCGTTTTATAATTTATTCATTAATTGTTTTCTCTATACCAGAAATCGTATGGCATGGGTGCCTGCTTCGGTGTCTAGTACTATGGCGCGACCCCGGTCAGTCGCCTTTGGTTTAGCTCCGCGACGATTGTGCAAATTTTTAGCTATTATGTTTGTTTTTTCTACTTTTTTTATTAAAACATCACTGGCGGGTATGTCATACGACCGCCAGACACTTATGGACCTAAACTCCGGACTCAAAGAGGAGTTGGGAGACACTTTATGCCCAGAATGGCTAACGGAAATCAAGCGGGAGAACGACAACAAAGGAAACGGCAGAAAGAAGCATAGAGGTAGACGAGGCGGTATCAGACTTAGATTAAAAAGATCTGCTTACCGTCCAGCAATTCCATCCATCTTTCTGGCGAATGCACGTTCGTTGGAGGGAAGGATGGACGACTTGAGAGTGAGGGTCCGATTCCAACGGGAGATGAGAGACGTTAATATCATGTGTTTCACTGAGACATGGCTCAAGCCAGCGACGCCGGACAACAGCGTCTCTCCATCGGACAATTTCACCGTCCTGAGAGCAGATCGCACGGCAGCCTCTGGGAAGAGCATCGGAGGTGGGGTCTGCATCCTCACGAACAATCTCTGGGTTAATCCCAAGGAAGTACATGTCCTCTCAAGTTCATGCTCCCCAGATATGGAACATCTCCAAATCCTGTGCCGACCGTACCACCTACCCCGTGAGTTTACCGCAGTCATTATATCCGTCGTGTATATCCACCCACAGGCGAATACTGGCAAAGCGCTGGTGGAATTACACGACCACATCAACAAACAGCAGATCAAGCACCCGGAAGCCGCGACGATAGTGACTGGTGACTTCAACCAGGCAAATCTGAAAAAAGTGATGCCGACCTTTTTTCAGCACATCGCCTGCTCCACAAGAGGGGGGAACACACTCGACCACTGTTACACCCCGTTCAGAGCTGCCTACAAGGCTGTAGCGGCTCCGCCACTGATGGGCTCTGCAAGCGCGAGCGATCACGACTCCATTTTTTTAATCCCAGCATACAAACAAAGATCGCGTGACGTCGTCGTGTCACGTGAGACAAAAAAGTGGTCTGACGAAGCAGAGGCCGCGCTCCGTGACGCGTTCGAGGATACAGACTGGGACATGTTTAAAGGAAGCGCCAGTGACGTCAGCGAGTACGCTGATACCGTTGTGAGTTATATAACAACAGTGGTAGACGGCATTGTCCTCACAAAGAAGGCGCAGGTTTTCCCAAACCAGAAACCTTGGGTGGACAGCACTATAAGAACAGCCCTAAACTCACGCACCACTGCTTATAACCTGGGCAGAGAGTCAGGAAATATGGAAGAGTACAAGGCTTCAGTCTACACTCTGCGCAAGGCTGTTAAACTTGCTAAGAGGACATATGCTGAGAAACTGGAGACACAAATGGCACAAAACGACACAAGAGGCTTGTGGAGGGGACTGAAGACAATAACTGACTACAAAGTCAGCGCCCCCTCAATGGGGAGCGACGACGCCTCCCTCGCGGACAAACTCAACTCCTTCTACGCTCGGTTCGGTGTAGACAGTGTCGCCGCTAGCCCTCTGGCTAGTGACGTCACTGGCGCACCGGCTGTTGTGGAGGGGGGGGGGCAACCGCGGGGGGGCGGGGGCGCTCTCTCGTTGTCGGAACACAGTGTGAGAAGAGCATTTATGCAGGTGAACACCAGGAAGGCTGCAGGCCCAGATGGTATAACAGGACGCATACTTAAGTCCTGTGCAAACCAGCTTGCCCCGGTGTTCACCGCCATATTTAATCAATCCCTGGCGGAGTCAGTAGTCCCTGCCTGCTTCAAGATCTCTACCATCATCCCTGTACCGAAGAAACCCTCCCCAACATGTCCAAATGATTACAGACCGGTGGCACTCACCTCTGTGGTCATGAAATGTTTTGAGAGGCTGGTCAAGGACCACATTTGTGCCTCTCTCCCCAGTGATATGGACCCTATGCAATTTGCATACAGGACAAACAGGTCCACTGATGACGCGGTCTCCCAGGTACTGCACAGCACTCTCTCCCACCTTGACCGTCAGAAGGGGGGCTATGTGAAACTGTTGTTCATTGACTACAGCTCAGCGTTCAACACCATAGTCCCCACCAGACTGGTGGACAAGCTGATCGAGCTAGGCCTGAGCTCCGCCCTGAGCGCCTGGGTACTGGACTTTCTGAGTGAAAGACCCCAGGCGGTCAGGGTGGGGGGACAGACCTCCAACACCATCACCCTGAGCATCGGGTCCCCCCAGGGCTGTGTTCTAAGCCCCCTGCTGTACTCACTCTACACACACGATTGTGTGGCCAAGTTCAGCTCCAACTCCATAGTGAAGTTCGCCGACGACACGGTGGTGGTGGGGCTGATCTCGGACAACGACGAGAAGGCCTACCGAGAGGAGGTTGAGGTACTGGAACGTTGGTGCCAGGACAACAGCCTGCTCCTGAACATTGGTAAAACCAAGGAGCTGATCGTGGATTATAGGAGAGGACAGCAGGAGACACACACACCACTGATGATTAACGGGGCTACCGTGGACAGGGTGAGCAGCTTCAAGTACCTGGGGGTCCACATCTCAGAGGACCTGACATGGTCAACACACATAGACACAGTAGTAAAGAAAGCGAAGCAGCGCCTCTACCACCTGAGACAGTTAAGGAAGTTCAGAGTATCGGGGAAGATACTCCAGTCCTTCTACTCAGGAGCTGTAGAGAGCATCTTGACCGGAAACATCACTGCCTGGTATGGGAACAGCACGGCACAGGACAAGAAGGCCCTACAGAGAGTGGTGCGCTCAGCCGAGCGTACCACGGGTATTGCGCTACCTCCCCTGCAGGCTCTATACAACAAGAGGTGCAAATCCAGAGCCTGCAGGATAATGAAAGACCCCCACCACCCCAATAACAGCCTGTTCCAGCTGCTGAGGTCAGGCAGACGCCTGCGAACCCCAGCTACTAGGACGGAGAGGCTTAGGCTAAGCTTCTTCCCCCAGGCCATCAGAGCCTTGAACAATGAACATTGAGAGACACAGAAACTGAACTATCCACACACAAGCACACACAAGCACATACACGACACGCACGCTGAGCACGCTCACACACTAGCAGCCACTTTAACACTCATGCCGCACACACGCACACTTATGGCCAGAGGAAAGGCCACTTTAAAGTAGTATAACATCAGGAACAGTGTATTGCACTACTAAAGCTACCTAGCATGTCCTATATGCTCTGTAAATACTAATGTACAGATACCGAGATGGCACACCATGTACCTGTTTATTGCACTGTTTATTGGATTCTATTAATATGTTGTACCACTGTATTTTTATTGGATTCTATTATATGTTGTACCACTGTATTGCACATTGTCGCGGGCAAGACCAGCCGCATTTCATTGTATACCTGTATGCCGTGACAATTAAAACTCTTGAATCTTGAATCTTGAATCTATGTAGGCCTGCTTGTGTGTGTTTGTTTGTTTGGGGGGGGGGGGGGGTTATATTTTATCTTGATATAATGTAATTTTGCTTCCTGGTGAATGCCACATGCAAGCCCCTAGAGGGTTTTTAGGCAATTCTCCTACACATCCCTTGTGGATTATATTGTATTATATATGTAATTGTTTTTATATGTGTAAATAAACAAAAAAATTTAACAGTACTGTATATCTGTATGTCATGTATGTCATAAATGTCATGATATATATCTGTATATCTGTATGTTGTGTATGTCATAAATGTCATTATGAATTGAAAATAGGGGACCCTGATGTAAACAAGACGAAAGTCTTTCTCTGGGTCTGCATCCCCTTAACAATTGTGTGTATTGAGCCGTACTATATTGTACCCCATTCTGCAATCTGTTAATACAGTTTTCAATCAATCAATCAATCTCTGAGGAAGGGAGCTGCCATTTTGTTCTGAGTGAGTGGCCAGCTTACAGTATATCCAGCTAACTCAACTAAACCTGCTCTGGAGCAGGTTAACATTTTTCGATCTGTTGCCATAGTGATTTTAGACAAGCCTGCTTCGTGGAACCGAAAAGCTTGACTGATGTCAAGTTACAGTATCCTGAAAATTATCCGGGTAACTGAGGCCCTGTCCACACGATCACGGGTATTAATGACACCGAAGTTTTGAAAAAAATAAACCTCTGTCCACACAGGTGAATAACCGCGTATAACCGCATACTCACGGCGGCTGGAAAACCTGCAACCGATACATGTAGTACAATGCCAAAGCAATAGGTGCCGATGTAAGTTCAAACATGAAGGCCACCTCATCCAATCAGAAGGGCTTAGCGTTACCGGAACTGAACTGAAGCGCCTAACACAAACATCCATCCTGCTCACAGCCACAACACTCTACAGCTATCAACGAACAACGAACATGGCAGCAGCACAAAAATCTTTCCTGTGGACCGACAGTGAGGTCGAACTACTCCTGAGTGTCATGAACGAATACAAGGTGAATAAGATAACAGAATCCGTCGACTGGGAGTCCGTGTTATTCCTCGAGCAGTACCGCGGTGAAACGGATTCCGACTCTGTCCACACGAGCGCTGGGTATAATGTAACCATGATTGTATGTGCGCAGTTGCACTGTTCGGCCACACACAACCGGGGTTTTGCTACACTGCAACCGCGGTCTTTGAAAACCGGAGTCCAGGGTGAAGTTTTGCGCACATCCCGGTTGCAGTGGGTGCGTGTGGGCATAGCAACCGAGGTTATTCCCAGTGTTTACGGCAGAGCTGTCGCAATTATTTCCCATGTTTACGGCAGACTGTCGCAAACAATAGCAAGTTAGCAACTAGGGATGGGTACCTTTCACATTTGAACCGGTACCTGTGAATCGATACCGGTACCCAACGGTACCTTTTTTCGGTACTTTAGTCTCAAGAAATTTAATTTACCTACCTCAGTCGTAAAAAAGAAAAATCCAAACTTCAAATAACTACAATTTCGACAGTTTTCGGCTTGTCATTGCTCCGACTGCTTTGTTGTTGAATCAAGTCAAATCCTAGGTAAGCATATATTGTGCGTGTGAACGTTGACATGAAAAGAAAAAAGTAAAAAAAAAAAAAAAAAAAAGGTTTCTCACTTGATTCGATACTCGGTAGTACCGACGTGTTTCGGTTCGGTGCCTCAAAAGTACCGAATTCGGTACCCATCCCTATTAGCAACCGAACGCGGTAGAGAGATTAGAGCAGAGCCAGCTACATCTGAGGGAACGCTGTTTTGAAAAAGACAGCTACTGAAATGGAAGTGATGGTGTCGGCTGTTCATGGATGTTATGTTCTGTTGATGAACATGTTGCACGAACGGAGGCGCATGGTCGAGAATCGAAGAAGGCTACTGCTCCTCTTGACAAAAATTATTGAGATATACATTTTTCCCCATTAGCGAGTGTGCAGAAAATCAAGTCACTTTACTTTGAGTTAGCCACGTACGGGGAACGGGGCCCAGGTGTTAACAATCTACTGCATATATGGTTCATAATATTTACCTCTTCTATATCAGATGTATCAATAAAAGTGCTATTCGTTTCATGTGACAAAATGTGATGTCTGTAAAGAAAAAGGAAATCCATGAATGAATGGAATAAAGCAAGACTAACTTGAAAAATAGAAATGCAACAAGGTGGAAGCAGACAATCTTTGTAAAATGTTTACCATGTTTACTCGTTTTCACCTACAATTTCCACACTTTCAGGTCCAGCTGACCAATCATAGTTTTGAGTCCAGCGTCAGGCCACCCAATCGTTCCCAGTTAGGCATTTAGTCTAATCCAGTTGGTTCACGCCTCTTTACTGTATACAAACTGTAAGCAAGCATCTTATCTGATACATATGTTCACAGAATCTAAAAGTTATTAGAACTTGTTAGAGCATGACTCAGCCATTTACGACTGCTATAGGCCTATTACACAGTATATAGAATTACAGAATTATAAATACATTTATATATAAATACGAAAATGCATCAATACCCTGGGGGTCTGTAGACCCCACTTTGAGAACCACTGGTTTATGCAACAGTACACTGCAATATAGAATATGCATTTAATTTGCTAGATATTAGGATAATATTTGTATGCCAAGCATATTATGAGGATATTGCCTCAACATAAGATGGCTCTTGTTTGCTCATAGAAAGGCATACAGCATAATTAATCATTCAAAATTAATAAGCCAAATGAATGAGCCTGCTGTGTTGGAGAGGTTGATTATCCCATATAATTATTGCTTATCATTTTGTCATAGGGGCGACAGTGGCTCAGGAGGTAGAGGTGTTGTCTGGTTATCTGAAAGTGCCCGGTTCTATTCTGGCTCCTCCCGGGCAGAGCGTTGAAGTGTCCTTGAGCAAGACACTTAACCCCCGAACTGCTCCTGGTGAGCAGGTTGGCACCTTGCACGTCGGTGTGTGAATGGGTGTGATGTGAGGCATAAGTTGTAAAGCGATGTGGATAAAGCATTATATAAATGAAGTCCATTATCCAATAATGACTAATGCTTTGCTTCTTTTTCTCTCAACAAATCTTTTTTTTATTTTTGAAAATATTGAAAACAACTGGTGATTAATTGAATGTTAAGAAATTGTTTTTGAAATACCTGTTCAAGACCTACTACATTTTTAATTGTATGCAAATTGCATGGCTGGTTTTGCAACATTTATAACATATTTATGACTGTTATATTCATAGTGCCAGCAGTGATGTTCCAGCAGTGATATATTACCTGTTGATTTTATATGATAGCAGTACGTGTGATAGCAGTTACTGTGATAGTCAGCTATAATAATCCTCTTGAGTTTACATCAATCCAGTGACCCTACTTTAAAAAGCGATGGGTTTAGGGCGCCACGGTGGCGCACCACGTAAGTGCACTTGCACTATAATAGACCTATCGCTAAGCCACGCCCCCTTTGAAACCTCGGACAAACAAAGCCGACCGTGAATGACAATGGCCGTGGGGGGACCTCAAGTTCAATTGTCAGATTTACCACAGCAGGTAATAGACCTGTTTTTTAAAGATGACACAAATATTTCGTCTATAAGCAGACAGAGAGGGTTACAATACGCAGTGGAAAAGTACATTCATGAGATAAACATTTACAGAAAAGAAACCATTAGAATCGAGGCCAAATGCTACCACTCGCAACTGAAAAGTGAGAAACCCCACAGGCTCTGTAATACGAAATTAACGGGGGCTCGGGGCAAAATGCCCTTGAAAATGGACAAAATGCCCCCGAAAATCAGTTAAGGGGGGCAGAAAATGCCCCGACAGTTTACTAATTATATATATAATTATATATATGATCTACAGTGCGAGCATTTCCCTTGTATTTGCCCCTAATAATATGTGTGTGTGCGCCACCCGGAAAAATCATTTACTCGAGACGAGTATAATAGTCCCACATTACACAAGGCGCATAAACGTCCAATCACAGTAGCGCCCGAAAACAAAGTCACGGTACCGGCTTAGGCAAGTTATACATTCAGAATCAGACAACGCAAAAAAATCAGCCAGCCATGAAGCCCATTCATTTTTATTTTGAGCAAAAGAGAGACGAGGAGAAAGAGAGGAATCCGGCTGACATGGCTTTTGAAGTGATATTCGCACGTGTTTTTGCGGGTCCAGTCCCCACGGTATGTTGACAGAATTCGCAAAACACCTTATCGACTGAAGCATAAAAGTCATTAGGATACTGCTCTGCTCTGAATTTAGGGCTTAGTGGGGAATTTCTTCCGACGTTAACGACGCACCGAAGCAGCTAGACGCTTGGACATTTCTCCGTGTTGTGTGTAACACGCAGCGGTCCCCGCCTCCTCCCTCCTTGCAACAAACGTTCCACCCAAAAACGGTATTTCTATTTCATAATGAATTAAATAATTGTATAAAGAATTTTCAATGTTCTGTCATCTAATAATATATTCCATTACCTTTCCTATCTGTATCAAAGTCAAAATGTTGGTATCATAACAACACTACAACATACAAAAGCAGCTTGACAACCGATATCCTTTGCGTTTGATTGATTGAAAACTTTATTAACAGATTGCAGAATGGGTACAATACAGTACAGCTCAATACACACAAGTTAAGGGGATGCAGACCAGAGAAAGACTTTCGTCTTGTTTACATCAGGGTCCCCCATTTTCAATTCATGGTGTGCACACGCACAGTATAATAATGCATGAGATAAATAGTTAATAAACTCTGTGTTACTTGAACAATTTTCACTGTGCTCCTAAATTTCTTTGTGTGCTCCTAAATTTTTATTTAGATTTTATTTATTAACATTTTATTTAGGAGCACATGTGCTCCTTGGGAAAAAGGTTAGCGTAGAGCCCTATATATGGAGACATTAACATTACATTATCAAACATAGGGACGAAGACTGTAAAAAAAAGTGTCAACAATGTTTTATAATCCTTATGTTAATTTTCATCATAAAAATTCAGTGCCCCCGAAATACAAAAAAAGCCCCCGAAAATCAATTAAGGGGGGCAAAAAAAGCCCTTGAAAAAAAATGTTAATTTCTAACCCTACTCTGTATCAATGTTGCTGATGACAACACCATCATGGAGCAGTGTTGTTCGTGTATTGCAGGGTAAGTAATTTCTAACACATTATTAGCTTAGACCTCCATGATTACTACTATTGCTGATATTTTAGTTTAGGCTAGTGGTCTCTCACTCACCCGGTATACTGAGTGGGTGGGGCAGGGCTAAAGTCAGGCAGACATTGGATTTGCATATGTCAAAGCCACTGTGTAGGCCAGTAGCTAGACCCGACAGCTGTCATTTATGTAACGTTAGTGATATTCAAGTAGCAGCTAGTACGAGCGGTGTTCTCAAACAGTCAGTAGCCTATTTCTTTTCTCCCGTTCTCATTGCTGTTGAAACCATAGGGCACCTGGTTACTGTTCACACATCATTGGGCTCATGTACAGTTTAGATATTTCTCGTGCCCAAAATTATGACACTGCCTCCTGTACAAGTCGGCCACAGCAGTGGCATAAACCCAGAGGGAAGAGGGTAGCAGGCCAGCCTATAACCTCTGCAGTCGTGGCAAAAGCCAAACTGAACCGCAAACGGAGACCAGTGATCCCCACCTACACTCTTAACAGGTAGTTTCAAAGCACAATAAAAACACAGATACATTTGGTAATAAAGGCAAAATGGTGCTCCTTCACAGTTTATTGAAAAAAATTATTTGCACCGTCATGCAGTTTGATGTGAAAGAATAATAGCCTAGGCACAACATTCGATACGATACATTTCTAACACAGTAACATGTATCTTTCTGCCTTTAGGAAAGAGTCAGGAATCAGTGAGGAAATATATGAGAGACTGAGAGGAATGAGAGGCACACCTATAAGCTACATCGTTAACCAGACCCCTATACTGGTAGCAGTAGGTGGAAAGGACTTGTTATGGTTTGTAACCGACCCCAATCGCACAACACAAGACAGGTATGAGAGTAAGCCAAGAACTGGGCATTTATTGAAACACACAGAAAACGGCACTGTCCCTTTAAGGGAGAACACAAATTACTGGAAAACAAGAAATGGGAAAAAGGCACAGTGCCTTTAGGAGGCGAGCTGGCTAAGGGGAAGGCTAAGGGAACAGGACCAGGGCAAGGGACACGGGCAGGAACAGGGAGGACTAGGAGGACTGGACGGGATGACTAGGAGGACTAGGAGGACTGGACAGGGAGGGCTAGGAGGACTAGAGAGGGGAAACAGGGACAGAGGCTCGCGGAGGCGGGCTGGGGAGAGGGAGGACTGGAAGGACTAGACAGGGAGGACTAGGAGGACTAGACGGACTGGACGGACTGGACAAGGAGGACTAGAGAAAACAGGGTAAGGCCTTGGAACAGGGCGAGGGCTGGAGCTGCTTACAGGGACAGAGAAAACAGACAAAGCCTGGGATACAAGCATTAGAAGAATGTTGCTGCTCTGCAGCTTCTCCCGGGACGGTTCGTCTGAGGAATCTGACAGTGACGTCAGAGCCGCTCTGCAGAATCCTCTCGGCAGCTTTCCGAGGTGGTAACGGGACCGAGAGAGAGAGAGAGCGGGTTAGCTCAGAGTACAGTTGGGAACAGACAGGTGACAGGAGAAGTGACTTGTCCCAAACAGATAATCCTAGTGACTGAATCTTCGGTGTAAATACACACTGTGAGCAAATGTCCCAACAACAATCCAAATGATAATATCTTCGGTGCGAATACACACAGTGAGCGAAGTCCCAATAATAATCCAAGTGATAATATCTTCGGTGTGAATACACACAGTGAGCGATGTCCCTATAATAATCCAAGTGATATTATCTTCGGTGTGAATACACACAGAGAGCAAAGTTCAAACTAATATCATCCCAATGAACAATCCAAAAAGCAGGCACAGGGTGAGTGACAGACTGAACAAAAAGCAGGATCTCTTCAGTGTTTACACACACGAAAAATGATATGGTCAAAAGACAGTCTTGCAAAACTCACCCAGGCGCTGTGCGTAAAGAGAGCAGAATCAAACAGGGCGAGCGCGTCGTTACGGGGAACGGGTTGTCCAAGCGGAGGTCTGGGTGGTGCGCGTCTGTTTGGAGTACGCGCCGGTACGGAGAGCGCATCTGGCGCGGAGGTCTGAGTGGTGCGCGTCTAGAGTGTGTCTGGATGCGCGTCTGGAGTGAAGAGCGCGTCAGGCTCGGAGGTCTGGATGAGCGTCTGGAGTGCGTCTGGATGCGCGTCTGGATGCGCGTCTGGAGTGAAGAGCGCGTCAGGCTCGGAGGTCTGGATGAGCGTCTGGAGTGCGTCTGGATGCGCGTCTGGATGCGCGTCTGGAGTGAAGAGCGCGTCAGGCTCGGAGGTCTGGATGGTGCGCGTCTGCTTGGAGTACGCGCCGGTACGGAGAGCGCATCTGCTGCGCGGAGGTCTGGAGTGGAACACCGGAATACCTCCCGTAGAGGTTTAGAGAGCACAGTACGGTGTCTCCTTCCAGGCAAACGGCGACAGGTGGCGAAGGCTTGAGCGCATCTGGCGCGGAGGTCTGGGGTGGAACACTGGAATACCTCCCGTAGAGAATTAGGGAGCGCAGTACAATATCTCCCTCCAGGCAACGGCGACAGGTGGCCAAAGCTTGCACCTCGTCTCACGCCGGAGATAAAACAGCATACAGACAGAAACAGAACTCCCGTAGGAGCCTATAGACAGACAACCTCCCGAAGGAGTTAGGTGATAGAGATATGATACGGAACGACCCGACAAGGCCAGAGGGGAAGAGCGAGGTACTTAAAGCCCACAGGGGCACTAATTAGAATACACATCAGGTGCGTGATGGTAATTGACACTCGAACTAGAAGTGTGTGTTCAGCACCAGACTAATCAAACACATAATGACAGGTAGTCCAAGGGTGTGGCTGCTGAAGAGCAAACGAGAGTAAAAGAACGCGAGGTTGGGGGCTAGTGAGGTGAGGAGACAGGGAATTAAAGGTCAAGGGAAAAGGCGAACCTCACAGTACTCCCCCCTCCACGGGAGCCACCGGGCGACCCAAAAATACAGACAGAGTGGCAGGGGAAAAAACAAGGCAACAAACAAAAAGTACTGGGCCATGCTAGCAGGGGAAGCTACAACAAAAGGGCTAGCAAAGGAACAGGTTAGCCAAGGGGTAACTAGGGTAGCTGAGGGGTAACCATGGTAGCTGAGGGGCAACTGGAGGAGCTGAGGGGTAACCAGAGGAGCTGAGGGGTAACTAGAGGAGCTGAGGGGTAACTAGAGGATCAGAGGGGTAACCATGGTAGCTGAGGGGTAACCAGAGGAGCAGAGGGGTAACCAGAGGAGCTGAGGGGTAACTAGAGGAGCTGAGGGGTAACAGCCAAGGGCACTGATAGCTACAGGGCCTATGCTAGCTGTACCGCTACATTAACATAGAGGCTGCGCTAGCTGCCGGAGCTAGGCTAGCAGACAGGGCTGGAACAGGGGCACTGGAGAGGGGAACAGGGAAGGGGCTAGCAGAGGGAAAGGGTAGCTGCCAGGGCACTGATCGCTACAGGGCCTATGCTAGCTGTACTGCTACATTAACATAGAGGCTGCGCTAGCTGCCGGAGCTAGGCTAGCAGACAGGGCTGGAACAGGGGCACTGGAGAGGGGAACAGGGAAGGGGCTAGCAGAGGGAAAGGGTAGCTGCCAGGGCACTGTTAGCTACAGGGCCTATGCTAGCTGTACTGCTACATTAACATAGAGGCTGCGCTAGCTGCCGGAGCTAGACTGGCAGACAGGGCTGGACCAGCATGAGAGAACAAGCTAGCTGGAAGGACAGTCCTAGCTGTGGGGAACTGACCTTGCTAGCTGAAGGGGCAGTCCTAGCAGTGGGAGCAAACTGACCTTGCTAGCTGAAGGGGCAGTCCTAGCAGTGGGAGCAACCTGACCTTGCTAGCTGAAGGGGCAGTCCTAGCAGTGGGAGAAAACTGACCTTGCTAGCTGAAGGGGCAGTCCTAGCAGTGGGGCAAACTGACCTTGCTAGCTGAAGGGGCAGTCCTAGCAGTGGGAGAAAACTGACCTTGCTAGCTGAAAGGGCAGTCCTAGCAGTGGGAAAAAACTGACCTTGCTAGCTGAAGCGGCAGTCCTAGCAGTGGGAGAAAACTGACCTTGCTAGCTGAAAGGGCAGTCCTAGCAGTGGGAAAACTGACCTTGCTAGCTGAAAGGGCAGTCCTAGCAGTGGGAAAAACTGACCTTGCTAGCTGAAAGGGCAGTCCTAGCAGTGGGAAAACTGACCTTGCTAGCTGAAAGGGCAGTCCTAGCAGTGGGAAAACTGACCTTGCTAGCTGAAAGGGCAGTCCTAGCAGTGGGAAAAACTGACCTTGCTAGCTGAAAGGGCAGTCCTAGCAGTGGGAGAAAACTGACCTTGCTAGCTGAAAGGGCAGTCCTAGCAGTGGGAAAAACTGACCTTGCTAGCTGAAAGGGCAGTCCTAGCAGTGGGAGAAAACTGACCTTGCTAGCTGAAAGGGCAGTCCTAGCAGTGGGAAAACTGACCTTGCTAGCTGAAGGAGCAGTCCTAGCAGTGGGAAGGCTACACAAAAAGTGGAGGCCATGCAGAGGGACCGGGTTAGCTGCCTGGGCATGGCTAGCTACAGGGCCTATGCTAGCTGCAAGGGCTGCATTAACATAGAGGCTGTGCTAACAGCCGGGGCTAAGCTAGCAGACTGGGGCCATGCAGAGGGACTGGGTTAGCTGCCTGGGCATGGCTAGCTACAGGGCCTATGCCAGCAGCAAGGGCTGCATTAACATAGAGGCTGTGCTAGCAGCCGGGGCAAAGCTAGCAGACTGGGGCCATGCTGGTAGTAGAGGCCTAACAAGCTGCCGGGGAGCTAACGAGGCAAACAGGGAAGCAAACAGGGGAGTCAACAGGCTAACAGGGGAGCTAACAGGGGAGACTAACAAGCTAACAGGGGAGCTAACAGGGCTAACAGGGAAGCTAACAGGGCTAACAGGGGAGCTAACAGGGAAGCTAACAGGGAAGCTAACAGGCTAACTAGAGGGAACAAAAAAAAAGAGGCAAACTCAACATACACCATCTGTGCTGGCTGGGGTCGTCGATTGGTCGGGTCGTACTGTTATGGTTTGTAACCGACCCCAATCGCACAACACAAGACAGGTATGAGAGTAAGCCAAGAACTGGGCATTTATTGAAACACACAGAAAACGGCACTGTCCCTTTAAGGGAGAACACAAATTACTGGAAAACAAGAAATGGGAAAAAGGCACAGTGCCTTTAGGAGGCGAGCTGGCTAAGGGGAAGGCTAAGGGAACAGGACCAGGGCAAGGGACACGGGCAGGAACAGGGAGGACTAGGAGGACTGGACGGGATGACTAGGAGGACTAGGAGGACTGGACAGGGAGGGCTAGGAGGACTAGAGAGGGGAAACAGCGACAGAGGCTCGCGGAGGCGGGCTGGGGAGAGGGAGGACTGGAAGGACTAGACAGGGAGGACTAGGAGGACTAGACGGACTGGACGGACTGGACAAGGAGGACTAGAGAAAACAGGGTAAGGCCTTGGAACAGGGCGAGGGCTGGAGCTGCTTACAGGGACAGAGAAAACAGACAAAGCCTGGGATACAAGCATTAGAAGAATGTTGCTGCTCTGCAGCTTCTCCCGGGAAGGTTCGTCTGAGAAATCTGACAGTGACGTCAGAGCCGCTCTGCAGAATCCTCTCGGCAGCTTTCCGAGGTGGTAACGGGACCGAGAGAGAGAGAGAGCGGGTTAGCTCAGAGTACAGTTGGGAACAGACAGGTGACAGGAGAAGTGACTTGTCCCAAACAGATAATCCTAGTGACTGAATCTTCGGTGTAAATACACACTGTGAGCAAATGTCCCAACAACAATCCAAATGATAATATCTTCGGTGCGAATACACACAGTGAGCGAAGTCCCAATAATAATCCAAGTGATAATATCTTCGGTGTGAATACACACAGTGAGCGATGTCCCTATAATAATCCAAGTGATATTATCTTCGGTGTGAATACACACAGAGAGCAAAGTTCAAACAAATATCATCCCAATGAACAATCCAAAAAGCAGGCACAGGGTGAGTGACAGACTGAACAAAAAGCAGGATCTCTTCAGTGTTTACACACACGAAAAATGATATGGTCAAAAGACAGTCTTGCAAAACTCACCCAGGCGCTGTGCGTAAAGAGAGCAGAATCAAACAGGGCGAGCGCGTCGTTACGGGGAACGGGTTGTCCAAGCGGAGGTCTGGGTGGTGCGCGTCTGTTTGGAGTACGCGCCGGTACGGAGAGCGCATCTGGCGCGGAGGTCTGAGTGGTGCACGTCTAGAGTGTGTCTGGATGCGCGTCTGGATGCGCGTCTGGAGTGAAGAGCGCGTCAGGCTCGGAGGTCTGGATGAGCGTCTGGAGTGCGTCTGGATGCGCGTCTGGATGCGCGTCTGGAGTGAATAGCGCGTCAGGCTCGGAGGTCTGGATGGTGCGCGTCTGCTTGGAGTACGCGCCGGTACGGAGAGCGCATCTGCTGCGCGGAGGTCTGGAGTGGAACACCGGAATACCTCCCGTAGAGGTTTAGAGAGCGCAGTACGGTGTCTCCTTCCAGGCAAACGGCGACAGGTGGCGAAGGCTTGAGCGCATCTGGCGTGGAGGTCTGGGGTGGAACACTGGAATACCTCCCGTAGAGAATTAGGGAGCGCAGTACAATATCTCCCTCCAGGCAACGGCGACAGGTGGCCAAAGCTTGCACCTCGTCTCACGCCGGAGATAAAACAGCATACAGACAGAAACAGAACTCCCGTAGGAGCCTATAGACAGAGAACCTCCCGAAGGAGTTAGGTGATAGAGATATGATACGGAACGACCCGACAAGGCCAGAGGGGAAGAGCGAGGTACTTAAAGCCCACAGGGGCACTAGAATACACATCAGGTGCGTGATGGTAATTGACACTCGAACTAGAAGTGTGTGTTCAGCACCAGACCAATCAAACACATAATGACAGGTAGTCCAAGGGTGTGGCTGCTGAAGAGCAAACGAGAGTAAAAGAACGCGAGGGTGGGGGCTAGTGAGGTGAGGAGACAGGGAATTAAAGGTCAAGGGAAAAGGCGAACCTCACAGGACTACCCCATTGGTTGTGGCTTGAGCTATCAGGTAATGGTATTCTTGAGGATGCAAGGCTGGAAGTTAGACAGCATACTCACAACATGTTAGGGATCCTCTCTGACACAATTTTAAATTTCTTTATCTTTGATATAGCACGTTCAACATGTATCCTATGTGCAGCCAATTTTTTTGTCAGGCAGACATCTGTAGAGGACGCCTTTTTCCTCTGACGAAGGGTGGGATGTTTATTTCCAGTCCAATTTCTTGTAGGTCATTTTCAATAAAAAATCTGTTATCTACCATAAGCCCATCCCCTTCCTGCAGATAGCCATGTTTAAGCAGATTTTTCATTAGCTCAATAAAGTTGCTCTGCCTAACTATTTCTTTGTCAGACATAGATCCAGTGAAAACAGTTGAACAAAATATTACAGAACCTCGTGGATCACATGCTATGAGGGATTTCAATGTGTTTGCAGACTTGTAGGTTGAGTAACTTTGACTTTGGGGTTTGAATTTTTTACTCTGTACAGTCTAATATTGCCATCGTTGTAGGAAATTCCTCTCTGTACTTTCCTGGCATTTGTGCCATTATTATGTCTCTATGAGGCCATGCGGGTAGTTCCCCTAGAACTGTGAACATGTAGTCCACCCATGCATTGAACAAAGTACCAACACTATATTCATCAATCATACATCTAAATGCCAAATCTTTTAAATCATGATTTTGTCTCAGTTTCATAAGAACAAGCAAGAGCTGCACACGCAGGGGCATTGTGTTAATTTGCCAATCACTTCTGCTATATGTCAATGGGACTGAAGTTTGCTGTGCTGCTAGGTATACTAAACACAGTACATAGATTGTTGAATTGATCATAAGAGAATCCAGTGGCATATTTGAAATAGGCTGGTACACGGCTGTGCTGCAAGACCTCTGGTGTTAATCTATTTGGTACTTGATTATGTCTCAGAACAGTATTTATACTCGTCAGTGATTCGATTTGTGCTTGTTGATTTCTCAATCTTTCATCTCGCTCCTCTTGTCCACCTTCCATTGGGAGAGCCTGCTCCACAGGCCGGCGCTCCTCATCTGGAGGCTCCTCCACACGCTGACATTCTTAGAGAAGAGAGAGGTGATGGATAAGGGGAGAGGGATGAGGGGGAGAGGTGAATGAGGTGAGAGGGATGAGGGGGAGAGGTGAATGAGGGGAGAAAGAAATGAGAGGAGAGAGGGATAAGAGGAGACAAATTACTCCTTGATGTTTCTAATTTTTTCTCTCGCTGCAGCTCCCACTGTTGCAGCTCCCACAGACCAACCCAGCAACATCCCTGCCTGTATCCTCTTCCTGTACCAAGACCATCCCCATGCCCCTCTCTCCATACATAGCCATACCAACACCACAGCACATCCAGAGCTTTGATCTGGAGGAAGCAAGACAACTACAACTGCAAACCACGGGACAGGCTGCATGTCCACTGTGGCACAAGGAGCGAGAGGGCAGGCTGACTGCATCAGAATTTGGCAAGATACTAAAGAGAAAGAAAATTTCAGATGCCTTCATACAGTCCACATATTACCCCAAACCCTTCACTGCTACTGCAACAACCTATGGCTCTGCCAATGAGTCAAAGGCCAAGCAGCTGTACCAGGAGACATTTCCAGATAGGCATGTTCATAGCTCTGGCCTCCTCCTGCAACCAGATCTCCCCTTCCTTGGGGCAACACCAGATGCAATATTATGTGACAATCGTCAAATAGGCTTGCTTGAGGTGAAATGTCCCTTTGCAGCAAGGGACATGACGGTAGCAGAGGCAGCCACAGCCATAAAATATTTCTATGTGCGTAAAGACGGAGAAGACATACACATCTCAGAGAGGCACAACTGTTATTACCAAATTCAACTACTACTTAGCGGACTCAACTTCTGTGACTTTGTACTTTTTACAAGAAGAGATATATATATATATTGAGAGAGTTCACAGAGATATTCAGTTCATCAATGACATGATTGTAAAGCTGCACACATTCCATGATGCTCACTTTAGTCCAAAAACATAAATCAGACCTTTCATTGTCACTCATGTCCTGTCTTGGGTTGACCTGTGTCGTCTCTGTGAGGGCAGTAACATCCCAGCACACCTCATTCTGTGAAAAAAACACAAAAAGCTGAGTATTAGCTAAGCATAGACAGATAATAATAATAGTTCATTTATGGAGCATCTTTCATACATAAAATGCAGCTCAAATTGGATTTTATTGACAACAAACATAACAACTTTGACAGATCAACATTTGTATTTGCCTTGTCAGGGATAAAATGAAAAGTCCAGGACTTATTTACATCGTTGTCCCTGTTGTTACTGGTTTCAAGTGGCACTATGGCATCTGAAGTGCATCGAGCATTCTTAGTGCATAATCTAAAGTGCATGTAGTAGTATTCATGTTTCAGTTTTTTTTATTATAAAAAAAAGCATCATTCATGCTCATTGGTGCATTAAAAACAATTATTTTCATCATTTCATTTTCAAGTGCATAGAGACATAACTCATCGTTCACCAGAGGTTCACCAGGTTCACCAGAGGTTCCTCCGGTGGTTATAACAAGTTTGTCCTCCCTGCTTAGCCTTATTTTTGAACCCATTAATATGGATTCTGTCTTATTGCCTAGATGCAGTGACAACCTGTTGTCTGTTAGCCAGTTCTTTATAATATCAATGGTGGTCACTACATAAAATCTATAACTATAACTGTCCTTGTTGGTCATCATTTTCACTGTTATGCACCTGGCTGACTGTAACGTTACCTTTTTTGGGGTGAGGGTCTGTGTCTTTTCGGAGCAGACACGAGAGCCGCATGGGATCTGGATTTTCCAGAGTTGGCTTCCCATCTCTGAAGTGCTTTTGGGTGAAAAGACAGTTAGCAAAAGTTAGCTAAAAACACCAGCTAACTAGCAAGGACGAAAAGTCAGACAGCAAACGTTGATGTTGATAACACTGTAGCTAGCTAGCTGGCTAACAAGTTGGCAGCTAACGTTAGCTAGCTGGGCTGGATGGCATTCAAAGTCAAACGTTTCTAATACATACCGTCAAATATTATGTCTTTATGAATTGACCTTACCTTTGAGCAAACATAAGTGTCCTTGGTAATGGTCTTCACATTCAGTTGTGTATGTGGTCGACGACACAGCAGAATCCACCGCTTGCATTTGCATTTTTTATAAAAAAAAATACATTAAAATAATAATAATAATTATTTTTTTCTTTCACTTTTTACTTTACTTTTTTAAATGATGATGATTCTGACTTGAGTTATATTGTATGTTACTAGAGACTTTTAAGTTTAAATCAAGCACTTTGATATATATGTTATGTTGTCTGTTTAACACTTTGAGCGCCAGCCGCTTTTTCCTTTTTACCGGCTGGAATGCCACCATCCACTCCCAATGTTAACGTTAATATCGCCTAATCTATGTTTTAAATTATGGATATGTGTCTAATCTGCCCGTCGCTTATCAAAGAATAATTTTCCAGTCAACATTGTCAAGGCAGATTGTTTTTTTATCGCTTCATTTCTGTTTGATAGCATTTTGAAAATCACCCGTTTTCGGGGAAAAAACAACCCATGCCTATGATAATCGCCTTTTACTGGAATATTCCAGAACGTTGTCATTTGTCTGCCTATTTATGAATCGTTTTCAAATAAACGCTAGATGATCGATAGTATATGTGTGCGCACGCACGCTCGTACCGTGCGCTGATAATCGCTGCTCTTATTTCCTCATGGCTTTTACAGTCAAAACAGCCATATCACATATCACATAAATGCTTATATATCCGTGAAAACTAGTCTGATTATCCTAACACTGATAACATAGATTCCTTACCTGAGGTCAGATGGTATCCAAATGGTTTATTCCAATTTCCGATCGCCATTCGAAAAAATCGATAATTGTATTGATCCATCGTGTGTACAGTATAACCCATATTCGCCGTGGCTCAGAGGCTCCAGAATGAACTCTGGTAGACCCCGGCTGCATCAGTGAGAAGTAAAATGTGGAGTCAGAAATCCGTTCTCCCATTCACTTTCATTGAGTCCATTCCAAAAGGGTGATTTACCATCTGGGAGATGATAGGGGGCGCTTTTTTCACATCTGAGCGCCGGCGGTCCCTGGATCTCCAACGGTAGGCTCGCGTGATGCAATATGATTTCAGATCGCTAATAAAAAAAAAAAAAAAAAAAAAAGAGAGAATACTCATGACGTGGCATTCAACGGTCGGGGGGTAAACCCGAGAAAAGCCGTGAGTGGCATACAGAAAGAGTGCAATAAATGATTTTATTGAAAAAATAAGAATTGTGTGAGAATCGTGATCTCAATTCTTAGAGAGAAAAATCGTGATTCACATTTTAGCAAGAATCGCCCAGCCCTAATTCCGGTGTGTTAACAAATGACCCAAGCTAGCTTCAAATTGTGTTACTATTTGACTGCCACATTGTTTTGCCATCTGTACTCCCTGGCACCAGCATTTTTTGACAATTTTCAAGATGTTTGCAGACCCATCGTATATTCTATATTATAGCTATGGAGACAATAGTATGGCTCATTTGAAAGGAAATATGTATACTCCAACAGGGAAAAAAACTTTTAGTTATACATACCTTCGTTCCTGCGCTATCCCATGCAAAAAAATCGTCCCGTTTCAAAATAATCCAGTTCCGTTTCCTGGAACTCGAGATATGACGTGCGGGTTGCTCGCTGGACACCTATAGGTCTAAGGTAACATGACCATAGTAGAATGATTAACAAACCATGGGGGGGGAGGGGGGGGGTCCCTTCGCGGAATAATTTTTTGACGCTGGGATCATTACAAAGGCATGTTTTATGATGGGGTTTGGTAAAATAGACGTTACCTTTGTCAGCAGGTCCACCAAAACCCTGTCCACTCTTGCTCCGAAGTGTCTTGGGTTAGAACAGGAACAATAAATAACGTTAGTTGGCCCTGGCAGCGCCGTTAGCGTTACATCCAAACAGCCTGTTTGAAAATATCCAACATAGTCTGGTGAAAATGCACCTTATCATCCATAAGTGTGATAGTTTTGTCCTCTTCATAATAATCTCCAATAGTTGCCGGTATCAGTTGCCTCTGGTGTGCTCTCCCAGCGGCGACTGCCGTGGAGCGTTGAACAGAATACGTTACCTCCTCAGCCGGTTTGACTATAGTATTTTTATGATTTACCAGAAGTGCTGAGTCCAATGTAGTCTGGTGAAAACGCACCATATCATCCATACTGTAAGTGTGATAGTTTTGTCCTCTTCATAAAAATATCCAATAGTTCGCAATCGCCATTGAAGGTACCTCTCTATCCACTCCTGCTGCCTCTGGAGTGCTCTCAACTCCAGCTGCGACTAATCCTGCCAGAGCTACCAGGATCACACAAGAAGGTCCGGCTAACTGTTTAGTATAATAATAAATAGATTTTTTTTAAATTTAAATAAAAACGAGTATTTACGTTTTTGGCGGCCAAAGCATGGCTGGGAAAAACAAGTACTGTATACTCGTTTTTGGCACCCAATGAGTTAACACATTGCTGTGTTATTTTTCAACACACCTTTTTAGTTAGGGAAATTATTTCAACACAAACGTTTTTTATATACTTATATTATAACTTTGATAGCGCTTTTCTGGGTACCACAAGACACTTTACATAGTGGGGTTATGTGAAATTAATGTGAAATAAATGTGAAAGTAAATAATGACACAATTATTAAAATAGATACTCAATATAGATTTGTGTCAACAAGGGAGTAAGAACAAAGGGGGGTTACAGCTGGGTTTTGATGGCCATGTTGAATGTTCTCTGTGTGGTGTGCCGGCTTCATCACCCCTGAGGACCATGAAAGCAATTTAAAACTGTGACTTCAAAAATACATCGGTGTCAACCTGAAAACGAGGCTGTTTTTCTTGAATTCCCACAAGGTTTTTGACCAACAGCAGCTACTGTATAACCAACCTGAATTCATCTCTCATTTACCTTTGACAGAATTTCATATTGCTGTGTCTCATTATATTCCATTTATTTTCTTACACAGAATCAGAGGCATCCATGTCAAACCCTCTCTCTCTCTCTCTCTCTCTCTCTCTCTCTCTCTCTCTCTCTCTCTCTCTCTCTCTCTCCCTCCGTGCTCCCTCTTGGTTGAAAGAAACAGACCCCCCCCTCCACTTTTGTGACTCCATCTCTGTGTCTCCCTGAGAATACTCTCACTGATGGCCAGTATTGTGCTAGTTACTGAAAAATAGTAACTCAGTTACTTTACTAGTTACTTCATTTCAAAAGTAACTCTGTTACTGTACTAGTTACTTACACCCAAAAGTAATGCGTTACTGTGAAAAGTAACGATTTAGTTACTTAAAAAAAGTTAAGATTGCTCCCATGCCCTTACAGATACTCAAAATCTGTTGATCAACTTGACAGTTTCCATTCACATCACTGAACTCTGCTAAGCAATGTGGTCTATACAAACACAAATCTGACACAAACACAAATGTTGTGCCGAGTCCTGCCGAGTCCTGTAATAAGAAATGCGCTGTGCCTAATTGTATCGCCGCTTAGGTTGAAGGAACAGCCTAAATGTCGCTGGAGCGTTTCATTATAACCGTTTTGCAACGTTGTTTAAGATATCAATCATGCATTGCAACGTTAGAATAGTTAGGATATCAATTGTGCATGAAAGGACTATATTTATATTGTTTGATTAGTATTGATGAGATTCCCTGGCAGATTCTTAGTCAAAATCCATTGATCAACTTGAGTTTCCATTCATTCATTCGTTAGTCCAGCCCCTCAAACATCTCATTTCCATTTTGTATATTCTCTCTCCAAGTAATTGGAAAAAGTGTCCCGTCTTTTCCGCCTGGTATCATGCTAACTACTGTAGATCCCTGAAAGCGAGTGGCTTCGGATGAGTCCTGGTCGCCTATTGCTTAATAACAGGCCAGTAGTGCTGCTTTTGCTTCCGCGTTTTCCCTGATTGGCTGCGCCATGCCCCGCGGCAGGCGCGGCAACCGCAGAGCAGAGCGGCAGAGCGAGCGGAGCGGCAGAGCGCGAGCGGAATTATGTAACCGCCCTAGTAATCCGCCATGATTTTCATTCGGCGCTTCAGCTCACCTGGCAGAGCAGCGGTCCTGCGGTCCGTTGTTGACGAGTTCGAATCCCATCAAATTTTTTTTTTTAACGTGATTTTTTTTTTAACGTGTATTCTTTCGCCGGTTAAGGTTAGGCATGGTTAAGGTTAAGGTTAAGGTTAGGCATTGTTTCGGAGTTGGTTAAGGTTAGAACGGTTAAGTTTAGGCGCTGTTAAGGAGCTGGTTAAGGTTAGAGTTTGTCTTAGAGAATGGCAATATTCTTTCTATGGTTAAGGTTAGGCATGGTTAAGGTTAAGGTTAAGGTTAGGCATTGTTTCGGAGTTGGTTAAGGTTAGAACGGTTAAGTTTAGGCGCTGTTAAGGAGCTGGTTAAGGTTAGAGTTTGTCTTAGAGACAGCCTATTTCCGCACTGCCACTCTCCCGCGTTGCCGCGGTCACATGGTCAAATTGTCACATTCTTGCACTACTGGCCTGTTAAAAAGCAACACGCGTCCTGGTCGTTAACGTTAGACTCCGCTACTAGCTTCGTTGAAGCACAAATTACATTTAACTATATTCTTTTCTTTGTGCTCGACAAAAGAGAAATAGTGAGAATATCCATGTGAGTAGCTGGGCGCCGCCATGACACTCAGGACTATAGTAAACAAAACACGCCCACAGCACAGCATGTCCCCGCAGCCGCAGGTGAAGTGACACAGACAGGAGTGGAGGACTGCACTGGATCGCTAACGCTCGCTAACAATCTACATAAAAATAACGCAGTAACGAACCATTCAGTAACGGTAACGGCGTTACTGACTTTCGAAAGTAATGCGTTAGAGTACTAGTTACCGCCAAAAGTAACGGTGTTACTTTGTAATAGTCCCAACACTGCTGATGGCAATACCTGGCTTCATTTGGGACAAGTGCAAGTGTAATTTAATTTGAGATAAACACTGATTATCTCTCTCTCTCTCTCTCTCTCTCTCTCTCTCTCTCTCTCTCTCTCTCTCTCTCTCTCTCTCTCTCTCTCTCTCTCTCTCTCTCTCTCTCTCTCTCTCTCTCATTCCCTCCCCCTCTGGGTGTCTCTCTCTCCCTCCAGTGCACTCCTATTGGTGGCCATGGATTTGTACTCGACAAGTACAAGTGCCATTGCAGACGAGGCTTCTACCATCCGAGTCGAGTGTCACTCAATGGCTTCACAGGTAGGTGTATTACAAGTGTGGCATCTGATTCGTTAATCTTTTCTTGATCCTCCAATCACTTTTGCAATTGCTTCCCCTCAGACAACCTTTGTTCAAGAAAAGAGGGCAGGCTTGAGAACCAAGTCTGCTTGATAAGCACGGCGCGTGTCTCGATCGGTTTAGTCACGATTTGATGAGCCAGGGCACAAGTTTGAGCTATTTTGTTATTGTATTGATGAATATTTTATATCCAGACATATTCATTGATATACTGTACATAAAAAAAGGAATATTTCATTGCTGTCCGGAATTAAAATGATCAGGAGACGGTTTCTAAAGTTCAATATGATTTATTATGAGGATGGATCCATACAAAAATACAAAATATAGTTAGTTTTATCGAGATTAAGGATGGGAGAAATGGTTAGAGAGAAGTGGGAGACAAAGCCCAGAGTGAAATAATTTAGTCTCCTTACACTAGGTAGGGTGACTTTTGATTTTTTTTTAAAGAGGACATGCTGGCCCCAGCCTCGAGATACTTAATGATACTCAAAGTTTACTCAAATATGCCTTATTGTTTTAATATATTTAAAGTATGCCTCTTCTGTATGGATAGAACATTTTTATTATATTATTTTATATAACACAATAATATCTCTCTATAACCAAAGACACACCTAACCAAAGTTACTCAACAATCAACTTTATTATGCCTAAAATGATCTCTCTGACAAATCAATGGCACAAGAATAACTTAAAAATCAACCTGTAACAAAATAATAGCTCTCCTTTCAAGTCTTACTGGACAAAAAAAAATAACAAAAAAATATGAAATAATGTTCTAAATAATACCTCTTCTTTAGAAAATCCAGCTTTAACAAATTGTCCCTTTGTATCTTTTCAATGTAAATAATAAAACAGTAACCTCACAAAGATACTAATCTAATTATTTTAAAAGTGCACTATGCAGATTTGGATTTACATTAGCATAACTTGCCATTAGTGAACATAACATATTTATTACCTATGTTTATTACATAAATCAAACCAAAAACATTTTGAGGCACCATGAACCAAATATAAGGCTACTAAACTTGTTGGCAGTGTCAGAGTCTGTAAATATATTTTTTTAGCAAGGCACTAGTGCAATCCATGGATCTGTGTTACGATTCCTGGAACGTTTCGTTGGCATGTCGGTGGTAGAGATGAGTAGAACCCAGAATGCAGACTTAACACGAGAAGGTAGTGGAGGATGAAATAGACGAAGCACGAGTCGTGGATGAAAGTAATAAGTTCTTTACTGAACGTGGAAAACAATACAAAACTGACTCACGGGGAATACGGAGAACATAAGGTTGACAGCACACAGGACGAACATAAGTAATGATCCAGAACAGGAGGGCAGGGCAGACAACACTAATATACACAGACTAATTGACACATGAGGGTGATTGGGAACAAGACACAGCTGCGTGGAAAAGACTGAAACAACCTGGGGTAACATACTGAAACATGACGAGACTAAATAACACATAGATACAGACACAGGGGAGAATTCACTAGACTAGACAATGGGGCACAACACAGACAACAGATACACAGACAACAGATAAGTGAGCATGACAGAGAACAAATTAATAAACATAGACAGGCACAAATGCAGTAGTGTATTGTTCATGAGTGGTGCTGAAAGTCCGATGACCGGTCCAGTAGGACCGGGGGGTAGACAGTACCCCACCCTCAAAGGTCGACTCCCAGGCCCCCCGGGAACGGGAAGGGTGGGAGGGGAGGAAGCCGCGTCGGCGAAGAGGTTCGGGGGGAGGAAGGGGGGGGAGGGGGGGGGCTCGGCCTAGCAGGCCCCCCGGGAACGGGGAGGGAGGGTAGCAGCATCGGCGAAGAGGTGCGTTGGGGAGGAAGGGGGGTCGAGGGACGGGGCTCATGGGAACTGGGTCGGGGGGAGGGGGCTGACGAGGAGGGCTGGAGCAGGGAAGGATGGAGGGTAGAGGCGACGGCTCCGGAGTAGAACCTGGGGCTGGGGTCTCCTCTGCGGCGAGACCCACCGCTGAACCCCAAATTCCTCCGGCAGCGGAATTTGGCGTCGCCCTCCAGGTCTGCCATGGTGGTGGCTCGTCCTCCGGAACCTCCCAGGGCTGAGGAGACCTCGACCAGGCCGGCGAGGAAGACCTGTGATCCTGGGAACCCCATCCCCTGGGGCTGTGATGTCGGGATCCGCGCCCCTTCCCCGACGCTCCCCTGCGGACCAGACGACTTCCCACCCAGGGATCCAGCACAGGAGTGGCCGCGGCGCAAGCACAAGCATAATCTCTTCAGTCAGAAAAGTGATTTGACCCTTTTATTTACATGTTTACATTATAATAGATCAAATAATATATACAAAACAGGAATTAGCAGCATATTTACTGATGTTGGCTGGCTCAGAGCATAATCATTTATCATAATACAAAATGATAAAAGAGAAAAGTGCAACTTGTTCAAGCTTAGTCAGGCTTGTGCACACATCAAACAAAAACACAATCAATAAAATGTGTCTACCTGTACTTTCCCTCATTATAGCAGTAACACACAGGCTGTCCCAACAGACACAACAGTAACACACATCACTGGTCAGCATAGTTGACCTTTGAGTGGTACAATGTGGTACATGACCCAGTATGTAAGGGGACGCCACAGCTCTTACACTGGACCCTCATCTCGCTGCGCTTCCCCTTTCGGGTACAAACCCTGAATTTTTTTGCTGGGTACGTGCGTTTGGGGGTGGGTGGGATCGGGACCAGTTTATGAGCTGCCACATTACCATTCAGCCTGCTTTGAGGGTCAGTGTTTGGCGCTGTCCTACTGGGTCCAGGTGCCTCCTCATAACTTGCCTGCTCTGGGGGGTGGCCCACAGTGGTCCAGGACTCGATTATACTCTGCATGAACGAGTAGAGACATTTACAGTTGCCATCTGGGTTCTTTGCCTTGTACAGGGTGAAAGCATTGAAGATGCATATCTGAAACATATACATGACAAATTTGTTTGTCCACTTAGCTGACTTCCTGACAAACGGATAGTAGCTAATATTTTGGTCTAGCCTGTCCACACCGTTCATGAACTGGTTGTATTCAACCACAGAAACTGGCTTCTCTTGTGGCACTTTCTCTCTGAAGCCTCTCTGCCTCACCAGGACAGTTTGCATCTCATCCTGGTGGAGATTTGTGATCATTCTCACAAGTCGTTTGTCCCGCCATGCCAACACCATCACTGAGTCATTGTGCCGCATGATTCTCTCACCAACTTTCAGGCTAGAAAGTGTCATATCTCTGATGATAGGTGGTTTGCCTCTGTTCTTCCTCAGTGTGCCACACACATGTGTTTTTAGACCCAAAAGTAATTTACACATATGGACAGAGTTATAAAAGTTGTCCATAAACAACCTGTATCCGTAACCTGCTAGGCCATAGAGCAGAAAGACAACAGTGTCTTCTAGGGTAGCATACTGTCCACAATATGGCTTCATATTTAAGCAGTACCCTGTCGCAGAGTCACACAGAATGTATGACTTTATGCCATATTTGTAGGGGTGGGACAATACATCGATCCAGATCGATATATCGATCTATTATCAATAATCAAATAGGATCGACGCAACGTAAAAAGATCGATTCATATTGCGATACTCTTATTTTGAAAATCCCCGCGAGTCATATCCGCCGGCGCCCAGTATTGTGAAACTCTGTAGACATTACAGCAGTGTTTGCGTCTGCTGTAAAGCACTCAGAGCGTCTATTTTGCGAGCCGATATAAGTCTGTGCAGTTTTTTCCCCGCAACGGGTCAAATGCATATAACAGGCGTTGCATCGTCGCCATTCCTTTATGCCAACGTCGCGTTAAATATCTAAATGAACGTCGCGTTGGCTGCTTAAAAGCTAAGCAGCTAACCGTGAGAGAGAACAGGAGAGGAGAGAGGGGACTTGGAAGGAGGAGGGGTGGGGGCTGTGGGGGACTGTGTGTGTGTGTGTGTGTGTGTGTGTGTCTGTGTGTGTCTGTGTGTGTGTTAAAGCTCAATATATAAAAACAAAAGTGAACAGGAGGTCTATTTGTATTAAAAACAATAGATTGTTTTTCATTTAAATGTCTGGAAGAGCTAAAAAATAAATACATCAATTGATATTTCCGTAGCCTTTTTTTAGTTGATCTAAATGTGACTGATTGTGTTAAATGGGCACATAATATCGCCTCATATCGATCGCAGGCACCTCAATTGAATCGTATCGTATCGTATCGTGGCAGACTTTGTGATATCGGCAAATATCGTATCGTTGTCCAAAGAATCGATACCGTATCGTATCGTGATGAAACTGGTGATTCCCACCCCTACATATTTGATGGGCTTTTGGGGATTATACACCTTGAAAGCTAGGCGCCCATGCCAGAGAAGCATGCCTTCATCGATGCTGATGTTCTTACTAGGAACAAACATGTCTCTGAATTTTGAGAGTAGGTAGTCCAATACTGGGCGGACTTTATACAGCTTGTCCGCAGTATCACTCAAGTCGTTATCAGTGAAGTGGAGAAACCGCCAAATGATCTGAAACCTATTCCTAGACATTGTTTTGCTGAAGTACGGTGTTGACATAGGCTCACCCGTAGTCCAATACAGTTCAATGTCAGGCTTGTGAAGAACACCAGTGAGAAACAAAAGGCCAAAGAATTTCTTTAGCTCCTCAACTGTGACCTCTTTCCATGCATGCGTTCTCGCATGTGGGAGGTGACCTTGTTCAGCTCTAATGTAACTATCTGCATATATATTTGTCTGAACACATATGACCTGGAGCAGCTCGTCAGTCATAAATAGCTCCAGAAAGTCTATTGGTCGATCAGACTGAAGATCTGCAGCACCATTGCGAGGACCAGGACTCACTGTAAAAGGGATTTTGGTTGCCTTCCACCTAGTCTCATGCCACAGAGGATGATCTGCTGCACCGCTACAGGGCCTGCCACCAGCTGTAAATTATAGAAATACGTTATTATCATCAAATTCATATTTGCTTTTATTTATTTTATTTTGTGTGGTAAAAGTGTGATGAGACAAGGCCTTACCTTTCCTACTGGCTCCACGTGCTGGTACTGCAGACGAAGATGGCTGTCCTTCATCTTCCTCATCTGCAATCAAAATATACATTTGTTATAAATTATGTACACAAAATCTAATTATTTTCACTGCCAGTGAGAGAGAGAGACACACAGCCAGCATATGAGAGAGATAGATACATAATTACCATCAAATTCATATTTTTATGCATGCTTTTACCATTGCTACTGGCTCCATGTGGTGGTGCTGGCGCCCGAGATGGTGTTACTGTTCCTTCCTCATCTTCCTCTATAAATGATGTACACAAAATCAAATCAATTGCCAGCATATATGAGAGAGAGAGAGAGAGAGAGAGAGAGAGAGAGAGAGAGAGAGAGAGAGAGAGAGAGAGAGAGAGAGAGAGAGAGAGAGGTTGAAGTTCAGTGGCACCCCACCCCCCAGTCACCTTTGATCAACCCATCCCCCCCTGCTCTGTGAATTGTTTGGGGGGAGGGGGAATCCAGGTGTGGAATGGATTTTTGAAAGAAAATAGCATTTGACCGTTGGAAACTTAGCATTACTGGAATAATATGTATTGTGAAAATCCTTGTTGTAGTGCTTCAATAAAGACATCAGCTCACACACAAAGACAACGTTAGCATTCACACAGCGATATATGTATATATAGTCATTTAGCTGATGCTTTTTATCCAAATGATGTAGATTCAGAGAACTATTTCAGGGTACAACCCTTTCAGAGTAACAATCGTTTGAACATTGGCGCTAGTTCTGATCATCTGTGTTACTACAATATTACACGGAACACGATAAAAAATAACACTTACCACTGGTAGATGAATCGTGGCTTAGTTTAATTGATTTCCAATCTCCAGAGCCATGGTCACTGTCTGATAAATCAGAACTGGATGCATCGCTGCTGTCGGATTCAACCGGCCGCATCTTCTTTTCCCGGGTACTACGACGAGGCTCCGGTACAGATCCAGTAACATCATCTTCAATCTCAGACTCTGTCTCATCGTCTTTGCGAACAAGGGGCATCGTCTCGAACAAAGTCCGTTGGAACGGGCCAGGCACTGGGCCCTTCTTGCGTCTACGTTTGTCAGACATCTCCCAGGCAAACTAACGTTTACAAAAACAACTAAACTCAACAAACTAACGATCTATCTTTACAATTTACTCTATACAACTATACAAATCAATCTATAATCAATCTAAAATACAATACCGTAACTCTCTATATATCTCTCTCTCTCTTGATGTTTGCCTATCCACAGACCACCAAGGACGCGGCAACTAGGGGTGCGGCGCGGGCTGCAGCACCCCCTGCTGGCGGGGAGTGTAACTGCAACTGCAAGGTTGTTTTGGCTTTTATTCCATTGTAACCGAGGCTACTCAATGTCACAGAGCGGAGCGGCACTGCAGATTTACCCTACTCTTGGAATTCATTGCCAGATCCTCATAGGGGCGCTGTCTCGATAATGCAATGTTATTAAAGCAGCGTGTAGCCGACGCATGAACCGGTTGGGATTCGAATAGACGCGGCCTGGAAGCTTGAATATTTTAGGCAACCAACTTGTGTTTAGCGTTTCTCTGATTGGCCACTACGCCCATGTGACCGCGGCAGCGCGAGAGAGCTGCAGCGCGGAAATAGGCTGTCTATTGCCATTCTCTAAGACAAACTCTAACCTTAACCAGCTCCGAAACAGCGCCTAAACTTAACCCTTCTAACCTTAACCAACTCCGAAACAATGCCTAACCTTAACCCTAACCTTAACCAACTCCGAAACAATGCCTAAACTTAACTCTAACCTTAACCAGCTCCGAAACAGCGCCTAAACTTAACCCTTCTAACCTTAACCAACTCCGAAACAATGCCTAACCTTAACCCTAACCATAACCAACTCCGAAACAATGCTTAAAGTTAACATGCCTAAACTTAACCGGCGAAAGCACAAGCATAATCTCTTCAGTCAGAAAAGTGATTTGACCCTTTTATTTACATGTTTACATTATAATAGATCAAATAATATATACAAAACAGGAATTAGCAGCATATTTACTGATGTTGGCTGGCTCAGAGCATAATCATTTATCATAATACAAAATGATAAAAGAGAAAAGTGCAACTTGTTCAAGCTTAGTCAGGCTTGTGCACACATCAAACAAAAACACAATCAATAAAATGTGTCTACCTGTACTTTCCCTCATTATAGCAGTAACACACAGGCTGTCCCAACAGACACAACAGTAACACACATCACTGGTCAGCATAGTTGACCTTTGAGTGGTACAATGTGGTACATGACCCAGTATGTAAGGGGACGCCACAGCTCTTACACTGGACCCTCATCTCGCTGCGCTTCCCCTTTCGGGTACAAACCCTGAATTTTTTTGCTGGGTACGTGCGTTTGGGGGTGGGTGGGATCGGGACCAGTTTATGAGCTGCCACATTACCATTCAGCCTGCTTTGAGGGTCAGTGTTTGGCGCTGTCCTACTGGGTCCAGGTGCCTCCTCATAACTTGCCTGCTCTGGGGGGTGGCCCACAGTGGTCCAGGACTCGATTATACTCTGCATGAACGAGTAGAGACATTTACAGTTGCCATCTGGGTTCTTTGCCTTGTACAGGGTGAAAGCATTGAAGATGCATATCTGAAACATATACATGACAAATTTGTTTGTCCACTTAGCTGACTTCCTGACAAACGGATAGTAGCTAATATTTTGGTCTAGCCTGTCCACACCGTTCATGAACTGGTTGTATTCAACCACAGAAACTGGCTTCTCTTGTGGCACTTTCTCTCTGAAGCCTCTCTGCCTCACCAGGACAGTTTGCATCTCATCCTGGTGGAGATTTGTGATCATTCTCACAAGTCGTTTGTCCCGCCATGCCAACACCATCACTGAGTCATTGTGCCGCATGATTCTCTCACCAACTTTCAGGCTAGAAAGTGTCATATCTCTGATGATAGGTGGTTTGCCTCTGTTCTTCCTCAGTGTGCCACACACATGTGTTTTTAGACCCAAAAGTAATTTACACATATGGACAGAGTTATAAAAGTTGTCCATAAACAACCTGTATCCGTAACCTGCTAGGCCATAGAGCAGAAAGACAACAGTGTCTTCTAGGGTAGCATACTGTCCACAATATGGCTTCATATTTAAGCAGTACCCTGTCGCAGAGTCACACAGAATGTATGACTTTATGCCATATTTGTAGGGGTGGGACAATACATCGATCCAGATCGATATATCGATCTATTATCAATAATCAAATAGGATCGACGCAACGTAAAAAGATCGATTCATATTGCGATACTCTTATTTTGAAAATCCCCGCGAGTCATATCCGCCGGCGCCCAGTATTGTGAAACTCTGTGTAGACATTACAGCAGTGTTTGCGTCTGCTGTAAAGCACTCAGAGCGTCTATTTTGCGAGCCGATATAAGTCTGTGCAGTTTTTTCCCCGCAACGGGTCAAATGCATATAACAGGCGTTGCATCGTCGCCATTCCTTTATGCCAACGTCGCGTTAAATATCTAAATGAACGTCGCGTTGGCTGCTTAAAAGCTAAGCAGCTAACCGTGAGAGAGAACAGGAGAGGAGAGAGGGGACTTGGAAGGAGGAGGGGTGGGGGCTGTGGGGGACTGTGTGTGTGTGTGTGTGTGTGTGTCTGTGTGTGTCTGTGTGTGTGTTAAAGCTCAATATATAAAAACAAAAGTGAACAGGAGGTCTATTTGTATTAAAAACAATAGATTGTTTTTCATTTAAATGTCTGGAAGAGCTAAAAAATAAATACATCAATTGATATTTCCGTAGCCTTTTTTTAGTTGATCTAAATGTGACTGATTGTGTTAAATGGGCACATAATATCGCCTCATATCAATCGCAGGCACCTCAATTGAATCGTATCGTATCGTATCGTGGCAGACTTTGTGATATCGGCAAATATCGTATCGTTGTTCAAAGAATCGATACCGTATCGTATCGTGATGAAACTGGTGATTCCCACCCCTACATATTTGATGGGCTTTTGGGGATTATACACCTTGAAAGCTAGGCGCCCATGCCAGAGAAGCATGCCTTCATCGATGCTGATGTTCTTACTAGGAACAAACATGTCTCTGAATTTTGAGAGTAGGTAGTCCAATACTGGGCGGACTTTATACAGCTTGTCCGCAGTATCACTCAAGTCGTTATCAGTGAAGTGGAGAAACCGCCAAATGATCTGAAACCTATTCCTAGACATTGTTTTGCTGAAGTACGGTGTTGACATAGGCTCACCCGTAGTCCAATACAGTTCAATGTCAGGCTTGTGAAGAACACCAGTGAGAAACAAAAGGCCAAAGAATTTCTTTAGCTCCTCAACTGTGACCTCTTTCCATGCATGCGTTCTCGCATGTGGGAGGTGACCTTGTTCAGCTCTAATGTAACTATCTGCATATATATTTGTCTGAACACATATGACCTGGAGCAGCTCGTCAGTCATAAATAGCTCCAGAAAGTCTATTGGTCGATCAGACTGAAGATCTGCAGCACCATTGCGAGGACCAGGACTCACTGTAAAAGGGATTTTGGTTGCCTTCCACCATATTTGCTTTTATTTATTTTATTTTGTGTGGTAAAAGTGTGATGAGACAAGGCCTTACCTTTCCTACTGGCTCCACGTGCTGGTACTGCAGACGAAGATGGCTGTCCTTCATCTTCCTCATCTGCAATCAAAATATACATTTGTTATAAATTATGTACACAAAATCTAATTATTTTCACTGCCAGTGAGAGAGAGAGACACACAGCCAGCATATGAGAGAGATAGATACATAATTACCATCAAATTCATATTTTTATGCATGCTTTTACCATTGCTACTGGCTCCATGTGGTGGTGCTGGCGCCCGAGATGGTGTTACTGTTCCTTCCTCATCTTCCTCTATAAATGATGTACACAAAATCAAATCAATTGCCAGCATATATGAGAGAGAGAGAGAGAGAGAGAGAGAGAGAGAGAGAGAGAGAGAGAGAGAGAGAGAGAGAGAGAGAGAGAGAGAGAGAGAGAGAGAGAGAGGTTGAAGTTCAGTGGCACCCCACCCCCCAGTCACCTTTGATCAACCCATCCCCCCCTGCTCTGTGAATTGTTTGGGGGGAGGGGGAATCCAGGTGTGGAATGGATTTTTGAAAGAAAATAGCATTTGACCGTTGGAAACTTAGCATTACTGGAATAATATGTATTGTGAAAATCCTTGTTGTAGTGCTTCAATAAAGACATCAGCTCACACACAAAGACAACGTTAGCATTCACACAGCGATATATGTATATATAGTCATTTAGCTGATGCTTTTTATCCAAATGATGTAGATTCAGAGAACTATTTCAGGGTACAACCCTTTCAGAGTAACAATCGTTTGAACATTGGCGCTAGTTCTGATCATCTGTGTTACTACAATATTACACGGAACACGATAAAAAATAACACTTACCACTGGTAGATGAATCGTGGCTTAGTTTAATTGATTTCCAATCTCCAGAGCCATGGTCACTGTCTGATAAATCAGAACTGGATGCATCGCTGCTGTCGGATTCAACCGGCCGCATCTTCTTTTCCCGGGTACTACGACGAGGCTCCGGTACAGATCCAGTAACATCATCTTCAATCTCAGACTCTGTCTCATCGTCTTTGCGAACAAGGGGCATCGTCTCGAACAAAGTCCGTTGGAACGGGCCAGGCACTGGGCCCTTCTTGCGTCTACGTTTGTCAGACATCTCCCAGGCAAACTAACGTTTACAAAAACAACTAAACTCAACAAACTAACGATCTATCTTTACAATTTACTCTATACAACTATACAAATCAATCTATAATCAATCTAAAATACAATACCGTAACTCTCTATATATCTCTCTCTCTCTTGATGTTTGCCTATCCACAGACCACCAAGGACGCGGCAACTAGGGGTGCGGCGGGGGCTGCAGCACCCCCTGCTGGCGGGGAGTGTAACTGCAACTGCAAGGTTGTTTTGGCTTTTATTCCATTGTAACCGAGGCTACTCAATGTCACAGAGCGGAGCGGCACTGCAGATTTACCCTACTCTTGGAATTCATTGCCAGATCCTCATAGGGGCGCTGTCTCGATAATGCAATGTTATTAAAGCAGCGTGTAGCCGACGCATGAACCGGTTGGGATTCGAATAGACGCGGCCTGGAAGCTTGAATATTTTAGGCAACCAACTTGTGTTTAGCGTTTCTCTGATTGGCCACTACGCCCATGTGACCGCGGCAGCGCGAGAGAGCTGCAGCGCGGAAATAGGCTGTCTATTGCCATTCTCTAAGACAAACTCTAACCTTAACCAGCTCCGAAACAGCGCCTAAACTTAACCCTTCTAACCTTAACCAACTCCGAAACAATGCCTAACCTTAACCCTAACCTTAACCAACTCCGAAACAATGCCTAAACTTAACTCTAACCTTAACCAGCTCCGAAACAGCGCCTAAACTTAACCCTTCTAACCTTAACCAACTCCGAAACAATGCCTAACCTTAACCCTAACCTTAACCAACTCCGAAACAATGCTTAAAGTTAACATGCCTAAACTTAACCGGCGAAAGAATGCACGTTAAAAAAAAAATAAAAAATTTAAGGGAATCGAACTTGTCACCAACGGACCACAGGATCCACAGTAAGGCGGCGCTACCAGTTGAGCTAGTTGTCAATGTTAAAAGAGGGGGGATTACTGCTACATAATGCTGCCGCGACGCTCTACGGGCGTGGCTAGACGCAAGTTGGGCGTGGCTAGACACAAGTTGGTTGCCTTTAATATTTAGGCAGCCTGGAAGCGTCACCGCGGAACTGGAAATTCGTTGGTAAAAAAAATAGACTCAGCCTGGAAGTTTTGGGATGCTGAATTCGCAGTAAAGGAATATATCTGCGGTTTCCCTGGCGTGAACAAGCCAGCAGAACTATCCGAGCCCCCGGGAGGGTGGTCGAAGACCTTTTGCATGTCGGCGATCATGTATGCGGGGAACGAATTGCAGAGGGAGGGCGCAACAGTTGGGGTAAGCTGGGCTGTGATGTTACATGTTTGTCTCGCACGCTCCGCAGAGCTGAGCGTGAGAGCGCGGTCTCTAGTGAACAAGAGTGTTGGTTTACCAGAGTGGTAAACCTATGACGTTATTATTATATCACTTATCTCAGCACCCCCTCATAACACGTTTCAGACCCGTTTGAACGCTCTGACTCAATAGTATCCATCTGCAGAACGTCAGCCTCAGCACTCTCAGGCCCCACGCTAAATGTGATTTGACCAAAGCAGAGTATACACACAGACAGTGGAGCTGTTTGCAGATAGCGAGCATTTTGACTTGTTGCGTGGTGGCGATGTCTCGCAGACAATACAACTACAAGTATAATTATATAATATATATATTTTATAAAAAAAAATATAAATTATATAAAATAAAAAAAAATATAATCAAAAACGATCAATATCTCAGCACCCCCACTTCCCGCGGACTTCCCGCGGCCCTGCAGACCACACGCTACAAGGCAGGTGAGCTCGGATCCCCCCTTTTATAATTTTTGCGATTGACTCCCCCCCTTTGCGATCACGTTAATTCCGCTTTCTCTGTGAGATGGGAGTCCTGTTCGGGAGTGTCCGGTAGCTCAACAGCGCCATCTAGCGTAAACCACTGAAAATACCATAAAGCGCAAATATGCGGCTTCGGCGGTCAAACGCTGGATTTTTAAGGACGCAAAATTGCGTACACGGCGGTCAATGTGTTAAGAGGTTCTATTTTTTTAATTCTTTTTATTTAGCCAAGAGTAAATACCATAACCCTATCAAAACAGTAGTCAAAGTGTTTATTTTCATTTTTACCGATGTTTTATACGATTTACCGAAAATACGAATTTATCGGAAAAATGCTAATTATATCTCTTTTATCGTAAAACCGCAAGGAAATTACTAAATCCAGATTCAACCCTGCCATTGGAAAGAGGAGCCTTTTCCCTATCCATCGATGTATGATTTGGCCATAATAAGGTCAAGGTCAAGTTCAAGGTCAAATATGAATTTTTATTTAAAATCGATTATCATTTATTACTGTATCTACAAATCCTTCTGTTTAATCATCTTCCCTTGATTCATTTGCTTAGATTTTTTTACACTTGATCTCAAGAAGGTGCTGAATGCTCGGTTTGCTCACAATTGTAACATGGTGTTATTTACCGGCACAGATGCAAAAATAAATCATAATTTATATTCTCCCTTTTTTCATTACAATTTACTCAAGCCTAGTAACAGATCCAATAGACGTTCCTAGATACCAAGAACATGCAAATTGGCCTTGTAGAAGTGGAGCAATCTTCCATTTACTTAGGCATGTACCTTTAGTCGAGATTTCTGAAAATAGGGCTACAGCTTAACAGGTTTTAAGAGGGAGAGGGAATCTTAAACAATCAATGGTACACACTACACTGAAAAGCATGTGTATATCTGTTTGTGGAGTGAAGTTGTGGAATAATTTACCTGAATACATCAAACTGAGTAAACATTATGGCACAATTTAAAAAGCAGCTTAAAAAAATACACATTAGAGAAATACAGAAATGATTAATGCGGATAAACAAAGTTATGTTATATTGTGTTATGTAGTGTTGTATTGTATTTACTGCTGTCAAGCGAATCAAGTTTTTTCTTTTTGTATTATAAGTAAAAGTATATTCTATAATGTATTATACTAAATTATGTTATATCTAGTCAAATTAATTAATAGAAGAACAAATGTAAAGGTAGGGTAGGGATCAATAAGCTTAGCTTCCCTCTACTCCTATTTTGAACATGTCTTGACTTTTTTGTTTATAATTTATTTTTTTGTATTATGATTGTTCTGTTTGACGGAGCTAGATACTGTGATTTGATTGGAGGAATATGGAGAATACATGTTCAAAAATAAACTTTTTCATTCATTCAAATATCTAATGTTTTGGTGCTGTTATAAGCTTTTGCATATACTATTCTCTGATTTGACACTGGTCTTTTAATTTTGCATGCTTTATTGCATTGCGAATTCTTCTGTAGAATTGACTTCATCTACTGTATCTTGCATGTCCTTTTATTTTATTTATAAATGGTTGTTTATAAACCACGGACCACAGACTCATTAGGCCAACACTACGTCAGACCTCACTCACTCAGGCAGCAGGGACAGAAAGACAATAGAACACTGCAGGAGAGCCTGTCGTACAACCCGTCACAGTAACCCTTTCACTACCACACTACAGAAGGTTAACCTTTCACTACCTTACAGTATATACAAAGCACTAAATGGAACAGGACCAAGCTACATTGCAAATTCTCTAGTCAACTATGTGCCTCCTAGATTACATTGCGATCATCTACTACTAGGGGTGGGAATCACCAGAGGCCTCACGATACGATACTATCACGATACTTGAGTCATGATATGATAGTATTGCGATACTAAATATATTGCGATATGCGGAGTATTGCGATATTAATATTGCGATATATTGCGATTTATTACCTTTTTTCAACTGCAAAGTAAAACTTTGTCAACATGTTTTATCTAATAAAATAAAGTTCAGTCTGTTCATCTCACTTCAATAATTTTTATTGCAGAACATGGTATTTTCTCAAGCAGACAGATGTAAACACTGTAATCTGTGTTGCATGTACCTGACAAACTGAACTGTTTGTATTACAGTCATATTCCAACTTAACTGAATGCACATATGTGTGTGTGTGGACTACTGTATTACAGGTATTGAAATTAACAATGCAACTTCCTTATACAAAAAGAAAATTTAAATAATTTTTTTTATGAATAATTAAATATCGATACGGCGTCCCTGTATCGATACAGTATCGCCACGCAAAGTATCGCGATACTACTACGTATTGATTTTCCCCCCACCCCTATCTACTACTGGTCTATTGAAGGTTCCAAGCCACAGTCTAAGGAAAATCGGGGATGCAGCCATTGCAAACTATGCACCAAAGTTATGGAACACACTACCTATGGACATTAGGGAAGCTATATCTCTTAATATTTTCAAAAATAAGCTAAAAACATACCTCTTCACCATAGCCTTCTAATACACTCCGCTGTACTGTAGCACTATTTTACTCTGTCCATTCTATTGCATAATTTTACTATCTATTCCAGGGGTGGCCAACCCGCGGCTCTTTGCCCGTCAATGTATGGCTCTTCCATCCATACATTTTTTTTTTTTTTTTTTTTTTTTTTTATGTCACTCATTACATAAGGACGTAGAATAAACATTTACAACTTTTTTTTAAATGGTCCATTTGCATGTTCTTGGTGGGACATATATGGATCAGTGTCAGAAATAGTGTGTCTGTTACTAGGCTTGAGTAAATTGTAATGAACCAAAGGAGAATATCAATTCTATTTTTTTTTTTTTTATCTTTGACTGTGAATAACACCATGCTAAAATTGACCAGACCTGAAAAATCTAAGCAAATGAATAAAGGGAAGATGATTAAACAGAAGGTTTTGTAGATACAGTACTGAATTCTGCCATATTTTTTATAATGTAAATTTCTCCACCATTTTTCATCATATTGCAACACCATTTTTTGCAAGACGTTCACAGAAAGGTAGAGAAACTAACTGCGTTCTGTTTTATGGCAATAACGTTCAGGTTTGTGGGAGATGATCCCAAAAAATAAGAGAAATAAAAAAGTAAATCCAGAAGTCAGATGATTGACAGGGGCTGGTGTGAGCTGGGTAGGGTAGTTTTTCGAAATTTGAAAGCCCTGAGTCTCTTCCTTCAAAAGACTACACTCACTTTTTGATGTGCCACTTCCTTCTGTCAATATGCGCCGGTTTCCGACTCAATGCCCTGAGATTTCTATAATCTTATATTTCACTAATATACATGTGCTTAAAGGGGAACTATCTTATAAATGGCCTTTTTCAGTGTTTACCATTGTTTCTTAGCTATGTGGACTTATATTAATAGGATATATGTCTCTAATTCTCATATTGGCGCATTCTTCCAATTCTCCTCTCACAATATTCACCCTTACTGAACTGAGTCATCTGAAAATGTGCATATCTGTGATGTCAGAGATTTCTCAGCTGCATAATAATGTGGCAGTTGATGTGGCAGTTGGCACCAGGCCACACAGTGGTTGGAGCCCAGCCTCAAAACGGCTTAAGATCTTGAGGTAGAAAAATGCGGTTTTTGAGTACTAGAAATACAAAACAATGCATTTTTTTTGAAAAAAACCTAGGTGTTCCATAGACTCACAGGAATTGTGTAAAAGTGCCCAAATAGTGAAAGAAATTGTAAAATAGTTCCCCTTTAAAAAAATTTAAATAAAAATTATTTTTTTAAATGGCTAAAAGTGATTTTGTAATTTTGAAACCGTGGGTCTCACAGGGTACTTTTAACCCTGTGAGGCCCAAATAAAAAAGACATTAGCAACTTCAGAGGCCAGAGGGTGAGACCTATAAACACATAAAGGGTGCTGTGACTGAAAAAAAAGTTGAGAAATGCTGGTATAATTATGGTGTGGCTCTTTGTGGTACCACAGTAATTTTTGTGGCTCTTAGTCTCTGACTGGTTGGCCACCCCTGATCTATTCTATTCTACTATTCTATTATTGCACTGTATTATTTTACTCTGTCTATTGCATTTTATTACATGTTCAAAACTGTCAGGTTTTTATTGAACTGTTGAACAGTAATCCAGAACTATTTTATTGCACTGTAAAATATATATATATTTTTTAATCTTTTCTATTCTACAATTGTATTGCACTGCACTATTGCACTATTTTACTCTATTTTATCTTGCTCCTTTTATTATTGTCTATTTAAAACTGAATCAAATCATAAACTAGGTGGCCTGTTGGGATGTTAGATCCTAATGTGAAAAACTGTGATTTTATGTCTGCACTTTATGTGCTCATTTTATGTCTTTTTTCTGTTGTGAAGCACATTGAGCTGCAGTTTCTGTATGAAAGGTGCTATACAAATAAAGTGTATTATTATTATTATTATTATTATTATTATTATTATTATTATTATTATTATTATTATTATTATTATTATTATTATTATTATTATTATTATTATTATTAACACTTTGGTGTTATTATTATCTTAGCGGAGCTATTTCTATATTTTATATTATAACTATGGGGAAATGGTTTGGCTCATTTGACGACGACGAGTTGATGTACACAATGAAAAAAACCGTTTGTTTCTGCATGCCTTCGTTCGTTCACAATTACAAGTAAAAAAAAGGTAAACACAGGTAAAAATCCAGGTGGATTCTTTAGAAAGGGAGTTACAAGCCTTTTTATGAAGGGTGCGCCGCCCCGTGGTGCTGCTGCTTGAAACAGACGAGAAGATGGGGGGGGGGGGTGATAATAGTTACTGAACGTGTTATAAAGCAATTTAGACTGGGATGGATGGATGGATGGTTTGTTTTATTGTTTGATTGATAGATTGTTTTATTGTTTGATTGATAGATTGTTTTATTGTTTGATTGATATATTGTTTTGTTGGTTGTTTGATTGATATAGTGTTTGATTGATAGATTGTTTTATTGTTTGATTGATAGATTGTTTGATTGATAGATTGTTTTGTTGGTTGTTTGATTGATTGATAGATTGTTTGATTGATAGATTGTTTTATTGTTTGATTGATAGATTGTTTTGTTGGTTGTTTGATTGATAGATTGTTTTATTGTTTGATTGATAGATTGTTTTATTGTTTGATTGATAGATTGTTTTATTGTTTGATTGATAGATTGTTTTGTTGGTTGTTTGATTGATAGATTGTTTTATTGTTTGATTGATAGATTGTTTTATTGTTTGATTGATAGATTGTTTGATTGATAGATTGTTTTGTTGGTTGTTTGATTGATTGATATATTGTTTTATTGTTTGATTGATAGATTGTTTGATTGATAGATTGTTTTATTGTTTGATTGATAGATTGTTTTGTTGTTTGTTTGATTGATAGATTGTTTTATTGTTTTATTGATAGATTGTTAATTGTTTGATTGATAGATTGTTTTGTTGGTTGTTTGATTGATATATTGTTTTATTGTTTGATTGATAGATTGTTTTATTGTTTGATTGATAGATTGTTTTATTGTTTGATTGATAGATTGTTTTGTTAGTTGTTTGATTGATAGATTGTTTTATTGTTTGATTGATAGATTGTTTTATTGTTTGATTGATAGATTGTTTTATTGTTTGATTGATAGATTGTTTTGTTGGTTGTTTGATTGATAGATTGTTTGATTGATAGATTGTTTTATTGTTTGATTGATAGATTGTTTTATTGTTTGATTGATAGATTGTTTTGTTGGTTGTTTGATTGATAGATTGTTTTATTGTTTGATTGATAGATTGTTTTATTGTTTGATTGATAGATTGTTTTATTGTTTGATTGATAGATTGTTTTGTTGGTTGTTTGATTGATACATTGTTTTATTGTTTGATTGATAGATTGTTTTATTGTTTGATTGATAGATTTTTTATTGTTTGATTGATAGATTGTTTTGTTGGTTGTTTGATTGATAGATTGTTTTATTGTTTCATTGATATATTGTTTTATTGTTTGATTGATAGATTGTTTTATTGTTTCATTGATAGATTGTTTTATTGTTTGATTGATAGATTGTTTTATTGTTTGATTGATAGATTGTTGTGTTGGTTGTTTGATTGATAGATTGTTTTATTGTTTGATTGATAGATTGTTTGATTGATAGATTGTTTTATTGTTTGATTGATAGATTGTTTTGTTGGTTGTTTGATAGATTGTTTTATTGTTTGATTGATAGATTGTTTTGTTGGTTTGATTGATTTATTGTTTGATTGTTTGATTGACAGTCCGACTGACTGACTGACTGACAAACTTGAAATGCAGTAATACTATTATATCGATCAGGTGGGAATATATTGTATTGATCAGGTTAGTAGATATTGTACCGATCAGGTATTATAGATCATGTGCATGCAATAAACTAAAAAAAAAACCATTTTGACTGTTTCTCATTCATGTACTGTGCATAATCTGCTCCCGTGTTGTAGACACTGTGTTGCTCTGTACCTACCTGTTTTCCAATTTATTCGTCCATACATGATAAACACATTCATAAAGTAATAATAGCTTGTATTGATAATATATCAATTAGTTTCACTTGGAAATACTACTACCTTATCAACCACCATGCCTGGCGCTAACGAACAAGTAAGTTATAACTACTGGTGTAGGTCCAGAAAACATTATTATAAAATACAGAATACTTTACAATGCAGAAAACTTGAAACTTTGATGAAATGAACATTTTTATTTCAAAATATGTTCAATAAACTGGGTGACAAGTCATCAGTACCAACCATTGTTGCTGTGCATTAGACACATATGCTGGTAACATTCACAGTATAAAATTATGGTAATTTACCAAGACAATACCTTATAAAAAGTGAACACTGGCTGATGATAACCAACCATTGTTTCAGTGCATTTAGAAGTTTGCTGGTAACATTCACAGTATAGGATTATGGTAATTTACCAAGACAATACCTTATAAAAAGTGAACACTGGCTGATGATAACTAACCATTGTTTCAGTGCATTTAGAAGTTTGCTGGTAACATTCACAGTATAGGATTATGGTAATTTACCAAGACAATACCTTATAAAAAGTGAACACTGGAGGATAACCAACCATTGTTTCAGTGCATTTAGAAGTTTGCTGGTAACATTCACAGTATAGGATTATGGTAATTTGCCAAGACAATACCTTATAAAAAGTGAACACTGGCTGATGATAACCAACCATTGTTTCAGTGCATTTAGAAGTTTGCTGGTAACATTCACAGTATAGGATTATGGTAATTTACCAAGACAATACCTTATAAAAAGTGAACACTGGAGGATAACCAACCATTGTTTCAGTGCATTTAGAAGTTTGCTGGTAACATTCACAGTATAGGATTATGGTAATTTGCCAAGACAATACCTTATAAAAAGTGAACACTGGCTGATGATAACCAACCATTGTTTCAGTGCATTTAGAAGTTTGTTGGTAACATTCACAGTATAGGATTATGGTAATTTACCAAGACAATACCTTATAAAAAGTGAACACTGGCTGATGATAACCAACCATTGTTTCAGTGCATTTAGAAGTTTGCTGGTAACATTCACAGTATAGGATTATGGTAATTTACCAAGACAATACCTTATAAAAAGTGAACACTGGAGGATAACCAACCATTGTTTCAGTGCATTTAGAAGTTTGCTGGTAACATTCACAGTACAGGCACGTCACATGATCAACTACAGGGCATACCTTACAGTTGGTCTCTCGCATCAATGACTGCATTGTCCATTGATAAATGGATGAAGCGCCAGATGATCTGTGGACCAAAAAATATCCAATACATGCTTCCAAAGTATATAAATAAGAGGCCAATGGACTGCATTAGAAAAGTGTGGCATGTTACCTACAGTATATACTTTTATAAACTGGGTGACTGTCAGCAACCATTGGTTCTGTGCAAACGGTAAAAATGAGGGGGGAAAAAGATAAATAAAAAAATAAACTATACACACACAATGCAAATGATGAATGGAGTCGACACAGCTAGATCGCTAACATAACGTCTCATCTGCAAGTGGTCCAAACATGCCTATGCAATATCGACAACCGTGGCCCAAATACATGTGTTCAACGCATTTGTCTTGTACAGAAAACAGTGCAACTACCCATACACTATACTATACTATACTATAATACACTATACTTGTAACTGAGGGGTACAATTCCCTGACTGTATTGATAAGTATGGTATCATTAAACCACTACCGCTTGATGTACTTTAATTACTGGCCATACAGTACATGATATATAAATATGATGAACACTTCCCACAATGAATCGGTTCCACACAAAGGTGTAATCAAGTATTTATTGCAGCAAAAGGTACATAATATACTTCTCTGTATTTTACTTTGGATGCGCTTATAAGGCAAAGGAATGTGCGTAGGCAAATCAATAATGAATGTCCATTCTCTGGTTACGCAGGAGGTAATTATACAACCTGAATCTTAGGGAATTATATCTATGGTACACTAGTAATATATAGCGGGAGATACTGGAAGGGTCCCCCCGGTTGTAAGCCAGCAGGGGTAGAGGATCTGTCGGTAGTAGAGAGTCTGGTCAACGATGACTAAGGAGACTCCAAGTACAGGAGACGGTGCAATAGTCTCTTGATCCACAGACGAATACAGCTGTTCTCCGTAGACTGTAGCTCCACAGTGAAGAAAGCTAGCCGGCCTCAGGCTCTCTGAGGCGCAGACTCGACTTGGCTCCTCACAGGGTAAATCCCACACGTGTAGGCGTCGGCGATTCTCCGCTCCATAAATCACAGGACCAAAACAAATATAATCCAGCCGCAAAGGGCTATGCAGTCGTCGGGTAGATTAATCCAGTGTACATGTCCACACGGTTCTCGTCTAGGTCTCCTCGGGTGAAAGCGCCATGAAAGCAGCCCAGCCTGGATAAGCACTCTAGCTGGTACGAGGAAGCGTTGGTGATGCTGGTCACTGTAGAACTTTAGCCGCACGATACACTATACACAAATAGACTATTACTGACTTAATAGAAATATGTCGCACTCGACGGTATAGCGCCAAACTCTGACAATTCAGTTATTAATTCGCACGCGGTCTCAATGCTCTATTTTGGGGCCAAACAGGCCATACTTCACCGCACGAAGTATCGTGGGTGAGGCTTCAACTTATTGGGTAACTCTACTTCTGTATTCACCTGCGCCATATTTATATGCACGGCGAACAATCTAGTGCCAACCTCATTTCTGTCTCGTATCCCTGGGCAAGGCCGGGCATGTACAGACATGTCTTGACGGTGGCTTTGAACCTGACTCTGGAGGCACGGCTCTGGCGCCTGTGGACCGCTGTCCAATAGGAGAATGAAATATTATGGTCCGTACTAGGCTAAAGGGACATTCCGTGTATATGTACAAGGAATATACAAGGGATATCAAACGATATACAAATACTATGCAATATATATCAATCAATAAATATATATATTCGGTTTAATCTGATCCTTTGTAACAGCCGCCTCCTAATTAGTCCCACCTAATTAGCTAAGCAGAGACAGATTAACCGCACTGTCCACTACTCAATGTCTGTTGTGAGGGGTCGGGCAGTTCACAAAGTCATGGGTCATGGTCGTCATCGATAGTATCGGGGAGCCTTGGCAGTTCTATTAGCCTCGCCACGGGTCGGGTGTAGATCCGTCCTTGGACGAGCACTTCGGCTGCTCGGACCTTTCCGTCGGCACCGGTGATCACTTTGCTTACGCGGCCAGCCGGCCACATAGCTCGGGGTAGTGACTGGTCGATAATCATGACGACTGTTCCTTCTGTCAAATTGTCTCTCTCTTTCACCCATTTCTGGCGGGTCTGTAGAGACGGTAGATAGTGGAGTAGGAAGCTGTTCCAAAACTTGTCAGCCAATACTTGACTGTACCTCCACATTCTTCGGCCGTTCGCTTCTTCAGGCCTGTACATTGTCTGTGGTAGCGCGGGGTCCAGCCGCCCCATCAAGAGTGTGTTGGGGGTGACTGGGTCGACATCTGCTACATCACTTGAGACGTAACCGAGGGGCTTTGAGTTCAATACTCCCTCGATCTCCGTGAGGACTGTCATTAGGACTTCTTCCGCCACGGTCTGGGCCCCAAGCACGGCGTACAGGGCTGTCTTTATTGAACGTACTTCTCGTTCCCAAGTTCCACCGAAGTGAGGTGCGTTCGGGGGATTAAACTGGAAGTCAATCTGGGATGGAGCGAGGTGGGTCTTAAGTTCTGGGCCCATAGCTTGGAAGCTCTCTCTCAGCTCTCTTTCTCCGCCTTTGAAGTTTGTCCCGTGATCAGACAATAATATAGACGGTTTGCCTTTCCGCGATGTGAATCTTCGGAAGGCCATAAGGAATGAGTCTGTGCTCATGGTTGGAAGGAGTTCTATATGCATCGCTCGGGTGGTCATGCATTTGAATACAATACCCCACCGCTTCTCGGTTCCTCTTCCTTTCTTTATATACAGCGGGCCGAAACAGTCCATACCGGTGGAGTGAAAAGGCTTGTCGCCGAGTCGGAGGCGACAGGGAGGTAGGTCAGCCATCCGGGGTATACTGGGCTGCGCTCGCCACTTACGACAGTCTAGACAGGTTCGCTGGAAGCGCCGCACTGCTTCTCTCCCTTGCAGTATCCAATAACGACGTCTGATCTCCGCGAAGACTCTCTCTGCCCCGGCGTGATGCACATCCTCGTCGTATTTCTTTATGATCAGCTCTGTGACCTTGTGTCGGCTGTTTAAGACTATCGGGTACTTGACGTCATCCGGTAAGTCTGGAGCTCTCCGCAGACGACCACCCACTCTGATGAGACCATGGGCGTCGCTCTCGGGGGCTAGGTGGAGCAGTCTGCTGTCTGATGGGACGGGCTTTGCTCCCTGTAGACAGTCTAGCTCATCGGGGAACGAGTCTCTCTGGGCTCGTTGTAGTAGAAGAAGTTCTGCTTCTTCGTAGTCAGCTGCTGTAATGTCAGTAGTGAGCTGAACCTCTGGGTGGTGCCACAGGAATGTCTTTAGCTGCGCACTCTCTAGGGTGAGGTAATCGTCTATGTCGGGGTCTGTGGAGACGAGTGTGTTCAATCCACAGAACATAGATTTCTTGTTTTCGGCCTCCTCTTTACTCGCTTCCCGTGGGGTGGGTGTAGGCCACTCTTCTTCCGGGAGCTTGAGGAACTCTGGCCCGTCACTGTATAGGTTGTGACGGGTGAGGTCATCCAGGGACATTCCCCGGGTGATGACGTCAGCTGGGTTGTGTTTTGTGTCCACATACCTCCAGCTTGCTACTTCTGTTAAATCTTGAATCTCTGTGACTCTGACTCCCACGAAGACCTTGTATCTGCACGAATCAGACCGGATCCATGTGAGTACTGTCGTGGAGTCTGACCACAAGATTGTTCTTTGCACCGGAATGGTGAGTTCACGTTGGATTAACGTGGCGAGTTGCGCTCCTGCTAGGGCTGCGCAGAGCTCTAGACGCGGGATAGATTGTTGCTTTCGTGGGGCTATTCTTGAGCGAGCCAGGATGAAAGCAGTATGTATTTCTCCTCCCTCCTCTCGGGCACGCAAGTAGGCCACCGAACCGTAGGCTACTTCGGAGGCGTCGCTGAAGACGTGCAGGTCCATCTGGCACGTCTCCGGCCTCACTGTGGGTGGGAAGTAGCTGCGGCGTATGTTGACACCTGGGAGTGAGCTGAGTTCCGTCTCCCACTCTCTCCATGTGGATGCAAGGTGTTCGGGTATGGGGTCGTCCCAGCCCTGGTCCTTGTCCCATAACGCTCTTACAATCATCTTTGCCCTGGTGGTGTAAGGTAGAATACATCCCAACGGGTCATATTGTCTGGCGAGTGTTCTGTATACACTCCGTCTGGTGGTCGGTAGTGCAGTCGACCTTCCCTGCTCCTTGGTCAGGGGTGTGTGTTTATAATGGAGCGAGTCTGTTTTGAAGCGCCAGACTAGTCCTAATGTCATTTCTTGGGCTTCTCCTGGGATGGTCGCCATCCAGGTCTCGCTGCTTGCTGCCTTGTCCTCGGGGGAGAGGCTGCGCAATACTTGCGGGTCGCTGCTGGCCCACTGCCTGAGATCAAAGCCGCCTTTGATCAGGGAGGCGCGGAGCTTGAGTAGAAGGGCCTCGGCTTCTTCTGGCGTCGAGATGCTTTGCAGACAGTTGTCCACGTAGAAACTATTTCCTACACTTTGTCGGACCTCTTCATCAGCTGCTGGGTCCTCTGCGACGTGTTTTTGCAGTGCAAACGTAGCACAGCATGGGCTGCATGTGGTTCCGAAAGGGAGGACTTCCCATTGATAGATGGCTGGTTGCTCATCCCCGATCCTCTCTCTCCATAGGAACCGCAGCAGGGGCTTGTCCTCCTCCACTAGTCTCACCTGCAGGAACATCCCTTTGATGTCGCCGCTGATGGCCACCTTGTCTTGGCGGAAACGTAGTAACACGCCTAGTAGAGAGGGGCCGAGTGTTGGGCCGGGCAAGAGCTCTTTATTCAGATTTTGTGATCCGATCTGGTAGCTGCAGTTGAACACAATACGATCCTTGCCGTTGTGGTGGACTTTGTGGTGCGGCACGTACCATGATTCGGTCGTCTGATCGGCCTCTTTAATGTCAATTTTCTTTATGTGTCCCGCTGTGATTAGCTTGTTAATCTCAGCGCGGTACACCGTCTCTTGAGCGGGGTCTCTGGCTAGGCGCCGCTCTGTGTTCAATAGATACCGCTCCGTCGCTTCTTTTGGGGCGTGGAAGGTAGGCATACCCTCTCGCCTCAGGAGTGGAGTTGCGTATCTCATCACTCCGTTGACTTTGACTCTCTTTGTCCCCTGCTCGGGGAGGGCTATAGCGTAAATGTCTTCCTTGGAACGAATGTCTTTCTTTTCGTTCTTAAAGGGCATTGTCTCTAGTGTCCATAGCCTCTCGACATGCTGTAGGAGGGTGGTGTCTTCTTCTGTCACTCTGGAGTGGAGGCAGTTAGTGGCTGCTGTTCGGTTAAGAGACTTAGCGAGGGGGCCTTGTAATGTCCATCCTAGGCGGGTCTCGACTGCTGCAGGACAGCCTCTGGGCCCTGTGTGGACCCGGTCTATCGGGACGATGAGGTCTGCATGGTCGGAGCCTATCAGCAGGGTCGGGGTGGCACCGTCTATGAGCGGTATAGGTAGTTGACGCAGGTGCACATATTTATCCATCAGCTTGGCGATGGGGTAGGTGTACTGCGACAGGCCTATTTCTTGGCTGGTGAAAGCGTTAGTAATCCTATACCGTCTCTCTGGCTGCCCGCTTGCTGCGATAGTGAAGGAGACATTCTCGCCCTTTATCGTCTTTAGATCTCTTCTTATTGTCCGAATCGTCATCTGGTTTTCGCTCCCCCGCAGCCCCAGCTGGGCCGCAGCGGACGCGAGGAGAAGGGTCTTCTCTGACCCGTCGTCAAGGACGGCGTAAGTGTCCATGACCTTGTCTTGGTAACTCAGTGTTACGCGGACCACCTTTAAGAGCACCCGGGCGCCCCCGCTGCTGGCGGGGTCAATGTACATAACACTTGCCTTTGTGCTGCTTGAGGGTGCAGGCTTTCTTCTGTTACTGTCGTGTAGGACATCTAGGTGGGCTCCGTCACACCGATTACACCTTTTCTTTAAGCGGCAATCGGCTGCCATGTGACTGCGCGCACATCGGTAACAGCGTCGGTTGGACTTTATCCATTGACTCACCTCGTCGGCGGTCATCTTCTTGAACGTGTCACATTGTGACAACCAGTGTTCCTTTTCGCAGTACGGGCACACCATCTTCCACTTCTCTTTCATCGAGGGGGTACTGTGGTTCTTGCTGCTCGGTACTGATTCTGATTGGTGCATGACGGTCACCAATCTTCGGCCATCGTTTGCTCTCCTAGGTCCCTCTCTGGAGCTTGGGGTGCTCCGCATGAACGTATCCAACCGTAGGCTGTTGACTTCTCTCGCCAGGAAGTCGGCTAGGTCTAGGAGGGATGGCTCGGGACCGTTAGGATCACGGTGGTCTCTTTGCCGCCTGAAGCGCTCTTGTTGGGCGGGCGGAAGCTTCTCTAAAATCCTCTCGACATTAGAGTTTGCGTACAGTTCGTGCATACCCTTTTCTCTTTGCGCCCCCAGCATCCTTACCAGGGATTGTACCTTGATAGACAGGTCATCTAGTGAGCGATTGTCTGTGGCTGGGGGTAGGCGGTCAATATGCCTTATCTCTTGTATTACGTAGTCCCATATGTGTCACCTCACAGCGCTTTATGCCAGATCTCTACATTTTCATTTTTCAGATTATTCCAGATTGCTAAAGTACAGAATCTAAGCTTTCAAATGATGTGTCATATGTTGACATCTGAGAATGTTTTGAACACGATGTGCCCAATTATAACTTCTAAAACTGGCTGTGTTCTAGATTTCCTAAGAGGTGAAAAGGTGTCTCAAAGGAAGGCAACTTTTCACACTTCAGACAGTTTCAACTGGGCGTCAACAAACCCCCCTCCAGCAACGCCCCTCACCTGAATAACATTAACATAATTAAGTGCTGCTGAATCAGAGTTCTCTCTCCTCAGGACCCCTGTCTCTCCAGGACCCCCTATCTGGACTGTATAGGACTGTGAAGCTATGTACCCCCCCCCCCCCCCCATGCTGCTTTGACACCAGAATTATTGTTACATCTATGTCACAACGAGAAAAAGCAACAAAGTTGTTGTTGATGTAGCAGTACTGTCTACCTGTATGTCATGTATGTCAATGTTATGATGAAGTGAAAATGGGGGACCCTGATGTAAACAAGACGAAAGTCTTTCTCTGGTCTGCATCCCCTTAACAATTGTGTGTATTGAGCTGTATTGTACTGTACCCATTCTGCAATCTGTGCTGAGATTATAAACTTGTTGTTATTACACACACACACACACACACATGGACCCTGCATCCATACACTTTCGTCTTGTTTACAGCTCTCCACCTTGCTATCTGATGCTCATCACCTCTCTTAGACACTGATGTAGCAGTACTGTCTACCTGTATGTCATGTATGTCAATGTTATGATGAATTGAAAATGGGGGACCCTGATGTAAACAAGACGAACGTCTTTCTCTGGTCTGCATCCCCTTAACAATTGTGTGTATTGAGCTGTATTGTACTGTACCCATTCTGCAATCTGTGCTGAGATTATAAACTTGTTGTTATTACACACACACACACACACACATGGACCCTGCATCCATACACTTTCGTCTTGTTTACAGCTCTCCACCTTGCTATCTGATGCTCATCACCTCTCTTAGACACTGATGTAGCAGTACTGTCTACCTGTATGTCATGTATGTCAATGTTATGATGAATTGAAAATGGGGGACCCTGATGTAAACAAGACGAAAGTCTTTCTCTGGTCTGCATCCCCTTAACAATTGTGTGTATTGAGCTGTATTGTACTGTACCCATTCTGCAATCTGTGCTGAGATTATAAACTTGTTGTTATTACACACACACACACACACATGGACCCTGCATCCATACACTTTCGTCTTGTTTACAGCTCTCCACCTTGCTATCTGATGCTCATCACCTCTCTTAGACACTGATGTAGCAGTACTGTCTACCTGTATGTCATGTATGTCAATGTTATGATGAATTGAAAATGGGGGACCCTGATGTAAACAAGACGAAAGTCTTTCTCTGGTCTGCATCTCCTTAACAATTGTGTGTATTGAGCTGTATTGTACTGTACCCATTCTGCAATCTGTGCTGAGATTATAAACTTGTTGTTATTACACACACACACACACACACATGGACCCTGCATCCATACACTTTCGTCTTGTTTACAGCTCTCCACCTTGCTATCTGATGCTCATCACCTCTCTTAGACACTGATGTAGCAGTACTGTCTACCTGTATGTCATGTATGTCAATGTTATGATGAATTGAAAATGGGGGACCCTGATGTAAACAAGACGAAAGTCTTTCTCTGGTCTGCATCCCCTTAACAATTGTGTGTATTGAGCTGTATTGTACTGTACCCATTCTGCAATCTGTGCTGAGATTATAAACTTGTTGTTATTACACACACACACACACATGGACCCTGCATCCATACACTTTCGTCTTGTTTACAGCTCTCCACCTTGCTATCTGATGCTCATCACCTCTCTTAGACACTGATGTAGCAGTACTGTCTACCTGTATGTCATGTATGTCAATGTTATGATGAATTGAAAATGGGGGACCCTGATGTAAACAAGACAAAAGTATTTCTCTGGTCTGCATCCCCTTAACAATTGTGTGTATTGAGCTGTATTGTACTGTACCCATTCTGCAATCTGTGCTGAGATTATAAACTTGTTGTTATTACACACACACACACACACATGGACCCTGCATCCATACACTTTCGTCTTGTTTACAGCTCTCCACCTTGCTATCTGATGCTCATCACCTCTCTTAGACACTGATGTAGCAGTACTGTCTATCTGTATGTCATGTATGTCAATGTTATGATGAATTGAAAATGGGGGACCCTGATGTAAACAAGACGAAAGTCTTTCTCTGGTCTGCATCCCCTTAACAATTGTGTGTATTGAGCTGTATTGTACTGTACCCATTCTGCAATCTGTGCTGAGATTATAAACTTGTTGTTATTACACACACACACACACACATGGACCCTGCATCCATACACTTTCGTCTTGTTTACAGCTCTCCACCTTGCTATCTGATGCTCATCATTTCTCTTAGACACTGATGTAGCAGTACTGTCTATCTGTATGTCATGTATGTCAATGTTATGATGAATTGAAAATGGGGGACCCTGATGTAAACAAGACGAAAGTCTTTCTCTGGTCTGCATCCCCTTAACAATTGTGTGTATTGAGCTGTATTGTACTGTACCCATTCTGCAATCTGTGCTGAGATTATAAACTTGTTGTTATTACACACACACACACACACACACATGGACCCTGCATCCATACACTTTCGTCTTGTTTACAGCTCTCCACCTTGCTATCTGAAACAATAGCTATCAATATAACGTTAGCAACTTTAACTTGCTAGCTAGCTAACGCTAACGTTAATGTAATAAACGTGACATGGTTGGACTTGTGGTCGGCAGAAAAACTTGGTGTAGTTTTATCAAAGATGCGGAATTGTAAACATGCTACTGTAAACATAAACAAACATTCTTAAACTTACCCATGCAGACGCATCTCGACCGATCTCAGTTAATTCCGTTGAATAGCGCGGTGTTTTCACCGGTGAGCAAGACTGAATCAACTGGTTTAACAAAGTTCCTGTACTCGTTCATTAGATCCAATGCATTCATCTCTTTCTGATCCAGAGTGCTAATCCCATTGAAAGTGTAAACAGCCAGTGCGTCGCTTCAAACACTCCCCCAATGTAAATCTCTGCGGGCTGCAGGCTAGGTTTGATTCACATGCAAATACAGTAATTACGCCCCCGTTTCATTGAAATAAAGTCCGTGAACAACCTAAATTTAAACACAGGTTTGACACTATTTTAGATATTCTAACTGTTCGTTTTTATAGTAAACAAGTACTTATACATTCAATTTATAATAATGTGAAGAAAAGAAAAAAACACATAAAAAAAAAAGAGAAAAGAAAGTATGGTCTAGCCGAGAAAGGGGCGGGCCGAGTTGTGGTCGCAAGCGCTGGTACGTGACACATATGCGTCCATATCTTTGGTCGAGTGCTGCTAGAGCCGCTGTGTATGGGGTAGTAGAGGTGGCATAGGCCAGCGCTATATTGTGCGCTCGGGGCACCTTGAGGTGCTTCAGTAGGATAGCATACTTGTACGGTTCATCAGCTACATCGGACATCATTGTCTCTAAGCACATTCGTAGCTCCGTGTACTGTGCTCTGTTCTCGTGGGTGAAGTCCGGAAACGTCGGTGTGCCAATGTATGATGCCATGGATGGCTGGCACATCGGTGAGCGTTGGAAGAGAGGCCTCCTAGGCGAGTCTCCTCTTACGCCTCTTGGTGGGCTGGTACCTGCTGGGTACCATGGCCCGCGTATCCAGGTGCTGTTCCTCGGGGCTGGTCGTGCGTCAAGCTCACCCGTGAATTGAGTCGGGGGTCTGTAGCGCAGAGCCGCGGGGGTAGAGCCTGGGCTGTACTGGACCTCCTGGTCCTGTGGAGTACTGTGCTGCTGTCGGGCTTGACTCTCCTCCTCTCCCTCTTCTTCTTCCTCTGGCAGGTCCTCTAGATCCTGTAGTCGTCTATTTAGCCTCTCCGCGGTGTAGACCGTTTCTTCCTTGTAGCTGGGTCTCACTTGGACCGGTCGGGGAAGGGGTTCGGAGGGGGGTATAGGCTCTCTCTGGTGGTCGGGCTCAGGGTCGCTTGATCGGGTAGGGGAGGGTGCCCTTGACCCTTGTCTTGACGAGGCCCTGGAACCCCGTGCGGAGGGAGGGGGTGTTGCCCTGGTGATCAGCTGCTCCATTATCTGCGCTTGTAATCGGTCGCGCTCGGCTTCGCGCTTGGTGAGAGCGAGGTCGCGCTCTGCTTCTCTTTGGGCACCGGCAGCGGCGCGCTGGGCTTCGGCGGCGGCGCGCTGGGCTTCGGCCCGGTCCCTTACCATATTCTCTTCCGTCTGAAGGCGTCTAATCTCTAGACGTATACGATCTTCGTCGCTCCGTTGCTGCGCCTGAAGGCGTTCTCTTTCCATGGAAGAATGTTCGCGCTCACTAAGCGTCTGTGCTTGGAGTCGATCGCGCTCTGTTGAGGCTGCTAGGCTGGCGAGGAATGCCTGTGCCAGCATCTTGTCCGCCTCGCTGGGGGAAGACGCTGGTTGAGGTGATCCGCTCCTGGCAGTACTCGTTGGAGATCTGTTCTCCTGTGGCGAGTCCTGGAGATCCATCTCCGGGGTGCTCTCCTCTTCTTGTAGCGGGTAGAGTTCCATCCCTGGAGGGCTGTCTTTATCCTGGAGCTCTCCGGGGACTACTTCTTCGGTCTTGGCCGGGGGTAAAGTCATGTCGGGTCCCTCCTGGTCCCTACCGTGAGCTTGGTCAGTTACGTTAGAACCCACTAGGGCCTCTATTGGCGGGGTAGCCTGGTCGATAGGGTCGGACATAATTTTACTATCTACTTTTTCCGCGTTTACCGTCTGTAGAAAGCTAGGTAGTATATTGGCAACGTAATCCTCTAAGTACTGAGGTGTCTGCCGTCTACGCTGCGGGCGATCTACTTTAGGAGAACCGTTTTGTGGAGTGTTCATCATAGGCCATGTCAATATTAATACCACTATATTAATATTACACTAGTTACCCTCCGGCTCGAAGGACCAATTGTAACTGAGGGGTACAATTCCCTGACTGTATTGATAAGTATGGTATCATTAAACCACTACCGCTTGATGTACTTTAATTACTGGCCATACAGTACATGATATATAAATATGATGAACACTTCCCACAATGAATCGGTTCCACACAAAGGTGTAATCAAGTATTTATTGCAGCAAAAGGTACATAATATACTTCTCTGTATTTTACTTTGGATGCGGTTATAAGGCAAAGGAATGTGCGTAGGCAAATCAATAATGAATGTCCATTCTCTGGTTACGCAGGAGGTAATTATACAACCTGAATCTTAGGGAATTATATCTATGGTACACTAGTAATATATAGCGGGAGATACTGGAAGGGTCCCCCCGGTTGTAAGCCAGCAGGGGTAGAGGATCTGTTGGTAGTAGAGAGTCTGGTCAACGATGACTAAGGAGACTCCAAGTACAGGAGACGGTGCAATAGTCTCTTGATCCACAGACGAATACAGCTGTTCTCCGTAGACTGTAGCTCCACAGTGAAGAAAGCTAGCCGGCCTCAGGCTCTCTGAGGCGCAGACTCGACTTGGCTCCTCACAGGGTAAATCCCACACGTGTAGGCGTCGGCGATTCTCCGCTCCATAAATCACAGGACCAAAACAAATATAATCCAGCCGCAAAGGGCTATGCAGTCGTCGGGTAGATTAATCCAGTGTACATGTCCACACGGTTCTCGTCTAGGTCTCCTCGGGTGAAAGCGCCATGAAAGCAGCCCAGCCTGGATAAGCACTCTAGCTGGTACGAGGAAGCGTTGGTGATGCTGGTCACTGTAGAACTTTAGCCGCACGATACACTATACACAAATAGACTATTACTGACTTAATAGAAATATGTTGCACTCGACGGTATAGCGCCAAACTCTGACAATTCAGTTATTAATTCGCACGCGGTCTCAATGCTCTATTTTGGGGCCAAACAGGCCATACTTCACCGCACGAAATATCGTGGGTGAGGCTTCAACTTATTGGGTAACTCTACTTCTGTATTCACCTGCGCCATATTTATATGCACGGCGAACAATCTAGTGCCAACCTCATTTCTGTCTCGTATCCCTGGGCAAGGCCGGGCATGTACAGACATGTCTTGACGGTGGCTTTGAACCTGACTCTGGAGGCACGGCTCTGGCGCCTGTGGACCGCTGTCCAATAGGAGAATGAAATATTATGGTCCGTACTAGGCTAAAGGGACATTCCATGTATATGTACAAGGAATATACAAGGGATATCAAACGATATACAAATACTATGCAATATATATCAATCAATAAATATATATATTCGGTTTAATCTGATCCTTTGTAACAATACTACACTATACTACTCTCAGCTAGCTATACTATGTACACATGGTTCTGTCTGTATCACACAATGATGGATTATTTAGAAGTAATCTGTACTTCTGTGTGCCGGATTATTTAGAAGTAGTCTGTACTTCTGTATGACAACTAATAAAGAAACTATTTAGAGAAATACCTCTTTGTGTGGTACAGAGCGAAGCATTTGTCACGATGCAGGGGGACTTTGCACGATGTGCAAAAATATCTGGTCTCACTCCTGAGGCCACGCCTACTGCAGACCCGACATTTCCTACACGGTAGCTTTTGCTTGGGGGTGGCTTTGTATGCAACCATTACATGCTTCACAAAGCCACCCACTAATCTGCTCTGCGGGTCCCCCGGTGGGGCCCTAGGGTCGCGCTGCCCGTCACGCCCCACATGCTCAGCCCCTGCCTCCTGCTCAGCCCCTGCCTCCTCCTCACCCCCACCCCCTGCCTCCTCCTCACCCCCACCCCCTGCCTCCGCCTCCATCTCCACTGTCACCCCAGGAATCTTCTTCTCCTGACCCCCTATGTAGGTCCGCGCCACAGCCCTGGTGAACCGGAAGAGGTTGTAATAATAGCCTTGTGGGTGCCTGGTTTTGTACAAGACAAAAGCGTTGAAGATACATATTTGGATCACATACATCACACACTTTTTGGTCCACTTTCCAGTCTTACGTGCAGCCGGATAGTACGAGATGTTTTGATCCAGCTGGTCGACGCCGTTCATGAATTTATTGTACGACATGATGGATGACGGCTTGAGCATCTCCACCCTCAGCGTTTTGCCCTTCTTCTGCTTCCGCCACACTTTCGCCATTTCCATGGTGTCCTCGTGGTAGCTGCTGATGGTCTTCACGATCCTCTTATCGCGCCATGCCACGATCAGGACCTGCTTATTGTTGACCGCAATGCGCTCCCCCACACGGATGTCAGCTTTGGTCAGGTTCTTGATGATGGCTGGCTCCCCCCGGTGCTTCCTGAGGGTACCACAGACGTCGGTCCTCAACTGTCGGAGCCTGGCGGACATGTGTACACTGTTGTAAAAATGATCCATGTACAGCGTATAACCGGCCCCAGACAAACGTCCAAGCAGACCGACGACCGTGTCCCCCAGGTTCGCGCCATCCCGGCAATATGGCTTGAATGCAAAGCAATATCCTGTGCGTGATTCGCACAGGAAGTACGACTTGATGCCATACCGGGTTGGCTTGTTGGGGTTGTAGACCCGGAAGGTCAGGCGGCCTCGCCATGCCATCATCCCCTCGTCAATGGCAAGCTCACGTTCGGGTTGGTACAGTTCCTTGCACCTCGCGTTGACATGGTCGACTACAGGGCGTACCTTACACAATTTGTCTCTAACATCCAGGGATGTATTGTCCGCAAAGTGGAGGAATCGCCAGATCAACTCATACCGGTGTGGCATGGTGTCTGAGTAGTATGGTGTGAACATCATATCGTCAGTGGTCCACATCATGTCCACGCGAGGCTTCCAAAGGATACTGCTCAGGAAATTGAGTCCAAGGAACTTCTTCAGCTCCTTCAATGTGAGGGCCGTCCAATGCAGTGCCCTGCTACTGGTTAGCGTGGGGTCCAGCCGGGCAATGCACTGATCAGCGTAGAGGTTGGTCTGGGCAACAATGGCATTGAGCAAAGCATCCGTCAGGAACAGATCTAGCCATTTTGCAGGCCGGTATGATTTCAGTGCCGCGGCGTCCTGGAGCAACCCCGGTTGGGCTGTGAAGGGGATCCTGTGAGGCACCCAGCCCTCACGAGACCAGGCATTCTCCTCTTCCTGACGGATCGCAGACCTGCTCTTCGCTCCACGACCTGTCAATTATACAAATATACTATAACACCCCTACTGTAGACAAACATTCATATGCCACGTAGTTACAAACTGTGTGTGAGTGAATGAGTGAGTGTGTGTGGGGTTCAGATGTCAGAGCTGGATGTGGTGTGGGGGTCAGAGGTCAGAGCTGGAAGTGGTGTGCAGAGTGAGGCCAACTTACCGCGCTTAGATGTGCGTTTCCGCCCTGCAACGAGTTCCGGCATGTCTCGACTAGCATCCAGTTCTAGAATCACATGATGTAATACATTACACTAGGGCAACGTATTGTCATTTTATTTACATGATATATATAGCATTATGTGTTATATTTTATGTACAATTACCTGCAGGAGTAGAATGTGATGCTATGTCGTTGCCAGTCTCTGTGTCACTCTCTGCGGAGTCTGCGCCAGAATCTGAATTGGATTAAATTCATTCAGTAAGTAAGTCTCATAAAACACAATAGTAATACATTGACATACATGAATGTAGTTAGTACATACCCAAGTATCTTGGTGTACCACCGCCGGACTCTGTGTCGGATCCTGTAATGAACACAAAATAAATCAGTGGCCATTGTACATCAAAGCATGTACATGTGTGTGTGTGTGTGTGTGATATGCAGGCATTGATTCAGTGATCTGCTTATTTGATTTGGATGTTATTTCCATTTTATTCCTGCATGTTCAAATCGATACATAGAGGCTAAGCTACATTATTGGATAGTATAGAGGCCTCGCCATGTGCTGTGAAGTTCAAAGGGGTTGGGGGAGTGTTCACTGCTTTGATCTTATAGGCCTTGTGTGTTGTGTGTGTGTGCTTCAAGGCCCTCGACCTAGCATACCGTGCGGCAAAGGGAACCGCTCCCGCCTACCTCCGGTCAATGGTCTCTAACTACACACCCTCAAGACCCCTACGCTCTGCATCTTCTGGCCGCCTCAGACCTACTCCTATCCAAGCTCCGGGAGGGTCATCAAAGAGAAGTCGCCTATTCTCAGTCCTTGCCCCACAATGGTGGAATGAACTACCCACCCCAGTTAGGACAGCCGAAACACGTCCAATCTTTCGCCGTCGACTAAAGACGCACTTCTTCAACCATTATCTGAATAAAAAAAAAAAAAAAAAAACTAACTAACCTTACTCTCATGCACTTGTCCTAATAAACTAACCTACACTGTAGCACTCAACACTTTGATGAACATTGTTGCTCAGCTGATAGAGTTGTGCCCTTCCTGATGGCTTGTCGTACAGAACATGTAAGTCGCTTTGGATAAAAGCGTCAGCTAAATGACTAAATGTAAATGTAAAAATATGTGTGTGTGTGTGTGTGTGCTGTAGTAATCAATGCTATTGGGACTGTGCTAAATGCTATACACAGTAGAGGTTTTCTAGCATCTGATGTTGTTTGTAGGCCTGTTTGAAGTGTGAGATGGAGGGCGCCCTCCAGTGTGGGCATACACTGGCTATACCGCAGTACAAGTGTTTCAGTTTTCAAAAAAGGGTTATCCCAGGCCTACGGTATCAACAAAACTTACTTCGGACCGGGCCCGGCGGCACAGGAAGCACAGGGTTACCAGAGGAGGTCCAAGACCACCCCAACAGCCCCCTCTTCGCCACGCGTGAGAGAGGAGCGAAAATAATGGAGAACCAGCCCTAAGCACACCGCACTTGGTATTCCCAGGCGGTCTCCCAACCAAGTACTAACCAGGACCGAGCCTGCGTAGCGTCCGAGATCGACCGAGATCGGGCGTGTACAGGTTGGTATGGCCGTAAGCCATTACGATAGTGCAGAGTACAATATGTACCCAACAAAGGGTCTCCATAGCGCCTAACCCTGTGACACCCGGACCGACCCGGCATTTTTCCCCCCGAAAAAAGCACAAGTCCCTCAAGGTACCAGAACAGCAGATCTGCATCCCCGGCAGACAACGGGTTAACTGACCTGGACCAGCGCGACCAGACCAGTCCCGTGTCCTAACCACGCCGACATGCCCACTCCAGAAGAGGGGGTAGGTATGCGTGTCGATCTAAAACATGAAAAGAGGGCGCCACCCAGACGGTCCCATTTGGACCGTGCTCAGTGGCCCATCCCAAGGGCGTGAGACCCCTCTACCTATGTTTAGATCTATTCCGTTAACATCCCCCCAGATATGAACGAGAATTCATCGAGACAACCTAGTAAACTGGCGCTCGGAAGAGACAAAACTCCATCCCAGTTGCCCTATAAAAACGCTGTTTTAACAAGCAACCAAGGCGCACTTAGCCCCTGTGTGATTCTTTAACAGAAACACACCGAGCCAGCACTATGTATGCGTCGAGACGCAAACACATCAATGGATAGTCTAGCAAGACACCAAACATTGTTCCTCCAAGTCGCCTGGGAGAACGACACGGAGCCGTCGTGCTTCATGTACCTTCCTCTTTTTATTCAAAAAAGAAAGAAACACAGACTGACATGAATCCCATGTGATGCAGCTGAGGGTAAAAACTGTTTACATTTTTACATCCCACCATCCTCGCCATAGGGAGGAGACGGAAATCCCCAGAGAGACTTCCCACGCGAGCTGTATAGATTGAAAAGAATATATTGCAACATTGAGCTATGTAAAATTTGGGTTAGGGCTCTCCGAGGAGGAGGCACTGAACCAATACACACTCAATAATCGAATTGAATCGAATACACACACAATAGAGCAGGACTCCTTTTTGAAGTTCTACTCACCTTGACAATCTGAGGAGGAGGCTCTGAACTCTGAGGAGGCTCCCTCACAGGGAAGGAGAGTCCTAACTCACAGAAGGCCCGAGGAGGAGCTTCGTGAGGAGGAGCTCTGACAACTCCCTGAAACAGATCCATCACATGGACCTGAACAACTCACGGAAGTCTTACCAACAGAGACGCGCACAGTGACGTACTCTATGGCGGGGGAATTTCTGCGGTGCACACGCCCAATCTTCCAGGGCGTGGGACCAGGAAACTCCCTCCCCCCCCCCCCCCCCCCCCTTTACCCTGTAACGTGCCGAACAGAAACGTGACAGGAACCTTGAAGGACAGGAGGTTTTAACCCAGTTCACCCCTTTACGACCCCACACCCATGATACGATGTAATGACAAAAAAGAACATGACACAGTCATAGTCAGCTACATGAAGTGTCTAACAGCTTCACACAGCTCATGTGCTAACCTGCTATCTGATTTTTACTAAGGAAAAAACACAGAATAGAGAGGGCCCCTTTAAGAGCCCCGGTACCAGACTTACACATGTGCTTCTGTGGCCAACCTAACCCAGTTGTAGATCACAAGCACACAACCCTTCATCACAACAAAAAATGGCAAGTACACTCTTGCTACAGAGGAACGCCGTTTTTCATAACGAGAGAATACAGAATCTTCGATTAGTATCGGCCACAGGCCTTGCTAAGCACACATGAAAAGCGACCAAACAATCTTTTCTTTAGGAAAATATAGTTTCTCAAGCAGTTAGCACAACCCCAGCAACTAAGCTAAGGGTTACATCGTATCCCCACAAACACAGTGACACAATATATTGTAAACAACATGTCTGAGAGGAGGGTGGGGAAGCCCCAGGGAAACCGGGGGGATCACCCCTCCTACCTTACCCTTGATACGGCCCAGTTGAACAGGTAACCCTGTTAATATGTGAACACACTGTTCATTGTCATTACAGGCTGAGAAAAGAATACATTCTTCACTCATATGTCACTAAGCATAGCTTTATAGGTTAATTAACCCCCTTAGTTGTGAGTTCACGGTACCTGAACACACATGATGTTCTCAACACAACTAACCAGATCACTTTTTACACATGTAAAACAACAACCCGATTTGTATGGAGAGAGAAGCTATACCAGTGACAAGACAATTCACACACAACACGCGTCGTATCCTAAATGTATTGCAGCAACACCCGTTTTGGAAAACATTGTTATTACAAAACATTTAGAAGGGAAGGAAGAAGAAGTGTTTAAGGTCCGGTCGGGACCTACCTACCTTGAGCGCAGGCCAAGCGAACTGCAATCTAGCTAACGGGGCACCGACGTTAAACACAGCATTCCTGTGTTGACGACGAGGGCAGCGTCGCTGCGCCACCCAGCCGCTACGGTTCTCCATGTTAACGCAGTCCTCGCCGGCCGGCCTCCCGGTAGGTTCGACTAACATCCTCTGTCAAAGATGACGTCATAGTCAGAGTGTTTAAGGCATGTTATAGTCACAGAAAACGTTCAACAGTGTAGCATTAAGCTAACAGCCGTTCGGCTGATAGCAACAAGCTAACGTATACCAGCCTGGTAAACACAGCGAGCTAACGCCGCAGCTAACAGCTGCGCAGCTAACAGCTGACTGGCTAACACAGTAGTCCACAACTAGCACGCAAGCTAAGCAGCTATCACCTGAACTGCATACAATGACATAACAAGCCACACTTCAGACAGGCCGCTGTCCCAATCCCTCCCCTAACAGGGAAAAGAAAAAGAAATGTCAGAACACAGTTGTCAACGGTGATCCAGACATACACGGGGCCCTTTGAGCATGGAACTTCCGATAAAGAAGATCCTATGCCCACATTTCCTCATTAGGGTATACTTCCATTTGTATATGAAAGATGGGGCCTGCACGGGACAGAGAAGCATCCGCTCTAGAATCCCGGGATCACCAGGACCTAGCGCGGCCCACTAGATTAGCCATCATGGGCGTCAGACCAAGATCCCCCGACCGCCGTTTAAGCCGAGCAGAGGACCCTAGCCTGGAGTCTGCGTTTCGTAAATTGTTAGCTAACCCCCACAGCATCAACAACAACCAGAGCTTGCAAGCAAAACAGTACGTACCCAACCTGGAAACCACCACTTCTCACAACAGTCGGTGCGTCCTACAGTCCAGCTGTGTTGCTGGAGGGTAACCCCATCCAGCCGCAGCAAGGAGGATTGTAGTTGGGAGGCATGTCAGCGGCGTGAGCTCCTAATACGAAAAAGCCGTTGAAGGTCGGAATGAACCAGACACTCCAGTAACGAAGACAATATCGCCGTATTTCCTCGAAAATAGTGAGAGAGAAAATAAAGATATGATGTCAACGTATCTCCTTGTTCTTCCTTTCCTCAGACTAAATATTTTTCTCCACGTCAAATGGGCATGTGAGCAGCACTTAGCTTGTGATGAAATTTGCGAAGGAGATGAGTGTGTGGCCCCACCCCTGCTTATGTAGGTAAGCGGATGGGGGTGTGGCCAGATGAATGCTGGCATGTAAAGGTACATGGTGGAATTTTTTATTCAGTGTATATACGCTGAAGCGAGATATATGCAGACAGGTGCTGAGCAAGCCATAACGCTACAGAACCTTCTGTAGTGTGGTTGTGAAAGGGTTAACCATTTGTTGTGTGGTAGTGAAAGGTTAACCTTGTGTTGTAACAGTGTTCACGAGTCTCGTAGACCCACAACAATATTGGGATTTTAAAACAATAAAGCCATAAAAGTTCATGTAAAAATTTGTGCTGTCAATCGATTAAAATATTTATTCGCGATTAATCACATGATTGTCCATCGTTAACTCGCGATTAATCGCAAATTAATCGCATAATTTTTTTTTATCTACCTTAAACAGATCTTTTTCAAGTTTCAAGTTTTAATACTCTTATCAACATGACAGTAAACAAATGCTTGCTTTAGGGCTTGTGTCCATAGGGGACGTTTTTTTCAAGGCGGAACGATTTGAAAAGCAAAAAAAAAAAGCTCAGAGCGTTTTCCTGAGTCTCGCGACTGCCGCGGCTCCCCCACTTGCTCGATGTTGGTTGGAAAAAGTGACCTGGATGAGCGGCGCTCCTCTCCAAAAGTTGAACTAGTTTAAACTTTATGCGCTGGGAGCGCTCCGCCCAAAAACGCTGCCACGAGAGCGCTAAAACGCGAGGCGCAGCGCTGGGAAAAGGAGCGCGCCTGTCGCGTCTGTAGCATAGAAATGAATGACAGAAAGGAGCTGACAACTCATAAAACGTCCGCTGTGGACACAAGCCCTTATGCAGCCATTTAACACAAAAGGATGACCCTCATGCATTGCAAATTTGCATCAAATTCAAAACAGAGTGATGCACAAAATAACTTAAAAGAATATAATAATTTAAAACAATGAATAAAGTGTGCATGAAATAATAGGGGAAAGAAAACGTTAGGAACTTGTTACATTCACCCACACAAGGGCTGAGTAATCACACACCCCCCCTCTCTCTCACACACACACTCTCCCAGCTCTCTTTCTCTCTTGCCCCCTCCTCATCTCTCTCACCCCCCTCTCTCTCTATATATATATCTCACACACACACACTTCAGAAACAAACATAGTATCGATGGGTCTCATTCCCGAACATTTTCAAAAGAGTTATTTTGGAAGACTTATCTTGGAACCGACTGAGACAGAATCAATGACAAGTTCACCCTGAGTCCCGAACGTGCTGGTAATATGTCTTAAGGGGCTGAAACGGTCGCACCTGTGACATGATCTGATATCTGCTTGGCGAATGTGATTCTGTCTTAAACTCAAAAGTGCGTTCCCGTTCAGGTCATTTGCATACAAAACAACGCCTCCAGAGCTCCTTATAAGGCAAAGTAATGACACAGCTGTGTGGAAATGGATGCGGAAGTGCTTGATTGATTGATTGATTGAAAACTTTATTAACAGATTGCAGAATGGGTACAATACAGTACAGCTCAATACACACAATTGTTAAGGGGATGCAGACCAGAGAAAGACTTTAGTCTTGTTTACATCAGGGTCCCCCATTTTCAATTCATCAGGAGAATGGTCATGGTTTATTACTGCAACCCATCATGGGTTGGATGCTAAGTTACTAACGTTATGGCTAGCTTGGATGCTAACTAACGTGATTGATTGATTTATTGAAAACTTTATTAACATATTGCAGAATGGGTACAATACAGTACAGCTCAATACACACAATTGTTAAGGGGATGCAGACCAGAGAAAGACGTTTGTCTTGTTTACATCAGGGTCCCCCATTTTCAATTCATATTGACATTTATGACATACACAATATACATGACATTTATGGCATAGGGACATATAGGTATTTAGTACTGATACATTTGTGACATAATAATAATAATAATAATAATAATAATAATAATAATAATAATAATAATAATAATAATAATAATAATAATAATAATAATAATAATAATAATAATAATAATAATAATAATAATAATAATAATGGATTCAATTTGTACCACGCTCTACATTTGTGAGAATCTCAGAGTGCTACAGGAGATAAAGACAAAAGTTAAATGAATAAAACAATTTAAAATGAATAAAAACAATTAAAAAGACTAACAACCAGTGAAATGGAAGAACCTAAGAGTAAAATAAAATAAAAATTATAGTAAAATGAATAGAAGTAAAAATAAAAGTAAAAGAAAATTCAGGCAAAAGCCTTGTTAAAAAGAAATGTTTTTAGCCCCCTTTTAAAAACCTCGACGGATTGTGGTGCTCTCAGGTGGATGGGGAGAGCATTCCAAAGTCTGGGGGCGGCGGAGCAGAAGGCGCGATCGCTCATGGAGTGCAGCTTAGTCCTGGGGGCTTTGAGGAGGTAGGCTGTGCCGGAGCGGAGGGAACGTGAGGAGGACTGGGGGGTGAGGAGTTCCTTGAGATAGGCAGGGGCACCACCGTGTACGCACTGGTGAGTGAGGAGGGACACCTTGTACTCAATTCTGTGTTCCACGGGGAGCCAGTGAAGGGATCTGAGGGTGGGGGTGATGTGATCATATTTGCGCACCCTCATCAGGATCCTAGCAGCGACATTCTGGATGGTTTGCAGTTTTTTAATGCTTTTGCTAGGAATCCCGATGAGGAGTGCATTGCAATAGTCCAGCCTGGAGGAAACAAAAGCGTGGACGAGTTTCTCCGAATCTGCCAGGGTGAGTGAGGGGCGGAGTTTGGTGATGTTTCGGAGGTGAAAGAAAGAGGTCTTGCAGAGGTGTTTGATGTGTGTATCATATGTGAGGTGGGGGTCCATTTTCACGCCCAAGTTGGTGACAAGGGTGGAAAGAGGAATGTCCTGACCGGAGAAGGAGATGGTGGTGATGGTGGTTGACCGGACCTGGTGTGGGGTACCGATCAGCATGGCTTGTGCTTTGGAACTGTTGATTGTATTGCTAAATTGACATTACTATGGCCCATTCAACATCGATTATCTATCGTTCAGGATGTGGGAACGTTATACTTTTTCATTCATACATTCATACGAAAATACCGTCTAGAATATAAATATGTTCTTATCGTTTTCTGCAGTAATTCATAGAACGCTAGTTATAAGCCTAAACGCATAATATAGATTATCGATTGCAGTTTATTCGTGATTAACACGCTATATAAAAAAATCTAACTGAATACGATCCTAAACGTTATGACTCATCATGCGCGGATGAACAGGGGGGGGGGTCGTTTATAAGTCTGTGATCGTCAGTAAATGCTTTATGTAGTATGGGTTGATTTATTGATCAGTTGGTTTGTAAACAAAGAAATGTACAATCGCCCTGAAAATGACATCAGCGTCCTCTTACCGTTGGCAGATGAGACTGGAGCAAAAAGATCCCACTTATTTGACGGCGATCGAGTCGATCCATTTCCGGTTTGTATAATAATAATAACAGCCCAAATCATGTTGATTATTGAGTTATGGCAGCAATCCATATAGACAGTGTGTGTCTTGAGTCCCGCGACACTATGTGAGTGCCGGACGCATTTCCCAGACGCACCGAGATCGACTCATCCATTTCCGGTTTGGTAACTCGCCGATCATCCACCAGGTGGCAGTATTGAAGCGTTGCAGAGTTGTGCAAGCTCCCACTGCATCAGACCAGGCTCTGTGAGGGAATTATGAATAACATGGCGAAAAAATGAAATATGATCTCAATAACATCGTATGCCGTGGAATGGCAGAATTAGCATGAACTTGAAACACGTCGTAAGCCGTTTCCGGTGCTGGATGTGTTAAGGGAATGCAGACCAGAGAAAGACTTTCGTCTTGTTTACATCAGGGTCCCCATTTATGCCTTGCAAGTCTTGCGCGACCCATCGAAATGAGATTAGATTAATGTATTGTCATCATATATAGTACAGCTCGTGGTACAACTGCCGCAGCGCGCCCGCACACACACACACAGCGTGCGCAGTATACTGTAGCCTACGGGGTAATGAATGAACGCAGTATAGGCTTATTATTCCATTTATGCCTATGGCGTAATGAATGAACGCAGTATAGGCTTATTATTCCATTAATGACTTGTTGCATTAGGATTTAGTAGATACTATATGCTCTGCCCTACGTACAGTATAGGTACAGTCTATACTTATACTGTATGTAGGGCAGAGGCAGAGCATATATAGTATCTACTAAATCAAATCAAATTTATTTATAGGGCCCGACAACACACGTTAATGTCCCCATGGGCCGTACAGGTCTTCTTTAAACAAGTCAAGAAGAAAACATAACAATAAGTCAAGAACAGAACAAGAACACCATAAGGTCCAAACATTTTTAGATGAATGCAAATAAATGAAAGAATGCAAGCACTCCCAGACATACCCCACGCGAAGGTAAGGAAAAACTCACTAAAATGCAAGCACTCCCAGACATACCCCACGCGAAGGTAAGGAAAAACTCACTAAAACCTAACAATAGGGAAAAAAGCTCCACAGGCAGTGTGGAGGAGAGAAACCTTAGAAGGGCCATTCAAGGGGGGATCTCCCTTCTTAGATGTTGGTGATAGTAGTGTTGCAGACGGACAGTTGGTAAGCATGCACTCATGTGTGTAGTGAAACACAGATGAGTGCATGCAATAGCAACTGTACATTTTGAAAGATTAAAGATAGAGCTAATAGTGATAGCAACTGAACATTTTGAAAGATTAAAGATAGAGTTGATAGCGGATCTATTTGAGGCTACATGTCCTCCCCTCCCTGATGACACCATGACCAGGTGATGGCCAAAGCTAGCAGCATCTCCAAGGGATTCCTGTTGAGAGACATTTCTCAAACCTCTACAGTGCATTATCTCACACGCGCTCACGCGTTCAATCCTAATGAAACAAGTAACTAGAATATATTAAGCCTATACTGTTCATTAGACACATAGGCCATACTGGCACACACAAGACTTGCTATTTCCATGCGATTAGCTTTAGTTCTTATTTATTTATTTATCCACTGTCATTTCAGTGTTGGTGTATATAGGCTATATAGTGTATTTCAATATAAGTTTTAATTGATTAATGATATATTCGAAGGAATGCAGGTTTATAGCTATATCAACCCCCTCCAATGTACAGTAAATGACCAAGTATGGTTTTGTCAATATTCCAATGTACAGTTTTGCTTGTACACTGAGTCTAATGAAGTTAGATTTGACACGTTTTAATATATACACTTTGACTTCTGATTTGACACATTTTACTTATTCATTCTTTAATTCAGCAACATTAATTCATACAGTCTGTAGACATAGGACGTTGTAGCGTCCTATGAATGAAGTCACCAGCTGTAATCGACTGAATGTAACTCGAGCTTTCTCGAGCGCGGAGCTCCTCCAGCTGTATTCGAGCGCCCCTGCTGGTCATTGTTACCGTTAATACGGTGCCCAAACGTTGGTCCAACGACAATTCATGACTGCATCTGTACATGTACATAGATCAAAATGTACAATGATAAGTTCGTTTTCGTCAATGTCAGCATGTCTTTTTTCATGTCCTGGCTGTATAAGTTTACAGACTTATATTATTCAATGAGACTGCCAGCCAGCTTTTGCGCGACGGAGAAATACAATTTCAATTGTGACGAGAGAAGATCATCTCCCGATTCAGATACAATTTAACACACACGGTTCCAAAGATATTAATGTTTTGCGGTACATTTTCACCCCGCAATGGATTTAGGTGCGTGTCATCTCTCTTCTCTCATGTTGTCTGTGCTTCTCTCCTCTCCGACACCGACACAGAGAGAACTCAGACGGTGGCCACTCCCCTCAGAACCCCCCCGCGATTTATATTTTGTTTTACAATGGGTCATGACAAACAAATTACATAATCCAACATTGTGTAAACAACTAACATATTCCAGGTTACTGTATCTTTTTTTGAATGAGTCGTTATGACGAAATCAATACATCCATTCATAAAGATTATTGTCCGCCATCTTGGTTTAATTCGGAAAAGAATGAACGGCGGATTCATTCGGGGAAAAAAAGTTATTCGGTGGTGTGGGCGGGTTCTGGGGTCACGTGGAGTGTGTTATACGAAATAACAACCGGTAACTTCACTGTTTCAGCCAATCAGAATCAAGAAATTTGCATGCCATTGTATAAGACTGTTTACTACATCACAGCACAGACTAAGCATATCAATTAAATGCATGAAAAAAAATACATGAAACACAATGTATACATGATTATGGATATAATATAAAAGAAATCAACAACATATAATTATGATCAGATGTGTAGAATGTTCACCTTCTAACAGTTATCGAGTCATCTACGGTAATTATTTTCATTCTTGATTTATATTCATGTATTATATGCAGATACATGAAACTGGATGAATATGTGTGTGTGCAGTGAATAAGCACCAAAACATCTAATACCTTTGTTTGCTTTGCTGGGTTTTCATCAGGAATCTCTGTTTATTTGTTACCTCCACCAAGGAGGCTATGTTTTCATTACCTTTCCAGATCCAATCACATAAACAATTTAATAAAAAATGCATTGTTAACTTGAACTTGAACATTCTTCATTAGTGTATGTTATGTCTTGTTCTGACTGAGTTGAATTCCTGAAACAGGCCTGCCTGTTATTCCTGAAACAGACCTTTCAGTTATTCCTGAAACAGACCTGCCTGTTCTTCCTGAAACAGACCTGCCTGTTATTCCTAGCTCTGTCCTCCTCCTGAAGACAACTGAACTTGCCATTGTTCCCTGGCAACAATCAAACCAACCATTGTGCAAAGAGAGAAAATATCAAGTGAGGCAGCTACATTAAAATATCCTTCATGTAATGGCCCACACATTTCACAACAACACTCTCAAACAAATGCTGCTGTGATACGTGAGGAGGTGACATTTTGATTGTGTGTCATAAATTAGCACTTTGTGGCAGAGCAGTCTTAATAAATTTGCCTTGACAATTCTGACAAGGCGTTAACATAGTGCTTATGCCATTACTGAGTGTTTCCTAAGCACAGCGAAAACACAACATAATGTCAAAGTCAGCACTATCTTGGGAATAAAGATGGATGTGTAGCAGGGTGGATTATCCCTGCTTTATGGGAGTGGTTGTACACGGCCATATGGTAGCGGGATGCAGTAGATTCTAATCTATCTGAACCCCCATCTTTGGGCCCGGAACGTCGAACTGGAGGGCGGGCAGCAGGAGCGGATGGGGCCCAGGATTTACTAACCTGGGGGGTGGTACTCTGGTCCTCCTCGCCTTCCAGGGCGGTCAGCAGTAGCTCCCCACACACTCTCACTTCCCCCAGTACCTCCGTTAGCCCTCCCACACCTGGTGACTAGTTAGTTGACTAAAGATATTGCGCTCCCCCAAAGCAGTACCCTTCCTTGACAACCTGTAGAGACCTTTAACCATGTGATACGAATAGGGTGGGAAGGGTTAAATAGTAATGCTGATAGTCCTATATTTACCCGGTCAACAAAGGTTAGAACAAGGCTCTGTAATAGACACACACACCGTGCTCCCATCTACGTCTCCTTTATATAAGGCCGGGTCAAGTAGCAATTACAGATTATAACTTCATGTGGTTCATATGCAGTATAATCACAGTAGGCACCGGGTGCTCTCACTCACAATACAGGGGACGCTATTCCCAAAATAGGCACCTAGTGCTCAGTACATTAATTCAAGAGCCCCGCTTTGAGTAGGGGAAGACCCAGGCACATATTAAGGAGTTCAATGGGAATTCAAGAACATCACAATATTATTACCATACAAAAATAAATCACATGTGGGCCCACGTTACCAAATAAAAGACCTAAGCTAAAGCCGGCTTATAATGGTTGGGGTACCCCTAGACGCTGGTTACTAGCGTTCGCTTCAAATGAATATTGTTTTGGCACACGAAGTACCGCTGTACTTAACCGAGATGGCGGGTCCACTCTCACCACCCCTCGTCCGGGTGACAAGATGGCCGTCGGGCGATCCCGCGAGAACAGCCAGTGGGCGGGGGTAGGCAGCAGGGGCAGTGGCTGAACTGGAGGAGCGTGCTGTGTTGTGGCGACCTCTGCTGGAAGAAGAGGTGTCCTCGGCTGCGTCGACGAGACGTCCACTGCGGGGCTGCTGACTGAGCTGGCGCGCTCTAAACTGTTTGCTACCTTAAACACAGCTAAACTGTGGGTCTTGGTGGACCCTCCTGCTGTCGTCTATACAGCTAACGCAACGTGCTATAGGCACCACCTGTCTTCAGCGACGCTCGCCTTGTGGTGTACTCAGAGTCACTATAGCCGTTAGCAGCAAGCTAATATACCGCTTCAACTTTTAGGATAACACGTTATTTACTGAAGTTGGTTCTTCTTTCCGTTTCGCTTATTCACACACTTCTCTATCGCTTGTACTTTTAGGATAACCCGTTTCACTTATTCACACACTTCTCTATCGCTTGTACTTCTAGGATAACCCGTGTTATAGCAAAGTACTTGTTATCTCCCGTTGCTCTTCAACGGGGCTCTTCGAGAGCACACGTCCGCTCACGTTCGAGTTCACTGTCGAAGAGGACTTCCTCCTGTTCCGCCCTCCAGGTAACTAGCTTCTCACTCGCTGCTCCTTTCTCCTTCGCTCCGCCTGCCACCACCGCCCCCGGGCCCCTGCTGGCGACCGCAAACTGGTCCCACTATGGGACACTCAAGGCAGGAAGAAAGATGATTCAATGTCACGTTAATGGTCCATATCGAAGCCGGAGGAAGAAGAGCACCTTGCATCATTAGTCCGGGCGAGATATCAAAGAGGAACACTGTTTATCACGTCTTTGTGCACACAGGGGAAGTAACAGGTTAAGTCAGCACTTCTGAATAAATAGCAGAATATTCAGGATGCTACAGATAGATGGATGGATGCATGGATGGATGGATGGGTGGATGGTGGGTGACAGATTGATTGATCAGATGGAGACAAAGAAAACAGAACAGATAGACAGAAACAGATAAAGATATGGTTAGAGAGACAGATAGAAACAGACAGAGTCAAGGACACAAATAGAGAGACAGATAGAGAAACAGATAGAAACACAGAGTGAGACAGATATAAGATAGAAACAGACAGAGAGAGGCAAAGAAACTCAAATGTATAAATACATATAGAGAGACAGATATAAGATAGAACCAGACAGAGACAGAGAGGCAAATAAACATAATGGAGAGACATATAGAGAGACATATGTTCAGACTAGGGATGCTCGATCTTGGCTTTTTTACCTATACCGATATTGTCCAACTCTTAATTTCCGATACCGATATCCAGTGTTCAAATTATGTGGGGGCCAATGGGGGCTCAGCCCCCATAGATAAGAGTCTGAGCCTCCATAGTCAACGACCCATGTGGGGGTCTCTCAAAAAATTTATATAATTTTTTTTTTATATATATATTATTTTTTTCAATGTACGAATTAGTATTATTTATGTTACCTAAATAAATTGTTAATAGATCATATTTTTCTTTTCAGTTTTTAAAATAACCGAATGTTAACTATTGGAATAGGCTGCGTTTCACCTCCAAGCCACTATGCGTCGCCCATGAGCGTGTCTAATGCTACTCCAACCCATTTGGTGAAGAAGAAGCAGCAAGCTTAACGTGATGTTCCTGGTCCTCATGTCCTGCAACTGCGACCAGGGTGCGATCCACGGGGTGAGCTCGGTCCGCTATAGCTCCCCTAGATCAGACATCAGCTCCCTTGGGGGTCTCTAAAGCTCCCCTGGGGGTCTCTAAATTACTGAAAATAAATGCTACTTTTGCCATGCATTTCTCATTTTTCTGTAATTTTCTGTATCATCATCGTGTATAATAATAAACGTATGCTATTTTGGATGTATGATTAATGATTTGCGCACTAATTCACACGTAATATGGCAACATGCATGCTATTCTTGCAATTACCATTCGGAGCGTGGCGGCGCTGCAGCCTACTGCGACTATTATTAGTATTACAACGCCCGGTGACCGTGCCGGCGCCTGCGGTCGGACTCGTATCAGAACACAGGATAGGATTAGATACTGTAGACAGTGTTGGATGATGATCTATCATCTAATTAAATGGATACTTTTTTTTTTATCATGGAATGTGCTGTGGAAGCCCAGACCGTCCAGACGGCCGGACCTCAACAAGTGAGTTGTCTAGTATTATGTGTTCTGTAGAACTGAAACTGATTGAATATGTGACAGGATTCAAGAGGTTTATTTGTCACATACATACATACACAAGGTCTACAGGCTACAGGCTACATTAACGTCTGCGATCACAGTATCCTCCAACAGTCTGACTCCTCCCTGAGAGGCGCGCCGCGCGCACCCCCCCCCCCCCCCCCCCCCCCCCGGCGCAAAAAGTATTATTTGGTTGGCTCACCCAAAGACCATGCTATGGTTCGCACACTGACTGCGACTCAAGTAAAAAGTAAACAGTGCCGCAGAAAGAAAGGCTTAACCCACCACAAGGCTGTACAAGGCTGGACAGCTTCGTCTTTATAAAAAGGCCAAAGACTAATGCTGTTAGCGCAGCAGCTAGCAGCACTACTGAAGTTGACACTGCTAGTACTGTTAGCCACTGCTCAACCACCACAATGCTGGGGACAGAGTCAGTGGACCTTATGGAAAACGAAATACAGCTGGTTATTTGCCAAGGAGGTAAATGGAGGTAAATGCTGCTGTTAAGTGCCATACAACTATTTATTTTCCATTCGATTTTTTTTGTTTGTTTTTTATTTATAAGTGCAGAGACAAATCAATGTTCATTCAAGTTCATAAATGTGGTCTAATTTTTCAAATTAAATTGTTGTATTTTATCAGATGCAAAATGCAAATAAGTAAATATGGCATTATATATCAGAGGTGAGTAAGAAAATGAACAAATATTGATGGTTAAGAATGAGACTGAATAATGACATCACACAATAGTCTAATGATTAGACTGTTGTGTGATGTGATTGATTGATTGAAAACTGTAACAGATTGCAGAATGGGCACAATACAGTACGGCTCAATACACACAATTGTTAAGGGGATTCAGACCAGAGAAAGACTTTCGTCTTGTTTACATCAGGGTCCCCCATTTTCAATTCATAATGACATTTATGACATACACAACATACAGATATACAGATATATATCATGACATTTATGACATACATGACATACAGATATACAGTACTGTTACATTTGTGACATACAAGATATGCAAATATATAGTACTGTTAAACAGAGATCCTAACTGTACATTAGGAGGGGGTGGGTGGGAGGGGGGTTTTGGACATTTACGGGGGCCAGTTTTATTAGTTTTCATTAGTATTAGACTTTAATCCTAATGAGATATTCCTCTAAATATGAATTCAAAAACGGTCACAATTTCAGGAAAAAAAGAGTAAAAAAATAAATTCAGGGGGCCCCCATAGCTCTCAGTTGATAACTGGAACCCTGCCGATATCAACCGATACCGATATATGCAGGGCCCCCCCCCCCCAAAAACTGAATAATTTCAGGTAATTAACATTACATATTAACACAACATTATGCATACTTTGACAATAAATAAAATAATAATTTGTTCTTACTTGCTTGCCTGGGTAAATAATTATTTTTTTTGAAAACCGATACCGATATTTTTCGATATCAAATTTGTATGCCAATATCGCCCGATAATATCGGTAGGCCGATAATATCGGTAGGCCGATAATATCGGACATCCCTAGTTCAGATATAAACAGACAGAGACAGATAGACAAAGAAAGAGATAGAGAGACATATAGAGAGACTGATGTTCAGATAGAGACAGATAGACAAAGAAACAGATAGAGAGACATATAGAGAAACAGACGTTCAGATAGAAACAGATAGACAGATAGACAAAGAAACAGATAGAGAGACATATAGAGAGACCGATGTTCAGATAGAGACAGATAGACAAAGAAACAGATAGAGAGACATATAGAGAAACAGATGTTCAGATAGAAACAGATAGACAGATAGAAAAAAAAACACGAAATTGTTATAAACAAAAAGTCAAGAGCAATGTAGTTAGTTAGTTGTCATGTTCAAAAAAGGAGTAGAGGGAAGCTAAGATTATTGATCCCAACCCCCTTACATTTAAATTTTTTCTTCCATTAATTGTACTTGATATAACATAAATTAGTATAATACATTATATAATATACTTTTATACGTCCCTTAAAAATTTCATCAATACGTTCTCATTTTATAGCATCTTGAATATAAGCGTTATATGGGATTTGGACTAGTATATTTCCTGGAAGGCGAGATACAGGGCACTAAGCTACTAACGTTAAATCCAATGGTATTTCGGCTATACAAAAGCTAGAGTTAAAAATCAAACTGCATATGATCGGTATGATGGTCCACCATGGATGCATGAAAGGGGGGGGCGGGGGACGTCGATTCTGATGATTGATTACCAATAACCGCGTTAGCCTCAATAGCCACATTCGCTGATCGGGTGGATGGCTATCATAACAAGGCCTGATCAGCATGTAATTTACGTGAAAAATATCTTACCGTGGGCCGGTTGGATCCCCCAAAGGATTTCCCAGTTATCGGTCGCCATCTGGTAGATCTATATGTCCATTGGCTGATCATATATTCCTTTACTGCACACTGAAATCTGCGTCCCAAAACGTATTCCGTGTAACAGGCTACAGGCATAGCTTCAGGTTAGCATAAAACTACATTGGAGATCCAGAAAAAACAAGACAACTTCTGCCACAGGGAACACTGCATTATCGAGATAGCGCCCCTAAGAGGATCTGGCCGGTAATGCACTTTTTCTAATTCAAAGAGTAGGGTACTTCTGCAGTGCTGCTCGGTGACATCGAGTAGGATATTACAATGGAATAAAAGCCAAAACAACCTTGCCACGGACATGTCCGTGGTTGGTCCTCAACCGTTGGATCCGAAACACGGACATCTCCGTGGTTGGCCGGGAAACGGTTAAGTTATATTCTCCTTCCCTGTCTCTGAACCATCTTTGAATGTTGCCTGGGATTAATTTATATCTGGCTTTGTATACAATGAGAGCAGTTTTGAAATCAACTAGGTCCATACATTTGTAGCTTTATAAATAAGTTATTGGTGTGTTCATAATATCCTACATTGTTGACTATTCTTATTGCTTTTTTTTGCATGGTGCATGTTGGCTGTAGAGTGCTTTTGTAGGTATTACCCCACACCTCCGCACAGTAGTTCATATATGGAAGGAAGAGCGTACAGTAAAGTGTATACAGTGTTTTTTGGTTTAGAATGTGTCTTATCTTACTTAAAACTCCAACACTCCATGCCAATTTGTCCTGACATATTTGACTTGAGATTTCCAGTTGAGTTTGTGGTCTATTATTACACCCAGAAATGTATTCTCAAATACCCTTTCTAGTTTAATACTATCAATCATTAGTTCAACCGGTGTGTTTTCTTGTATATCACGTTTACCAAATATCATGAATTTGGTTTTCTTTATATTTAATGATAATTTATTTGCATCAAACCACACTTTCAACTTGGATAGCTCAGCTGCGAAATTCTTTAACAGCTTTTGGAGGTTCTCTCCCTCACAGAAGACATTTGTATCGTCTGCAAAAATTACATTTTTCAATATTTTAGACGCATTACCTATATCATTTATGTACAGTATGAATAGTTTAGGGCCCAGAATTGACCCTTGCGGCACACCACAGGTTATGTTTGACTGAGTGGACCTGTACTCCCCCAACTGCACAAACTGTTGTCTTTGTTCTGAGTAACTTTTTAACCATTTGAGCCCTACTCCTCTGATCCCATACCTTTCCAATTTTAGTAGCATAATATCATGATTGATAGTGTCAAAAGCCTTCTTAAGATCTATGAAGACCCCTATTGCAAACTTCTTATTATCAATTATGCTTGTCAGTTCTTCTACTAGGTCCATTAGTGCCAATGACGTTGAATCAAGAACAGGTTGCAGGTTGAAAAAACCCTCAGCTCAGAACTCGGCAGAATCTGCACCTGGCTCGCTGATAACAAACTATCATTACACCTGGGTAAAACAGAGTCCATTCTCTTCGGATCAAATAACAAACTCAGCAAGACCAACGGCTTCTCAGTTACAGTGGGTGACAATATTGTCACAAGGAAAGATGAAATTACATACCTCGGTTCCTTCCTAGAGGCAAATCTTTCCTGTGACAAAATGGCATCCAATGTAATCAAAAAAGTCAACCAATGAACTAGATTATTGTACCGGATCTCCTCTCTGGTAAACAAGAATACCCTGAAGACTCTGGCAGGAGCACTCATTCAAGGGTACTACGACTATGCTTGCACCTCATGGTACCAAAGCACCTCAAAGGCGCTAACAACAAGATTACAAACATCACAAAACAAACTGGTCAGACTACTACTTGACCTTACTCCTAGAACCCACCTCACCCCTGCCCACTTTGACTACCCAGGATGGCTTAGAGTAGACGACAGAGTACAGCAACTTGCAATGGGCCTGGTCTACAAGATACACTACACCACACAGGTACCCATGTACATGTCTAAATACTTCCCGAAGGTCAGTGAATACCACGCCCACAACACCAGAGGGAGTTCCACAAATTATGTGCAACCCATATTCGGCACAAACAAGGGACTAAACACATTTCGCAATTATGCCACAACAATGTGGAACGCCCTACCCACAGCCGTAAAAAAAAAAAAATCCCTACCCACATTCAAAACCGCTCTCAAAGAGCACCTACGGGAGGCTGCAATTTGAAACTGGCCACCGTAAATGTCCAACCCCACCCCCTCCTAATAGACAGTCTCCTCCCCACCGTATGTATATATTCTCTGTTAGGATCTATGGGTAACATTACTGTATATTTGCATATCGTATAGGTCACAAATGTAACAGTACTATATACCTGTATGTCGTGTATGTCCCTATGCCATAAATGTCATGACGTCATGTATGTTGTGTATGTCATAAATGTCACTATGAATTGAAAATGGGGGACCCTGATGTAAACAAGACAAACGTCTTTCTCTGGTCTCCATCCCCTTAACAATTGTGTGTATTGAGCCGTACTGTATTGTACCCATTCTGCAATCTGTTGATAAAGTTTTCATTCATTCATTCAATGATTCGATCTAAATCCATATTGACTGTCTATAAGTAATGCGTGTTTATCAATGAAAATGTCCAAGCGTGCAGCAAATAATATTTCCATTATCTTTAATAACTGGGAAAGGAGAGAAACCGGTCTGTAATTGGTGAATAGATTTTTATCACCTGCTTTGAAGATCGGTATAACTTTTGCAGTTTTCATTTTGGTGGGAAAGGCACCCAGTTTGAATGAAAGGTTACATATATGCACTAAAGGGTCTGCTATGGCTATTATTACTTGTTTAATTAAGGTCATGTCAATGCCATTCCAATCTGTTGATGTTTTATTCTTAAAATTGTTCACAGTATCAATAATTTCATGTTTATCCCTATTTCTCAGGAAGATAGTACCTGGGTTTCGTTCTTCAAAATAATTAGAAACACCTCCCCCTTATCGTTATATTGCCCAGCCCTATCTCAGGTTCCACAGCAAATGTTCAATTGCGGCTATTGACCAAGTCCAAGGTTCCCAATTTTCATATTTCCACGTACATAAGCCTAGTTCGTTATTCCGGGCTGGGCGATATGGCCAAAAATGATATCGCGATAACGATATCGATAACAATATCATATCACTCGATATTCGATATTATCTATATTGTTATAAGGATAACAATTTTTTATTATTATTTTTAAACAACAGATGTATGTTTATTTTGCAGCAATTCTTTGTTGTTGCTGCCATCTTTAGTGTTACATCCCTTCACACTCCAGTTCTCAGGCTGCAGCTGGTTTGAAAACGAAAGTAAACCGGCTTCTCTGCTGGCTGTGGCTCCAGGGGAGTTGAACAGTTCTTGCTCTGCTAGTTTCTTTTCTATCTTTTGGCGCTTTTTTTGGTGGACAAACCACCGCACATGTGCACCGTGACTCGTGACTGGAGTATAGCTCTGCTAGCACACATAGCCTACTGTGTACAGACGGTTTCAAACTGTATTTTAAATTAGAAAGCAAACAAAATAAATGGACAAGAGAAAAATAAATCTCAATTTGGTCAGTATTGTCATTTGGACAAGCAAAGCCATTACTTTAAGTTGCAGGCAAGAAAGACAAGTCTGTCCACTGTCTCTGGTTTTAAAACTGCCCTGTTGCAGGTCAAAAAATATATATATTAAAAGAAATCGATATTTTTTCGATATCGATTATTAAAATATATCGCAATAATTATCGTTATCGTTATATCACCCAGCCCTAGTTGTATGTATTAGCTGCACAGTACATTGTAGAATCATCAGCATACATCACAATACTTGCATTGTTTATAGCAGAAGGCAAATCATTAGTAAAACATTTAGAAGAGTGGTCCAAGACAGCTTCCTTGAGGCACACCACAAGATAAGTCGCTAACATTGGATAAGCTGCCATTGTAGTAAACTTTGTTCTAGCACAGAGATAGCTCTTAATTAACACTTTGGGTGCCGGGAGCCGTCTTTAGACGTCTTTGCTGGCCATGCTAAAGTTGCCGGGGGACGCTGTACGTCGTCTTTATATCAATATTTCAAAAATCTGCGATCGGATTCATAATGTCCCTCCGCTGGCCTGGGATCCACCAGCAGGACCCACTGAGCTCTCTGGCGGTTCAGGAGCGCCATCTGGTGGCCGATCGGCGCAAGCGCTTAACAGGAAGCGCACTAGAGGTTTTGCTAGACGTCCGTATTGCTTCCGGCCACTCGGTACATGTCCCGTGACTCTAGCTCGTCACTCTACATAGCGATCGATTGCCAATAACTCGATAAACAACATGATTTGGACGTATATACCATTATACAAGCTGGAGATGGACCGGGTAATAATATATCCCATAATGATAAAATTTCTACTCGACGATGATCGCCCAACGGCGCGCGGAGACTGGGGTGAGTTTCAGCGTGTAACGTTACCGTCTTCGATAATAACTGATATTATCAACATTTGACCCACATTAGATGATTGGTATAACGCTGCCCACGGAATTATAAACGCCCCCTCGCCCATCCGGTCAACATCAGATGACGTGTAGTAACTTCTAGAAGTACGTCTAGTTGGAATTTTTTATATCGCGCTGATTGCCATCAAACTGTATTTCATCATCAATATAATGCATTTGGGGCTATATATCACGTTCTGGAGAAAGCTGCAGAAAGAGATGAAAACATACTTATACATTAGACCATACTTTACTATGAATATGTGAATGAAAAAGTTTAACGTTGCTACACAATGAACAATACATATAGGACTTTGAATGGGCCCTAATAATGGCAATGTAGCAATAGAATTTAAAAAGTTATAGCCCTGCAAAGAAGGGGACTTTCTCCATAGACAAATAGCGCTGGCAATCTATGGTATATCATTAATTTAACCTTAGGCAACCAAAGTGTTAAGGTGATGGCAGGAGGAGTGGACCCATAACAAATTAGCTTTCCAGTTAACAGATTATGATCAATAACATCAAAAGCAGCACTGAAATCTAGCATATCTGCAGCCACTACCTTTGAGTTATCAATTTCAGAGTGCAGTGCTGGTAGAATGGCCCTGTCTGTATGCATGTTGATATTTGGTGATTAGTCCATTTGAAGTGAAGTAGTCCTAAATCTGCACATAACGAAACCTTTCCATAACTTTGCTGAGTACAGGAAGAATACGTATAGGTTGACTGTTAGGTCCACTGAAAGTTGATCTACTATCCTTGGGCATTGGTATAATTTTACCCTCTTTCCACGATCCCGGACACGTTCAACTTAACAAACATCTATTCAATATATGGCATATAGGCCCTGAAATGTGATTAGCGGCTAGCTTTAGTATCTTACTGTCTAGGTCAGGGGTGGCCAACCAGTCAGAGACTAAGAGCCACAAAAATTACTGTGGTACCACAAAGAGCCACACCATATACCAGCGTTTCTCAACCTTTTTTTTCAGTCACGGCACCCTTCATGTGTTTATAGGTCTCACCCTCTGGCCTCTGAAGTTGCTAATGTCTTTTTTATTTGGGCCTCACAGGGTTAAAAGTACCCTGTGAGACCCACGGTTGCAAAATTACAAAATCACTTTTAGCCATTTAAAAAAAGAATGTTTATTTAAATTTTTTTAAAGGGGAACTATTTTACAATTTCTTTCACTATTTGGGCACTTTTACACAATTCCTGTGAGTCTATGGAACACCTAGGTTTTTTTCAAAAAAATAAAAATGGATTGTTTTGTATTTCTAATCAAGTACTCAAAAACCGCATTTTTCTACCTCAAGATCTTAAGCCGTTTTGAGGCTGGGCTCCAACCACTGTGTGGCCTGGTGCCAACTGCCACATCAACTGCCACATTATTATGCAGCTGAGAAATCTCTGACATCACAGATATGCACATTTTCAGATGACTCAGTTCAGTAAGGGTGAATATTGTGAGAGGAGAATTGGAAGAATGCGCCAATATGAGAATTAGAGACATAGATCCTATTAATATAAGTCCACATAGCTAAGAAACAATGGTAAACACTGAAAAAGGCCATTTATAAGATAGTTCCCCTTTAAGCACATGTATAGTCAATTTGTCCTGTTGTTCAGCCTCACAATGCTATTTGATAGTAAATGTGTTTATATGTCCCACCCTCTGGCCTCTGAAGTTGCTAATGTCTTTTTAATTTGGGCCTCACAGGGTTAACCTCTTAAGCCCGAGATATACAGTAAAAGTGTATATTTTCAGCATTACGTTTGTTTACCAATTATTTTAACTGTTATTAGTGAAATATAAGATTATAGAAATCTCAGGGCATTGAGTCGGAAACCGGCGCATATTGACAGGAGGAAGTGGCACATCCAGTCTTTTGAAGGAAGAGACTCAGGGCTTTCAAATTTCGAAAAACTACCCTACCCAGCTCACACCAGCCCCTGTCAATCATCTGACTTCTGGATTTACTTTTTTATTTCTCTTATTTTTTGGGATTATCTCCCACAAACCTGAACGTTATTGCCATAAAACAGAACGCAGTTAGTTTCTCTACCTTTCTGTGAACGTCTTGCAAAAAACGGTGTTGCAATATGATGAAAAATGGTGGAGAAATTTACATTATAAAAAAGATGGCAGAATTCAGTACTGTATCTACAAAATCTTCTGTTTAATCATCTTCCCTTTATTCATTCGCTTAGATTTTTCAGGTCTGGTCAATTTTAGCATGGTGTTATTCACAGTCAAAGATAAAAAAAAAATTTAAATAGAATTGATATTCTCCTTTGGTTCATTACAATTTACTCAAGCCTAGTAACAGACACACTATTTCTGACAATGATCCATCATATATGTCCCTAGATTCAGATACCAAGAACATGCAAATGGACCATTTAAAAAAAAATTATGTTTATTCTACGTCCTTATGGAATGAGTGACATAAAAAGGAGATACAATGGCAAGACCCAAACGATCTAGAATGTATAGGTCTGAATATGATCCTGTCGCCTCAGATGTCCTTTACACTTATAGTGATTTATCGACCACCTTCCTCCAATATTAGCTTTTATGATACATTTAAGAATGTACTAAGTCAATGTGATTTTAAGAGAGAGGTCATTATAATGGGTGACTTGAACTTGAACTGGGAGGACAAGGCAACAAGGAAGAAGCTCAAGCAAATTACTGACAGTTTTAACTTAACTCAAATGGTTAAAGGCCCAACGCGAATAACAAACAGCACCAGCACTCAGATTGACTTAATATTCACTAATAGACCCGAAAGAATTACAAAAACACACAATATGATAACAGGGCTGTCAGACCATAATATGGTGCTGATATCAAGAAAACTAACAGGCAAGCGGTTCAATACAAATGCTGGGAAAAGTGAATCCTTTGGCATTCCAAAACACAAGCAAGAGAAGTTTAGATTAGCCATACAAAACTTAAACTGGAACGATCTACTGCTTGAAAGTGACCTACAGTAGAGACAACTAGTCAAGTTTTTACGGAAAAATTGCAATCTACAATCAATACATTTTCAATTAGGATAAAACGCAAAAATAAGAAACAGACTCTCCCCTGGGCAAACGATTTGGTCAAGAAACTAATGAAGGAACGGGACATTGCTTTAAAAATTGCCACAAAATCAAAGCTGTCTCACGATAGACAAAGATTTGTAATGTTGAGAAACAAAACAACAAGGGAACTGAGAAAAGCAATAGCTGATTTCTTCATCTCAATTATTGAAAATGCCCACGGTAACTCAAAGGTTATATGGAGTCAGATCAAGAAATTAACTGGTCAAAACAAAGCTGCAACTAAGCCAATTGAACTGAAGGTCAATGACAAAACTTTACAGTATCCGTCAGATGTAGCACCGGCCCTCAATCAGTATTTTGTAGAGTCTGTGGCCGCAATAGCCCAAAGCTTCGCAGTTCAGGACAGTAGTCCTGATCTGCCATCTACTGTAAATATTTATGAACCAGCAGTCATACCAAAATCAGTCACTGAGATAGAGGTTGCAAATATAATTACATCCCTCAAATCCTCAAGAGCTAAGGATATATATGGCATGGACACACTCATGCTGAAAGAGATAAACTCCTCTATAGTGAAGTCACTGACCCATATAATCAATATGGGTTTCAATCAAGGAAGTTTTCCTAACCCATGGAAGCCTGCAGTTGTGGTCCCTTTATTTAAAAGTGGTGACCCTCTCATGACATCCAATTACAGACCCATCAGTATTCTACCCATAGTATCTAAGGTGTTTGAAAAACTGATTGCCAAACAGGTCACTGATCATCTCAATAACAGCTCCTTCCCACTGCACCCAATGCAATTTGAATTCAGGGCTAACCATTCAACAGAAACAGCAACATGCTTCTTTTTAGAGACAGTCAAGGCTTCAATGGACAGGGGTGGGGTTGTGGGGGCTGTGTTCCTTGATCTAAGGAAAGCTTTTGACACTGTTAACCATACTATTCTACTCCAAAAGCTGGTCAATTTCAACTTCTCCATAGAGTTCCTCAACCTCTTCAAATCATACCTCTCATTCCGTTCCCAACTTGTCAAAATTGAAAATCATAAATCTACTGCCATCTGTATGTCAACTGGTGTCCCGCAGGGCTCTGTCTTGGGTCCAATCCTGTTCAGCATGTACATTAACGATTTGCCTTCTGTGTGTGGCCAATGTGATGTACTGATGTATGCTGATGATACAGTGATCTTTACACACGGTAAAACCACAGAAGAGGTTGCAACAAAATTGTCTAATGTCATGGTGAATGTCACATCCTGGCTTAAGAACAGCTGTTTACAATTGAATGTCTCTAAGACTGTCTGTATGTTCTTCTCCAAGGGCCACAGAGAAGTTGCAGAGCAGGATATCTTCATCTCCGGTCAGAAATTACAGGTAGTATCAGAATATAAGTATTTAGGATTACACATAGACCCAAACCTTAGCTTCAAAAATCACATAAAAAAAGTCTGCAATAAGGTAAAGTTCAGCCTATCAAACTTCAGGTACATAAGAAACTTCCTTTCAACAGAGGCAGCAAAGCTATATTTTCATTCAATGGTTCCTTCCCACATCACATACGTAAGGGATAATTGTCGCAAAATAATTGACCGACACGTAGTTTAAAATACCGAGCCGCTTCGGCGAGGTGTTTTAAACGTCAGTGAATGTCAATTATTTTGCGACAATGACCGAGTAAAGCTATACATTATCCCGCTTATTACATGGCTAACTTACTAACAATATACCTAATTCATTTGACAAATCGCAGTTGTTCTGTGGCTCTGTCAGCCCAAATAAAGTGATTATTATTATCGCGGGCAGCCTCTGTTCTGGCTCCGCTGTAATCTACACACACTCCGCTGTCAGTGCAGCCGCGGCAGGTGTTCTCTGATTTGCTGCACTGATGTGGGACATTATCCCGCTTATTACATGGCTAACTTACTAACAATATACCTAATTCATTTTACATCGACTCGCAACACTGGTTCTGGCTGCGTTCTGGCTCCGCTCGTCGCTCCGCCCCCTGTCATCGCCGGCAGCAGAACACCGGCAGTGTCTAATTGCACTGAAACAGTGTGTGTCAGTGGGCTTGATTGCGAACAGCTGCGCACAGCGGTCATTATTGAAAAAACAGCGGTCATTATTGAAAAATAATGACCGCTGTCGGGGGGCTATTGACCAATCACAAGCAAGCATTTCGGCGAATGTGAAAACGCCATGTAATAATGTTTGATAACCTGGTCCAATTCACATTCCACCATTCTGAAACCACTTCAATCACTTTACAAACAAGCAATAAAAATTCTAGACAAGAAACCATTCAGGTACCATCATTGTCACATTCTAAAAAAATATAATCTACTCAGTTGGGAAAACCTGACCCTATATCAAAACGTCTGTCTAGTTTTTAAAATAAAGTGTGGATTGGCTCCTCCTCCTTTGTCCGGTTTCATCAACCTCAAGTCTGCCTCAACCAGGAACACTAGAGGTGCGGCAAGGGGGGACTGTACAATCCCTTTAAAAAAAAGTGTATTTGGCCAGGCTGTCTTTTCATACAGAGCATCCCACCAATGGAACTCAATTCCTCAAACAATTAGAGTGTCCACATCATACCATTCATTCAAGTGCAGGGTTAGGGAATGGCTCATTGATAACCAGAACTGTCAACACTGAGGTGTCTGTATGTGTATATGTGTGTGTGGATATGGATATGGTGCGTCTGTCTATGTCTGGGTCTCTTAATATGTCATGATGTGCTCTTTCCTTGTGTCCATGACTGTATTGTGACCTGTATCCCTACTATGTCTATGTGCTTTTGTTGTGTTTTTATTCTAATGTATTTATCTTGATTTTATTCTGTTTTTATTGCTAACCCTTTTTTTACACAGGATTTTAGCCTGTACCTTCTGGCAGGGGGACTACCAATGGAAATTAGCCTTTTGGCTAAAATTGGGTGCATTTACATTTGTAAAATGTTTTATTAATGTACACTGTCCCCCTTGAACAAATAAAGTAAACCTAAATTAAAAAATTATGGATGGAAGAGCCGCACATTGACGGGCAAAGAGCCGCATGCGGCTCGCGAGCCGCGGGTTGGCCACCCCTGGTCTAGGTTGTCGGCTGAACCATAAGCAGGGAGAGACTCCAACAACCTCAGTGTCAACACATTGGAAAATGTACAGTTCTTACCCCTCATTATTTCATTGCTTATTCGTTTAAAAGTGTTGGAATTGGTGATTGGTGATGATGAATCTTTTAAGGAGGCTGAGCAGTAAAATAGGTTACAGTCTAAGCTTGTATTGGCAATGGAGCAGACACTGCCATGTGATGCCAGCACAGTCTCATCTGTACTCATGCTGCTTCCTATGTTGTGTTTGAAAATACAGCTATTACTACTGTATGTTGGCAGGTTCCTTTCATCTGTGGCTTTATTATCTATATTCTCTAGATTAATTTGATATATACCGTAGTCTTTTATAGATTATATAGATATAGTATTTTTATGTGTATGCCTCTTACAGTTCTTAGGTGAAGCACACTTTTTCAAGAAGAAGTGAGTGAATAAGTGAGTGTCATTTTCAATAACAGCACAGATAAATTATGTGACCATCTAATTAAAATCACTAAATATACAGAGTGAGCTACAAAAACTGATTTAGTGAAGTTTTAAACTAATCCCCCCCCAAAGTCTTTGAATATATATGTTCAAATTGCAGTAAATTGCGTCATTATTACCTTCTTTTTTTTCACAGGGAAGGACCCTCATGTCTCCCACTATTGTGTCCCCCCAGAACTTTGTCTTGCATGACGCCCCTGCTTTATAACTATAACATATCCCTGTAGTAGAGACACATGACATTGTCATGCAATAGTGCTCTATCCATCAATGTTCTGTGTATGCCTTGCATTGTCTTTGCATATTGTATGAGCCCGGGGACCAGCAGAGGAATTACATGCTTATTAGGCTATTTTCGACAAGAGCAGGATAGCATCTGTGTGTGAGTTCATGATGAAACTAGAGGATTTACTGTTCAGTCTGCACTATAGCCAGACTATATTGATATACAGCCACAATACAAGTACCATAGAATAAATCAATTAAGGACGTTATTCTATTCTTGTCCATTTTCGCAAGGAAATTGTCGTTGGCACTGACCCATCTGTTACTTTGCATTTGGCGATTGATTTGCTTCTAAATCGTTTAGGCAGATTTATTACTTGTCTCCATCTCACACACCATATGGGACACATCCATTTATACTCCCAGATGACTTGTTTACAAGTCTTCACTGTAGACTTAGATGCTGGAAAAAGTAATGAGCAACAGCATTGATAAACAGACCATTTTTCTTTTTGATATTCATCCAGCTACTATATATATATATAGTATTGTATGGTTATACAGTTACTTATTATCAGTGTTGGGCGAAAAAGTTATGTACAACCTGTTTAGCTTCTGTTAGCTTCTGTTAGCTTTCCAGGTGTCAGCTGTGGTGGAAACAAAGTCTACCTCTCAGTGTGGCCTTCAAATTACCTTCCATCAACACATATTTTCACAGATATACCCATTGACGAGCTTCTACAGACCTTCTCCACTCATGGGCGGTGTTTGCCCTGATCTTAGATCCAGTTTCTGGTGTTTGCTGGAGTACAGCCATCACTGGCACTGGTAGAGGCTTACTGTACCTGTCATTGGTTTTCACAAGTTTCACATTGTCGTGCTGCCGTGTCAGATGCTTTGCCGTGTCGGATGCTTTATCGCGTATGCAAACTTTTTCCTCCCCCCACATAGTTTACAACGGACAGCTAATGTAGTGTAATGTTACCTCTGTTCCCTCCATGCTGCTTTTTGGCTAGTAGCCGATGTGACCTCGCTCTGACCTGCTCGCATGCACACGTCAGCTACAGAGGAAAACGTAATCTAACGTTATAGGAGAACAAATAAAACCCATTGTATTCTGGCAACGATGTAACGCAGTAATGCAGCGTTACTTGGAGTAGTAACTGTAATATAAATTACAATTTAGGAAATTGTAAAGCCTTACTTTACTCGATACTGGGAAAGTAATGAAATTACTAAGTAACGTGTTACTGCCAAACACTGCTTATTATACAGTGAATTTCCTTTCTTGGCAGAACTTTGCAATACCAAGCGGAGCTCCATTGTGAGCATGCATGGCACTCGGCCTACTGGACCACATTAACCCAACAGAGTAGTGTGTAAGCATCTCCCAAATCCTCCCCTCCCTGTGTTCTCACCTCCCTCCTGTCTCTCTCCAGGTAAAGACCGTCCTCACAGAGAGGACCCAGCTGAGTTGTCCAGTAAGTGCCTGCCGTGCCGCGATGGCTGTCCATACTGCCGGGACGACACGCCCTGCTTTGCTCAGGAGGATGGGGCCCTCCGGCTTGTCGTAGCCTCCTTCCAGGGTCTGTGTATGGTGCTGGACCTGGTCAGCATGGCAGTGGTGTACCACTTCAGAAGGAACAAGGTGAGGGGTCAGAGGTCATAGGAAGGGCCTACTTGGTGAAGAGGTTTGATTGATTACTGTTTTTAATGATACATGTGTTGAGGAATCCCTTTTGGTCGCCCCAAACAATAGCTTAAATCTCACAGCTTGGTCGGAGCCAAAGGGTTACGACTAGGGGTGGGAATCACCAGAGGCCTCACGATACGATACTATCACGATACTTGAGTCACGATACGATAGTATTGCGATACTAAATATATTGCGATTTATTGCGATTTATTACCTTTTTCAACTGCAAAGTAAAACTTTGTCAACATGTTTTATCTAATAAAATAAATTTCAGTCTGTGCATCTCACTTCAATCATTTTTATTGCAGAACATGGTATTTTCTCAAGCAGACAGACTGTAAACACTGTAATCTGTGTTGCATGTACCTGACAAACTGAACTGTTTGTATTACAGTCATATTCCAACTTAACTGAATGCACATGTGTGTGTGTGGACTACTGTACTATTACAGGTATTGAAATGAACAATGCAACTTCCTTATACAAAAAAAAATACAATTTATTTTTATTTTGTATGAATAATTAAATATCGATACTTGGCGTCCCTGTATCGATACAGTATCGCCACGCAAAGTATTGCGATACTACTACGTATCGATTTTTTTACCCACCCCTAGTTACGACCCCCACCTCTGTCTACTCTTAAGCTCAGTGTCCCCTTCTCTCCCTTACGCCGGGACCCCACCAGGTGCGGGCGCAAGCACTCGCGGGTTTCGTGCGAGAACAGCGTGCATGGCCGTCCACACCGAGTCCGACTTCAGAGCGGGCAAAAGCGCACAGAGGAAGGTACATTTACATTGGAACAGCTGTAAATGCCTAGTCTATATGCGAAGTCAGTCCCCGTTTGAAGATTTTTTTTAAAGGATTTCCAGTTCCAGTGTTCTATTTTCCATTTTGCATGTATAACCAGTTATTATCTAATTAATTTGAATGGTAGAATACATTTTAGAATGATGAAATCAGTGTGACTGTACTCCTGAAAAAGTATAGTATGGTTTATTTGTATTGGGAAAGATACAGACACATTAGTTGGTTGAACAACATCTATATGTGTGGTAATAATGCAGATATTGAGTGTATTTCTGTGAAATTCTGTGAATCCAACCGAAGTGAAAAAATTCGCTTCCCGTCCCCGCGAGTCGCTTGCCCGCACACGGCCGGTGTGAACAGTGACGCTCGTTAACATGGGAGCGAAAGTGAAGCACTGATCGCCCGCCCGCCTCACACCCGCATCCCACGTTTGGTGGGTCTGGGCTCTTAGTGTCTCCCAGGTGGCCACTGGAAAACAGTCCCCTCAGCAAAGCTCATTTAACCTACCTACATCGCGAGTTCAACCCACACAATGACAACAGACACAAAGGATAGGTTTCCATAGGAATCGATAGTTTATTAGCAACGATGCAACAGCCTGATGCGGGCGGCTTGGGGAGGATGCACATGGAGCCGCACACTCCTGGACAGGTGCGCTCAGTGGGGATTGGATAAGGGAAGGGAAAGGAAAGGGGACCTTTCACAAGAGCGCTCGTCTGTAACCTAATGAGTAGGCTATGAAAGGGGGACCAGCCTCCAGAAGGGGAAAATATCACGTTGGCCTGTGATAAACTCCACTTGTGTTAGGGTGACGTCTGGTTTTGAACCCAAGAGCAGAACACAAGGGCAGAGGAGAATGAGGCGGTTTAGGATGTTTAATTCAAGGTACCAAGCAGACAGGTTAGGGAATGTTTGGAATGTGCAACAGGAGCGAGGGAGGTCACTCCATGTGATTCCCAGGAGCCGTCCAGGCTGGAGATGTCTCAGGAGCCGGGCCTGTAGGTCAAGGAGAAGTTAAAACACCCGAAGAACAGCGCCCACCGGGCCTGGCGGGAGTTCAGGCACTTGGCTGTCTGGATGTAGGCGAGGTTTTTGTGGTCTGTCCACACGAGGAAGGGGATCTCGGAACCCTCCAGCTAGTGCCTCCACTCCTCCAAGGCCAGCTTGACCGCCAAGAGCTCTCGGTTCCCAATGTCATAATTGACCTCCACTGGGGACAGGAAGGCGCAGGGGTGAAGCTTCTGGTCGAGGGCGGAGTGCTGGGAGAGGACCGCTCCCACACCGGTATTGGAGGCGTCCACCTCCACCACAAACTGGCGGGACGTGTCCGGCTGGAGGAGGATGGGTGCGGAGGTGAAGCGCCTACGCAGCTCCGAGAAGGCGGACTCCACCTTAGCGGACCAGGAGAAGGGCACGGAGGGCGACGTGAGTTGGGTGAGGGGCGCTGCAACCCAGCTGTAGTCCCTGATGAAACGCCGGTAAAAATTCGCAAACCCCAGGAAGCGCTGGAGCTGCTTGACGTTTGAAGGTCTGGGCCAGTCCACCACAGCCTTGGTCTTCTCAGGGTCCGCCCGGATCTGCCCGCTCTCGATAATGTAGCCGAGGAACCCGATGGAGGGGACGTGGAACTCACACTTCTCAGCCTTGATAAACAATTTGTTCTACAGTAGGCACTGGAGGACCTGGCGGACATGCTGAACGTGCTCGTCAACAGAGCGGGAGAAAATAAAAATGTCATCTTAATAAACAAAAACAGAGCAGTTCAGGACATCACGGAGAACGTCATCGACCAGGGTCTGAAAGACAGCAGGGGCGTTGGTTAATCCGAAAGGCATTACCTTGTACTCGAAGGGACCGAGAGGTGTGTTGAAGGCTGTCTTCCACTCGTCCCCCTCCCGGATACGGACCAGGTGATAGGCATTCCTGAGGTCTAGCTTCGTAAAAATGGAGGCACCTTGCAGGGGTTCAAAAGCAGAATTTATCAATGGCAGGGGGTACTTGTTCTTGACTGTGATGTTATTGAGGCCCCGGTAGTTAATACAGGGGAAAGTGAACCATCTGAGAACCGGCAACCTCTAGTGGAGGGCGAGCAGACTGCAGGCAGGTGGAATGACAGTGCGCGCTCCAACCAGTGACTGTACTAGTTGGCCAGTTACTGACAGGGTTGTATAGCCTTAACCAGGGTTGGCCGAGGACAATCGGCATATGGGGGGAGTGGATGACGTGGAATTGGATGAGTTCACTGTGATTACCCAACAGTAATAGGTGAAGCGGCTTGGTACGGCGAGTGACACGTGCGAGTAGTTTTCCATTCAGGCCGTTAGCATTAAGGGGTACGGCTAGAGAGTCTGTGCCAATTTGAGCTTGGGAAACGAGACTGGCGTCTATGAAGTTTTTGTCTGCACCAGAATCAACCAGCGCGGACAAGGGAAGCGACTGGTCATTCCAACTCAGAGTGGCATCGAATTGCATGTTTGGACGGGGATTAGGTCTCAGTTCTCAGGCGCGTAGGTAGATCCAGGGAGACAGCATGTAGAAGAAGGGAATGGAAGCTGCCCATATAAGGGCATGGAAGTCTACTGGCAGGCAGGTGAGAGAGAGGCCCTGGCTGTGATTGTAACAACTTGGTGGAGTGGCCTCGTGGGGAAGCTGAACGCTTGCTTGATACAGGTAGATGTTATATGTAATTTTATGGGACAGAGACCCCATTCTGGGGGGGAAGCAAAAGCACAGACATCCCAAGGCAATAGGGAATCCCTGGGATTCTGTATGCCGTGACAAATAAAACTCTTGTATCTTGTATCCCATATCCCCTAAAAGGGCGATCAAGCTGGGCTCCGGGAATGTGGGCTTTAAACATGAGGGTTGGGAGGGTGGGGGGGTTGCTTTGCAATTGTACAGGTCTGAATGGGATGACAAGAAAGCATAATTGTGACATGTAGATGGCGAAGCCAGGATAAATGGGATAACTTATAATCATTATACTGACAATTATAGTTACCGATGCGTATCGCAATTCTAAACATTGCGATATAAATACTTACCTTTACTTACATTCTGGATATAAACTATGCAAATGGGTAAAAGCGCATAATACAGGACAATGAATGGTCGGTATATAAACAAATACATTTCACACACACACACACACACACACACACACACACACACACACACACACACACACACACACACACACACACACACACACACACACACACACACACACACACACTTATTAATGCCATCATTAGTGGACTCATTAACCCATTGTTGAGGATGCCTGATGTCTGGACAGGAGTTTAGTCACCATTATTCTAAAGGACATTAGAGAACAATGATAAAAGATACTTCCAGATAACTGCTTTTCTATTGGGTTAATTAAAACACATAATTAACATACTTATATGTACATACACACACACACACACACATACGCATAAGTACAACCTATGCACACACATAGGGGCTATGGCACTCTGACAGAAGCCTAACTTGGGGTTGGCCTTTGCTTCAACGACATCATAATACACTTACTGTACAGTAGCGGCTGGTACTATCGCAGCCTTGTGGGTCGCAGTTCACGTTAGGTCGAGTTGAAAATGTAATGCTCTGAGATGCTCTGGAGCAATCTCTCTCTCTGTCTCTCGGATCAATCCAATACATGTATGTTGTCATTTTAAACAACTCACCATTCATTCATTATGCATCAGCAGCAGCTAAATTAATGTTATAGTTCACAACACAGCAGCGCGTTTTGAATCGCTAGCCTATTATTGTCTCAGCAAGCACAGTCAATACTTTTTTCCGTAGCCGCATTTCGCAGAGACAGCTGTGTAGCGAGAGCGAGAGAGAGAGAGAGCGAGAGAGAGAGAGACTCACTGTTTAGTTGAAACGTCCAGGGCAGGAGGGCTTGATAAAGTGTATAATCCACTGTTGATGTATTCCAGACCACTGTCCAGACTGCATCCGCCATATAGCTTGTTAGCCAAGTGTTAGCTGTTAGCAGTTAGCACCACACAACACAAGTACTTCATTTCTTTGTCCATTTCCGCGTCGAACAGACTGCAAACTACCTGGCGTTCTATCGCCATGCTCTAAGACAAACTCTAACCTTAACCAACTTTGAAAGAGTGCCTAAGCTTAACCGTCTAAAGAACTTGCAGTCACGCTCTAAGACAAACAGCTGCATCTCACAACAACAACAACTATCTACCACCAACCTAGAATAAGCTAGAATTGGAACATTAGAATGTGGATTCGGCCAATCAGAGATTGTCTCCGCGAAATGCTGCTACGGAAAGAAATACTGGCGTCGGCCAATCAGAGAGCGTCTCCGCGAAATGCGGCTACAGAAATTCTTGACGCTGCTGCCTAGACCGCTTCAAATCGCGCCCGGATTCCAACATAATAGTCATATTTCAACGCACAACACGTTACGCACTGATTGGCTGCGACGGATACAGCGATCAACCAGTGACGCGCACTCAGAGCGCTATTGCGTCTAGCCCGGGCCGAGAAATACAAAAAAAAAAAAAAAAAAGTATGTCACTTCCTGTTCAGGAAAACGAGTATTTTTTATTTTATATATTAACGTTATATTGTGCATTGGAAACACAAACATACTTAAAATGAGTAAATATTATTCATTTTAAACATGTTTATATTATTTATAGGGCTATAAAACAAAAAACAAAAAAGTTTTTTTTTCTTCTTCTCTCATTTAACAGGTGGGTCGGTGCCCTAGCGCCCCCGGTGGCGAGCCGCCACTGTTACTGTACATACTTACTAACAAGTCTGACATGTGACATTATCATTAGGACTTCCTAACCAGGCATCCTGACACAAAACAATGTGTACACATATGGTGGTCTATTTTGGATCTGAAGATGTAGTAATAGTAATACCTTGTCTAATAGAGACTGCTACCTTATCATTTCATTGAGTTGTAATTAACACAACACAAGGATTCAATCCTTCACAATCACTGGTGGCCATATTCAAATTAATTAACTCTCAATAACTGTCAAAACTGTCAAGCCCCGCGGTCAGGGGTGCAGTCGTGCACACACACGGTTACACGGCGTGTTATTAGTAGTCACTCAGGGCAGAAGTGCGCACAATGATAAGTACCCGGCCGTTGTAGAAAGCTACCCGGCCGGCGGCCGCCACTTCTCACCTAGACTTTGCATAATAATAGGAACCTACGAGAAGGTGGGGGGCTGCTTGATCTCCATTGTTATGCATAATAATCATCTGTTCTGTGCGCAACTGAGGGAACATGTATGCGTGTGCGTGGGAGCGCGCATGCACGTGGCGTGTAACCAGTTCCCATATTACGACTGCACCACTGTGTTATGGTTTGACACCGACCCCAAACGCTAACGACACAAAGAGAGTTGTTTCAGAGTTTGCCAAAAACTAGGGCTTGTTTTATTTCACAAAATAGCAGCAAGAACTTGGTTTAAAACAGACAAAGACTGGGATACAAGCATTAGAAGAATGTTGCTGCTCTGCAGCTTCTCCCGGGAAGGTTCGTCTGAGGAATCTGACAGTGACGTCAGAGCCGCTCTGCAGAATCCTCTCGGCAGCTCTCCGAGGTGGTAACGGGACCGAGAGAGAGAGAGAGCGGGTTAGCTCAGAGTACAGTTGGGAACAGACAGGTGACAGGTGAAGTGACTTGTCCCAAACAGATAATCCAAGTGACTGAATCTTCGGTGTAAATACACACTGTGAGAAATGTCCCAACAAACATCCAAGTGATAGAATCTTCGGTGCGAATACACACAGTGAGCGATGTCCCAATAATAATCCAAGTGATAATATCTTCGGTGTGACTACACACAGTGAGCGATGTCCCAATAATAATCCAAGTGATATTATCTTCGGTGTGAATACACACAGTGAGCAAAGTTCAAGCAAATATCATCCCACATGAACAATCCAAAAAGCAGGCACAGGGTGAGTGACAGACTGAACAAAAAGCAGGATCTCTTCAGTGTTTACACACACGAAAAACGATAGGGTCAAAAGACTGTCTTGCAAAACTCACCCAGGCACTGTGCGTAAAGAGAGCAGAATCAAACAGGGCGAGCGCGTCGTTACGGGGAACGGGTTGTCCAAGCGGAATACTTCTTGAGTGTCCTGGGAGGCAAACACAGGGAACAGCAGGCAAGGAAGAAACGGCAAATGCAGATAATATATCAAAACGATCCAACAACACTTGATGGGGAATCGGGGTATATATAATCAAAAGGAATGCTTAATGACAAGCTGTGACAGCTGCGGGATGAGATTGACAAGCGTGTGGTTGGGGAAGCACCAATCAAACGGCGTCTACAGGAAGAAGCGTGTGAAGAGGAGAATGCAATTAATTAACTGAAAACTAAAAGGAACAGAGCGAGTAGGCTTAAAGGAACAGAGCGAGTAGGTGAGCAGCGGACAAAACCTCACAGTACCCCCCCCTCCACGGGAGCCACCCGGCGACCAGGCCGACCTGGCTCGTCCGGATGGGCACGATGGAAGTCCGTGATCAGGCCGGGATCCACGATGAGCTGCCGGGAGACCCAGCTCCGCTCCTGCGGGCCGTAACCCTCCCAGTCCACCAGGTACTGGAACCCCCGACCCTGCCGTCGAACGCCCATCAACCGGCGGACCTGCCACTGGGGGTGACCATCCACCATCTCGGGAGGCGGAGGATCAGGAGCTGGAGGCATCAGGGGACTGAGGGAGACAGGCTTAACCCGGGAGACATGGAAAACGGGGTGAATGTGCATGGATGCAGGAAGTTTCAGACGCAGAGCCGCCGGACTGAGTACCTTCAGAACCTCGAAAGGTCCGACGAAACGGGGGTTAAGCTTCTTGGCCGAGGACCGAAGCAGGAGGTCCTTCGCGGAAAGCCACACCCTCTGCCCAGGGTGGTAAGTCGGCGCAGGAACCCGGCGCCGGTCGGCCCCACGACAGGCGCGCTCAGATGTCCGGAGCAGCGCGGTCCTGGTGATCTCCCAGACCCGTCGGCAGCGGTCGAGGTGGACCTGCACGGAGGGAACTGCCACCTCCATCTCCTGTGCGGGGAAAAGAGGGTTGGTAGCCCAGGGAAACCTCAAAAGGTGAGAGGCCGGTAGCGGAACTGACCATGGAGTTGATGGAGTACTCGACCCAGGGAAGGAAACGGCTCCAGGAAGCTGGTCTCTCGGCTGCCACACACCGAAGAGCAGACTCCACGCTCTGGTTCATCCTCTCCGTTTGTCCGTTAGTCTGGGGATGATAACCAGAGGAAAGACTGACCGTCGCCCCTAATCCCTTGCAAAAAGCCCGCCATACCTGGGAGGTGAATTGGGGCCCCCGGTCAGAGACGATGTCCTGGGGAAAACCATGAAGGCGGAACACGTGGTGAGTCAGGAGGTCCGCCGTCTCGGCCGCCGAGGGAAGCTTGGAAAGGGCCACGAGGTGAACCCCCTTGCTGAATCGATCCACCACGGTCAGAAGGCAAGTGTTCCCCTGGGAGGAGGGAAGACCTGTGACGAAGTCTAGCGCCACATGTGACCAAGGACGGCTCGGAACGGGAAGTGGCTGTAACAGCCCGGAGGGTGCCTGGTGCGAGGCCTTGCTGCAGGCACAGACCGCGCAGGCCAATACGAACTCCTTGACGTCGTTCCGCATGGTGGGCCACCAGAAACGACGAGCCAGGAAGGAGAACGTGCGATGAACGCCCGGGTGGCAGGCGAACCGGCTGGTATGGCCCCACAGCAGCACCCGGGACCGGACAGAGTCGGGGACGAAGAGACGATGAATCGGAACGTTGCCAGGAGCACGCTGGAAGCGTAGGGCACGTCTAACCACCCCCTCGATGCCCAAGGTGATGGCTCCTACCACCCTGGCCTCCGGGAGGATGGGAGTCGGGTCCTCAGAGGGTGGAGCCCCCTTGGAGTGTAACCGGGACAGGGAGTCGGCCTTCGTGTTGCGGGAACCAGGACGAAAAGTCAGCGAGAAGTCGAACCGACTGAGGAAACTGGCCCATCTCGCCTGCCGACCGTTGAGGCGCTTGGAAGCGCGGATGTACGTCAGGTTCCTGTGGTCCGTCCAGATGGTAAATGGCTCCTCGGCCCCCTCAAGCCAATGACGCCACTCCTCCAAAGCAGCCACGACCGCCAGCAGCTCCCGATTGCCGGTGTCGTAGTTCCTCTCGGCAGGGAGGAACCGACGCGAGTAGAAGGCGCAAGGATGTACCTTCTGGTCTGTTGCCGAACGCTGGGATAAGACAGCCCCCAGTCCAGTATCCGAGGCGTCCACCTCAATGATGAACTGTCTCTTGGGGTCAGGGTGGAGCAAGATCGGGGCGGAAGTGAACCTCTTCTTGAGGGAGCGGAACGCAGCACATGCCGCTGGGGACCAGTCGAACGGCAGGGCGGGAGAGGTCAGTCTGGTAAGTGGCTCCGCCACTTGACTGTAGTTCCGGATGAACCTTCCGTAGAAGTTGGCGAACCCGAGGAAACTCTGTAACTCCTTCCGAGTGGTGGGTTCAGGCCATTCCTCCACAGCTTGGATCTTGCGAGGATCCGCTCGGGTCAAGCCCTTCTCCACGATGAAGCCCAGGTAGTCGACGGAGTCGGAGTGGAAACGGCACTTCTCCGCCTTGACGAAGAGCCGATTGTGGAGGAGGCGCTCCAGCACACGGCGGACATGCTGGATGTGCTCCTCGAGGGTCTTGGAGAAGATGAGGATGTCGTCCAGGTACACCACCACAAACACCTCCAGCATGTCACGAAGGACGTCGTTCATGAGCGCCTGGAATACCGCCGGGGCGTTGGTGAGGCCGAACGGCATCACCAGGTACTCGTAGTGGCCCCTGGGGGTCTTGAAGGCGGTCTTCCATTCATCGCCCTCACGGATACGGACAAGATGGTAGGCACTCCGGAGGTCCAGCTTGGTAAAGACGGTAGCCTGGGTGAGAGGCTCGAAGGTGGAGTTCATGAGAGGAAGAGGGTACTTGTTCTTGATGGTGATCTCGTTGAGCTGGCGATAGTCGATGCAGGGTCGAAGGTCCCCGTCCTTCTTCCCAACAAAGAAGAAACCGGCCGCCACCGGGGAGGAGGAAGGCCGAATGAGTCCTGCTTCCAAGGACTCAGAGATGTACTGATCCATCGCCTTCTTCTCCGGAACGGTCAGACTGTAGAGGCGGCTGCCGGGAAGGGGAGCCCCTTGGCGGAGGTCGATGGCGCAGTCGTAAGGACGGTGGGGTGGAAGGGCCTGAGCCCTGGACTTACAGAAAACCTCCATGAGGTCGTGGTACTCAGGGGGTATGGTTGAAGAGTCCGGAGGCGACTCATCAACGGGCCTCCGGGGCGGGGGACAGGACGCCGCCTGTAGACACTGGGCGTGACAGGAGGAGCTCCAGCCCTTGATGGTACCGGAGGACCAGGCGATGTGGGGCTCGTGCAGCGCGAGCCAGGGCCTACCCAGGACCACCGGGACAAGAGGGGATTGGGTGATAAGGAACTGGATTCTCTCAACGTGGTTCCCAGCGATGGTCAGCACGACAGGGCAGGTGCGTTGAGAGATGTCGGCCAGGCGGTGTTGGTCCAATGCGAAGATCTCCAAAGGCCTCACTAGGTCCTCAAGTGGAATGTTGGCCCGGGTAGCAAACTCGAAGTCGAGGAAACTCTCGTCTGCCCCAGAGTCGATGAGTGCCTCCACCGTGGCCCATTGGTCCGCCCAGGCCAGGGTGACGCTCATCAGATGGCCAGGTGGTGCACGGCTCTGGGAATGAGAAAAACGGCTCACCAGGATTTCCCGGGGTCTCGGCGAGCCTGATCTTTTGGCCGGGTGGGGCAGTTGGCGATTCGGTGTCCCTCCCGACCGCAGTAGAGGCAGAGACCAGACCTGAACCTCGCCTCACGTTCAGCCTGGCTCAGATGAGAGCGTCCCAGCTGCATGGGTTCCTCCTCCCGAACCGAACGGGAGGGTAAGCTACCACCAGTCGTGTTGAGGGCAGGGCGACCAGCAGTAACGTCATGAGTACGGGGGGTCCGGAGTCCCTCAGGAGGTACCTGTCGGGTCCTCTCACGCCTTCTCTCCTGGAGGCGTCCGTCGATACGAATGGCGAGGCTGAACAGGTCCTCGAGGGAGTCAGGCTCCTCCCGGGTCGCGAGCTGGTCCCTGACTGCGTCACTGAGCCCCCTCATGAAGGTTAGACGAAGTGCTGGGTCGTTCCAACCGCTCTCCACCGCCGCCAGTCGAAACTCCAGGACATAGTCTGTTACCCCGCCGCTCCCCTGCCGGAAGGTACCCAACCGGGCTCCAGGATCCAGACCACGGGCTGGATGGTGGAACACCCTGCGGAGCTCAGCCACGAAGTCTGGATAGGAGAAACAAAAGTCTGCATCCATTGCCCAGGAGGAAGTGACCCACTGGGCTGCCCGGCCTGAGAGCAAGTTTGTCATATAGGCCACTCGGGCTCCTTCTGAAGTGAATCGACTGGGTTGATGACGAAAAACCAACTCACATTGCATGATGAATGTGGCACACTCCTCGGGGTTGCCGTCGAACAGCCGTGGGATGGAGAGACGGGGTTCCCGAGGTGCGGGATCGGGAAGCGCGGGGCCTGCTTGGGCTGCGGGGGATGCTCCTGCCAATGTTCCTGAAGGAAGTGGGGGTACAAGTAAGGCGTTAACGGTGTCGCTCAGCGTGTGAAGATGAAGGAGTATACTTGACTGTTGTCCTGCCAGAGCGGCCAGGGACCCTTGAATAGGCTGGACCTGTTCCCTGAGTTCATGTACCGCAGCCGCAGCCCTCTCTAGTTGGTGACCGTGATCCTTGGTCAACTCGATCTGACCAGCTAGTGCTGTTCTGACTCTCTCTGTGTCGGCTGGGGTCGTCATATTGGTTGGATCGTAATGTTATGGTTTGACACCGACCCCAAACGCTAACGACACAAAGAGAGTTGTTTCAGAGTTTGCCAAAAACTAGGGCTTGTTTTATTTCACAAAATAGCAGCAAGAACTTGGTTGAAAACAAACAAAGACTGGGATACAAGCATTAGAAGAATGTTGCTGCTCTGCAGCTTCTCCCGGGAAGGTTCGTCTGAGGAATCTGACAGTGACGTCAGAGCCGCTCTGCAGAATCCTCTCGGCAGCTCTCCGAGGTGGTAACGGGACCGAGAGAGAGAGAGAGCGGGTTAGCTCAGAGTACAGTTGGGAACAGACAGGTGACAGGTGAAGTGACTTGTCCCAAACAGATAATCCAAGTGACTGAATCTTCGGTGTAAATACACACTGTGAGCAATGTCCCAACAAACATCCAAGTGATAGAATCTTCGGTGCGAATACACACAGTGAGCGATGTCCCAATAATAATCCAAGTGATAATATCTTCGGTGTGACTACACACAGTGAGCGATGTCCCAATAATAATCCAAGTGATATTATCTTCGGTGTGAATACACACAGTGAGCAAAGTTCAAGCAAATATCATCCCACATGAACAATCCAAAAAGCAGGCACAGGGTGAGTGACAGACTGAACAAAAAGCAGGATCTCTTCAGTGTTTACACACACGAAAAACGATAGGGTCAAAAGACTGTCTTGCAAAACTCACCCAGGCGCTGTGCGTAAAGAGAGCAGAATCAAACAGGGCGAGCGCGTCGTTACGGGGAACGGGTTGTCCAAGCGGAATACTTCTTGAGTGTCCTGGGAGGCAAACACAGGGAACAGCAGGCAAGGAAGAAACGGCAAATGCAGATAATATATCAAAACGATCCAACAACACTTGATGGGGAATCGGGGTATATATAATCAAAAGGAATGCTTAATGACAAGCTGTGACAGCTGCGGGATGAGATTGACAAGCGTGTGGTTGGGGAAGCACCAATCAAACGGCGTCTACAGGAAGAAGCGTGTGAAGAGGAGAATGCAATTAATTAACTGAAAACTAAAAGGATGATTAGATAATCAGCCGAAAAATTACAACGTGATAACTGGATTACAGTAAAATGCCTTTTTCTTGTCCTTCATGGGATTTACTTGAATGACCCAAACCATACTCATATTCAAAACGGTATAAAACGGAAACGTACGGATGAAAAAACAATCTGTTTTTGCATGTTGACCAGAAGCAACTCACTGACAGTCGACTGGGTTATTAGATCCATAGCTATAATATAAAATATAGTTTTAGGACTCACAAGTTTGGCATTCTAAAACTATATCCATTGAATAAAGACCTGGCGCTGAAGGGGGATCAGCGCCCCCTGCTGCTGACGGTCAATGTGTTAATGTGTGCTAAACTACGTTTTTGGATGTGTGTGAGATTATTATGCAAAATAAATCAGCAACGTTTTTTTTGGTGGAATGCCCCTTTAAAGTGTCTTTTATAATTGTTTTTATATCATTTTCAGGGCGTGTCTGCATTATTTTGGTAGGGCAGTAAGGGACAGGAAATCAGGGGGAATAGAGAAGGGGGTGACATGTAACAGGTCACAGGAGGGAAGCGGGATGACATGTAAAAAAGGCCACAGGGGAGAAGAGGGGTGACATGTAACGAAGGTCTCCCTGGATTTGAACGTAAGACGTCGCAAATATATGGTACTGTATGTGTCTTAGCGTGGCGAGATTACCTTTTTCTTTGTCTTGTTACCGGCCTGGCTGTAGACCTACTACACCTATGTAACAATGTATACAAAGTAACTGACCAATTGTATTTTCAGGAGCTGACAGGGGACGGGAGTTGTGAAGATGTGGTCGGACAAGTGGTCGGACAGATATGATGTTATATTTGGCATAGTGCATTACATGATAAATCCACAAGCCCCTGTAGACTAACTACTCACTAGCCTACAGCATGTGAGCCGACCCATTTAGCAAGAGCTTTGCACTATTAAAGGAGAAATGCTGCCTTTGGAAATGGGTCTCACAATTAGATAATAGTCCCAGATGAAATATCCTAAAGACCATCAGAAGATCAGCAAGTAAACATGATTATGGTTATTGGGAAGGTTGAGTGCATCTTTGCAAACGTATATTTTTGCATTTAAATACTTGTTGCAGAGAACAATATGCATTCTGCTCATAAAAGGATGCAAAGTAAAACAATGTCTAGATTCGTATAGTGTAGGCTAATTACTGTAATTCCTCAAGTTGCACTCAATCTCATCCTGGTGATAATTATAGCTGTCTTACTTACATCCGGATCCTCTACAGTTTACAGATAATGTCCCTTGAGCCTTTGTGGATTTACATAAAAGCACCTTCTAGGATACAATGGGTAATTAAAACCAACCCACAAAATGTAAAATATATTGGTTTGTTTCGGGACGTGGTCCAGTAGATGGAATATATTCAGTATAAGCCTGTAATGCAGTGGTGCCCAACCAGTCGATCGCGATCGACAGGTAGATCGCGGGCTGATTTCAAGTAGATCTTGATTAATAAAATTTGATTATTAAAAAAAAAAAAAAAAAAAAAAAATTTTTTTGCTAAATCAACTCTTCCTCTCCTTGTTAACTACAACAAGCAATGCTGTTTGTTATTTAAGATGAGGTCGGACTCGGCACTGACAGATTTGTGTTCATTATGCTGCTTTTATAAAGCCTCAAATGACGGCTTACAATATACAATTTTGGCTGGTAGCTCTCGGGCTAGGTGGTAAATAAAAAAGTAGATCTTGGTTCAAAAAAGGTTGGCCACCCCTGCTGTAATGGCAAACACCATGGAGTTATAACACCACACGTTACTCACTCTTATTGCCTGCTTATAAACCAGTGGTCTGAAGTCTTGATGTAATTTCTTGCAAGTGTGTGATTAGTTCAGATTTTACAAGAGGGAAGGTAGGCAGGCATCTACTGTGGTTTTCCCCTCACATTTCCATTGAAATCTATAATTACTCTTTAAAATACAGGATGTGTTGTCCTTATCGGAACAGTTAATAGATGAAAATGGCACACAATTGCGTTGCTATTAAAACATGTTAATGCAGCACATCTGAGAGTGTTCAGATTTGACTTTTTTTTCCTTCTAACAAGAAAGATGCCATCATCTTTATCCAACTCAAGTTGTGCCCTCTTCATAGCACATCCACATTGTGATTAGTGGATGGTCTTCTCGTGTCTCTCTCTTTATCAACAGAGAATCCGGGCATCTGGTCTCGTTCTGCTGGAAGCCATCTTGTTTGGGGCTCTACTGCTTTACTTCCCTGTAAGTCTGTTTTAATTCAATCTCTGAGTCAATATATTGTTAATTCTGTTTCAATCTTTCAAAATATTGGTCCAAATATGAAGACAACACACAAATATATGTATTTTCACATTGTCTGCTAAAAACAACCCAGAACAATATCCAAATAAATGGCTGTCACTCATTGAGGAAAGGTGTATTTGCACCATATTTCACATGGAGGTTCAAAACACCTAAATATATGTTCAAATAACCATGTTGAAAGAACAATAATTCCCTGGTAAACTATGGTATTATTCAACAAATAAGGTTTTTTTCACCTGGCATTTTTTTTTATACATCAAATAGTGTATGCTCACACAAAGATAATGTATGATGGTGACTTTACACTGCACCAGAAATAAAGTGTAGGTTCCCCTAATCATAAAAGGTATAACACTTGATACTAACTCAAAAAACAAGCTCAGAATTGGCAAAAATATAACACTATGTCCAGGCGAACATTTGTCTATGTAGGCTTTAGAGGGTTACTCAATCTCTGAGTCAATATATTGTTAACCGTTTCAATCTCTGAGTCAATATATTGTTAATTCCATTTCAATCTCTGAGTCACTATATTGTTAACTCTCTTTCAATCGCTGAGTCACTAATCACTATATTGTTAATTGCGTTTCAATCTCTGAGTCAATATATAACTCACCTTTAATCTTTATAACTCTGTTTCAATCTATATTGTTAATTGTAAGTGTATGTGATCTGTAATTAAAAAAAAGAGAGGGTAAGGACTTTTAATTATTACTTAATTATTTTGCCCGTAATACCAAAGGTTGTATTTGTACTAACAAAGGGGATGATCCCTCAAATTACATTACACCCACTCCATCCATCATAGAATATGACAGCAACCAAGGATAGTTTAATAAATTATGCAAAAATATCTCTGGCAGAAATAGTTGCTACATTTTCCAACTAGACTCTATTGATGAAATACTGGACAACACAGTTGGAGAGTGATGGTTTTGAGTGATGGCAGTTCATGGTTTTGGGGACAGTATGGTAAGTGAATATAACCTTTAGTTGCCTTCCAGTGAGGTAAGGGTAGAACTAGCCCGTATGGTTACAGGCTGAGATCAGCTTCATCAGCATTTGTCCATGCATTTCCCCCCAAAACTAGAATCTTGTTTGACTCCACTTACTGTATGTGATAAGCCTACATGCAACTTGTGTAGTTAATTGAAGAGCACTGCAACATGCAAGTTATCCTATTTTATGGTACTGTACATATGCTTCATGTTCTATACTGTATAGACAAGATACAGTATGTTTGGTACAGTAATTGCATTTGCTGTGGTTTTGTTTGTAGGTTGATAAATGAGGCCCATTTGTGTGGAAATCTCAGCAGTAACACACACACACGTACACACATGCACCATAAATATAATGATATTGGAGTCAGATAATGAATTGTGTTGACAAAAGTTTAAAAATACTTTAAAAGATGATATTGTGTTGTCTCTCAGGGGAATGATGTTGATGCATCCATCCATCTGTCCATCCATCTGTCCATTCATCTGTCCATCCATCAATCCATCCATCCATCAGTCCATCCATCCATCAGTCCATCCATCCATCAGTCCATCCATCCATCAGTCCATCCATCCATCATTCCATCCATCCATCAGTCCACCCATCCATCAGTCCGTCCATCCATCCATCCATCAGTCCATCCATCCATTAGTCCATCCATCCATCAGTCCATCCATCCATTAGTCCATCCATCCATCAGTCCATCCATCCATCAGTCCATCCATCCATTAGTCCACCCATCAGTCCATACATCCATCCATACATCAGTCCATCCATCCATCCATCAGTCCACCCATCAGTCCATACATCCATCCATCCATCCATCAGTCCATCCATCCATTAGTCCATCCATCCATTAGTCCATCCATCCATCAGTCCATCCATCCATCAGTCCATCCATCCATCAGTCCACCCATCCATCAGTCCATACATCCATCCATCCATCAGTCCACCCATCCATCAGTCCATACATCCATCCATCCATCAGTCCATCCATCCATTCATCCATCAGTCCACCCATCAGTCCATACATCCATCCATCAGTCCATCCATCCATCCATCAGTCCATCCATCCATCCATCAGTCCATCCATCCATTCATCCATCAGTCCATCCATCCATCCATCCATCCATCCATCCATCCATCCATCCATCCATCCATCCATCCATCCATCCATCCATCCATCCAGCTCTAAAACCATCCCTGTGCCTATTCCTGGAGCAGAGCAGTCTATTTGCCTTCCCTTTTTAAAACCTCTAGCCTGACATTTGCTCCTCAGTCGTGCACACACCCACCCACCCACACACACACACACACACACACACACACACACACACACACACACACACACACACACACACACACACACACACACACACACACACACACACACACACACACACACACACACACACACACACACACACACACACACACACACACACACACACACACACACACACACACTCCTCACTCTCCCCCAGTCTATTGGTCCTTGCTGCTACACAGAGCCTCTCAGCTAAGCTCAGCACAGCTGCTCTGCTCAGGCACTCAATGCATTTTTAAACAGTCCATCAAGTTCTAGAGCAAGTTGTTTTAAAAATAAATCTGCTGATTAATTGATGGAGGAGGAGGGTGGGAGGTGAGGACATGAGGAAGAGGAGGAGGGGGGGTGAGGACATGCCAAGGAGGAGGAGGAAGGGGGGTGAGGAGGAGGAGGGGGGAGGTGAGGACATGAGGAGGGGAGGAGGTGAGGACATGAGGAGGAGGAGGAGGGGGGAGGTGAGGACATGAGGAGGAGGAGGGGGGAGGTGAGGACATGAGGAGGAGGAGGGAGGTGAGGACATGAGGAGGAGGAGGGAGGTGAGGACATGAGGAGGAGGGGGGAGGTGAGGACATGAGGAGGGGAGGAGGTGAGGACATGAGGAGGAGGAGGAGGGGGGAGGTGAGGACATGAGGAGGAGGAGGGGGGAGGTGAGGACATGAGGAGGAGGAGGGAGGTGAGGACATGAGGAGGAGGAGGGAGGTGAGGACATGAGGAGGAGGGGGGAGGTGAGGACATGAGGAGGAGGAGGAGGAGGGAGGTGAGGACATGAGGAGGAGGGGGGAGGTGAGGACATGAGGAGGAGGAGGAGGGGGGAGGTGAGGACGTGAGGAGGAGGGGGGAGGTGAGGACATGAGGAGGAGGAGGAGGGGGGAGGTGAGGACATGGGGAGGAGGGGGGAGGTGAGGACATGAGGAGGAGGAGGAGGAGGGGGGAGGTGAGGACATGGGGAGGAGGTGAGGACACGAGGAGGAGGGGAGAGGTGAGGACATGAGGAGGAGTGGAGGGGGGGAGGTGAGGACATGGGGAGGAGTGGAGGGGGGGAGGTGAGGACATGGGGAGGAGGGGAGGAGGTGAGGACATGGGGAGGAGGGGAGGAGGTGAGGACATGGGGAGGAGTGGAGGTGAGGACACGAGGAGGAGGGGAGAGCTGAGGACATGAGGAGGAGGAGGAGGGGGGGAGGTGAGGACATGGGGAGGAGGGGAGGAGGTGAGGACATGGGGAGGAGGGGAGGTGAGGACACGAGGAGGAGGGGAGGAGGTGAGGACATGAGGAGGAGTGGAGGGGGGGAGGTGAGGACATGGGGAGGAGGGGAGGAGGTGAGGACATGGGGAGGAGGGGAGGTGAGGACACGAGGAGGAGGGGAGAGCTGAGGACATGAGGAGGAGGGGAGGAGGTGAGGACATGAGGAGGAGTGGAGGGGGGGAGGTGAGGACATGGGGATGAGGGGAGGAGGTGAAGACATGAGGAGGAGGGGAGGAGGTGAGGACATGAGGAGGAGGGGAGGAGGTGAAGACATGAGGACGGGAGGAGGTGAGGACATGAGGAGGAGGGGAGGAGGTGAGGACATAAGGAGGAGGAGGGGAGGTGAGGACATGAGGAGGAGGAGGGAGGTGAGGACATGAGGAGGAGGGGAGGAGGTGAGGACATGAGGAGGAGGGGGGGAGGTGAGGACATGAGGAGGAGGGGAGGAGGTGAGGACATGAGGAGGAGGGGAGGAGGGGGGAGGTGAGGACATGAGGAGGGGAGGAGGTGAGGACATGAGGAGGAGGGGAGGAGGGGGGAGGTGAGGACATGAGGAGGAGGAGGAGGGGGGAGGTGAGGACATGAGGAGGAGGGGAGGAGGTGAGGACATGAGGAGGAGGTGAGGACATGAGGAGGAAGGGGGAGGTGAGGACATGAGGAGGAGGGGGGAGGTGAGGACATGAGGAGGAGGGGGGAGGAGGTGAGGACATGAGGAGGAGGAGGGAGGTGAGGACATGAGGAGGAGGGGGGAGGTGAGGACATGAGGAGGAAGGGGGAGGTGAGGACATGAGGAGGAGGGGGGAGGTGAGGACATGAGGAGGAGGGGGGAGGTGAGGACATGAGGAGGAGGGGGGAGGTGAGGACATGAGGAGGAGGAGGGAGGTGAGGACATGAGGAGGAGGAGGGAGGTGAGGACATGAGGAGGAAGGGGGAGGAGGTGAGGACATGAGGAGGAGGGGGGAGGAGGTGAGGACATGAGGAGGAGGGGGGAGGTGAGGACATGAGGAGGAAGGGGGGAGGAGGTGAGGACATGAGGAGGAGGAGGGAGGTGAGGACATGAGGAGGAAGGGGGGAGGAGGTGAGGACATGAGGAGGAGGGGGGAGGTGAGGACATGAGGAGGAGGGGGGAGGAGGTGAGGACATGAGGAGGAAGGGGGGAGGTGAGGACATGAGGAGGAGGAGGGAGGTGAGGACATGAGGAGGAAGGGGGAGGTGAGGACATGAGGAGGAGGAGGGAGGTGAGGACATGAGGAGGAGGAGGGAGGTGAGGACATGAGGAGGAGGAGGGAGGTGAGGACATGAGGAGGAAGGGGGGAGGAGGTGAGGACATGAGGAGGAGGGGGGGAGGTGAGGACATGAGGAGGAGGAGGGAGGTGAGGACATGAGGAGGAAGGGGGAGGTGAGGACATGAGGAGGAGGAGGGAGGTGAGGACATGAGGAGGAGGAGGGAGGTGAGGACATGAGGAGGAGGAGGGAGGTGAGGACATGAGGAGGAAGGGGGGAGGAGGTGAGGACATGAGGAGGAGGGGGGGGGTGAGGACATGAGGAGGAGGAGGGAAGTGAGGACATGAGGAGGAGGAGGGAGGTGAGGACATGAGGAGGAAGGGGGGAGGAGGTGAGGACATGAGGAGGAGGGGGGGAGGTGAGGACATGAGGAGGAAGGGGGGAGGAGGTGAGGACATGAGGAGGAGGAGGGGAGGTGAGGACATGAGGAGGAGGGGGGAGGTGAGGACATGAGGAGGAGGGGGGAGGTGAGGACATGAGGAGGAGGAGGGAGGTGAGGACATGAGGAGGAAGGGGGGAGGAGGTGAGGACATGAGGAGGAAGGGGGAGGAGGTGAGGACATGAGGAGGAGGGGGGAGGTGAGGACATGAGGAGGAGGGGGGAGGTGAGGACATGAGGAGGAGGGGAGGAGGTGAGGACATGAGGAGGAGGGGAGGAGGTGAGGACATGAGGAGGAGGGGAGGAGGTGAGGACATGAGGAGGGGAGGAGGTGAGGACATGAGGAGGAGGGGAGGAGGTGAAGACATGAGGAGGAGGAGGGAGGAGGTGAAGACATGAGGAGGGGAGGAGGTGAGGACATGAGGAGGAGGAGGGGAGGTGAGGACATGAGGAGGGGAGGAGGTGAGGACATGAGGAGGAGGGGAGGAGGTGAAGACATGAGGAGGAGGAGGAGGGGGGAGGTGAGGACATGAGGAGGAGGTGAGGACATGAGGAGGAGGGGAGGAGGGGGGAGGTGAGGACATGAGGAGGGGAGGAGGTGAGGACATGAGGAGGAGGAGGAGGTGAGGACATGAGGAGGGGAGGAGGTGAGGACATGAGGAGGAGGGGAGGAGGTGAGGACATGAGGAGGAGGTGAGGAGGTGAGGACATGAGGAGGAGGGGGGAGGTGAGGACATGAGGAGGAGGGGGGAGGTGAGGACATGAGGAGGAGGAGGGAGGTGAGGACATGAGGAGGAAGGGGGAGGTGAGGACATGAGGAGGAGGGGGGAGGTGAGGACATGAGGAGGAGGAGGGAGGTGAGGACATGAGGAGGAGGGGGGAGGTGAGGACATGAGGAGGAAGGGGGAGGTGAGGACATGAGGAGGAGGGGGGAGGTGAGGACATGAGGAGGAGGAGGGAGGTGAGGACATGAGGAGGAGGGGAGGAGGTGAGGACATGAGGAGGGGAGGAGGTGAAGACATGAGGAGGAGGAGGGAGGAGGTGAGGACATGAGGAGGGGAGGAGGTGAGGACATGAGGAGGGGAGGAGGTGAGGACATGAGGAGGAGGGGAGGAGGTGAGGACATGAGGAGGGGAGGAGGTGAGGACATGAGGAGGAGGGGAGGAGGTGAGGACATGAGGAGGGGAGGAGGTGAGGACATGGGGAGGAGGTGAGGACATGAGGAGGAGGGGGGGACATGAGGAGGAGGGGAGGAGGTGAGGACATGAGGAGGAGGGGGGAGGTGAGGACATGAGGAGGAGGAGGAGGAGGGGGAGGTGAGGACATGAGGAGGGGAGGAGGTGAGGACATGAGGAGGAGGGGAGGAGGTGAGGACATGAGGAGGAGGTGAGGACATGAGGAGGAGGAGGAGGGGGGAGGTGAGGACATGAGGAGGAGGAGGAGGGGGAGGTGAGGACATGAGGAGGGGAGGAGGTGAGGACATGAGGAGGAGGGGAGGAGGTGAGGACATGAGGAGGAGGTGAGGAGGTGAGGACATGAGGAGGAGGGGGGAGGTGAGGACATGAGGAGGAGGGGGGAGGTGAGGACATGAGGAGGATGGGGGGGGAGGTGAGGACATGAGGAGGAGGAGGGAGGTGAGGACATGAGGAGGAAGGGGGAGGAGGTGAGGACATGAGGAGGAGGAGGGAGGTGAGGACATGAGGGGGAAGGGGGAGGTGAGGACATGAGGAGGAAGGGGGAGGAGGTGAGGACATGAGGAGGAAGGGGGGAGGAGGTGAGGACATGAGGAGGAGGAGGGGAGGTGAGGACATGAGGAGGAGGGGGGAGGTGAGGACATGAGGAGGAGGGGGAGGTGAGGACATGAGGAGGAGGAGGGAGGTGAGGACATGAGGAGGAAGGGGGAGGAGGTGAGGACATGAGGAGGAGGGGAGGAGGTGAGGACATGAGGAGGAGGGGGGAGGTGAGGACATGAGGAGGAGGGGAGGTGAGGACATGAGGAGGAGGGGAGGAGGTGAAGACATGAGGAGGAAGGGGGAGGTGAGGACATGAGGAGGGGAGGAGGTGAGGACATGAGGAGGAGGGGAGGAGGTGAAGACATGAGGAGGGGAGGAGGTGAGGACATGAGGAGGAGGGGAGGAGGTGAAGACATGAGGAGGGGAGGAGGTGAGGACATGAGGAGGAGGGGGGAGGTGAGGACATGAGGAGGATGGAGGAGGTGAGGACATGAGGAGGAGGGGAGGAGGTGAGACATGAGGAGGGGAGGGAGGTGAGGACATGAGGAGGAGGGGAGGAGGTGAGACATGAGGAGGGGAGGAGGTGAGGACATGAGGAGGAGGGGAGGAGGTGAAGACATGAGGAGGAGGAGGAGGTGAGGACATGAGGAGGAGGGGGGGAGGTGAGGACATGAGGAGGAGGTGAGGACATGAGGAGGAGGGGGGAGGAGGTGAGGACATGAGGAGGAGGAGGGGAGGTGAGGACATGAGGAGGAGGAGGGGAGGTGATGACATGAGGAGGAGGAGGGAGGAGGAGGAGGGGAGGTGAGGACATGAGGAGGAGGGGGGAGGTGAGGACATGAGGAGGAGGGGAGGAGGTGAGGACATGAGGAGGAGGGGGGAGGTGAGGACATGAGGAGGAGTGGAGGAGGTGAGGACATGAGGAGGAGGAGGGGAAGTGCGGAGGAGGAGGGGAGAGGTGAGGGGGAGGAGGGGGGAGGTGAGGACATGAGGAGGAGTGGAGGAGGTGAGGACATGAGGAGGAGGGGGGAGGAGGTGAGGACATGAGGAGGAGGGGGGAGGTGAGGACATGAGGAGGAGGGGGAGGTGAGGACATGAGGAGGAAGAGGGGGGGAGGTGAGGACATGAGGAGGAGGAGGAAGGGGGGTGAGGAGGAGGAGGGGGAGGTGAGGACATGAGGAGGGGAGGAGGTGAGGAGGAGGGGGGAGGTGAGGAGGAGGGGGGAGGTGAGGACATGGGGGGGGAGGTGAGGACATGAGGAGGAGGAGGAGGAGGAGGGGGAGGTGAGGAGGAGGGGGGAGGTGAGGACATGAGGAGGAGGAGGAGGAGGGTGAGGACATGAGAAGGAGGAGGAAGGGGGGGTGAGGAGGAGGAGGGGGGGTGAGGACATGAGGAGGAGGGTGAGGACATGAG
>NC_140177.1:79058990-79153929 GCF_963971535.1 Notolepis coatsorum | reverse complement strand
AAAAAGGCCAAAGACTAATGCTGTTAGCGCAGCAGCTAGCACAGGGGCGTATTTGGCACGGGGGACATTGGAATGGGTCCCCCCCATTTTTTCAGAATGCAGTTATGTCCCCCCCCCTTCTGACTACCTGTCCTACTATTATGCAAAGAGGAGTAGATGGGGGTCGCATTCTTGCCCTTATCTAGAGCTAAACCAGCAGCAGTGACGACACCAGCAGTGTGTGTGTGTGTGTGGTGCGTTCCTGAAATCTGAGAGTGCACTCGCTATTTGCATATCAATAGCGCTGGTCGTCAGGTGTGTTAAATACGACCGGCGCTATTGATATGCAAATAGCGAGTACTTATCTGGGCTTGCAGTTAGGAGCACTTGGGAGTTCAAAAGTGCGTTCATTCTCAGCACTCTGTTATAACGGCGTTCAAAGATGTGCCAGATTTCATATGTATTTCAGCCGAAAACCCAGTTAAAATACACCGTAAACAGGCTTTAAAATTATGTGGAAAACCAACCGATCTGGCAACGCGCCTGTACACCCCCTGCTACGTCATCAGACTCATCACAACAACAGCTGAATCTGCGTCTGCGAGAAGAAGAACTAACAAAATGGGCCGTTCAGACAATATCTCCTTTAAATATGTTCGAAATGTCAAACAGACCTGGGTACCTACAGGCTACAGTCTATCACTACTTTTGGGAATCTAAGTGTTTATCCAGGTTCTGGGGCCAAGTGATTGATTGATTGAACACTTTATTAACATATTGCAGAATGGGTACAGTATAGTACAGCTCAGTCATGAATTGAAAATGGGGGACCCTGATGTAAACAAGACGAAAGTCTTTCTCTGGTCTGCATCCCCATAACAATTGTATGTATTGAGCTGTACTGTATCAGGGTCCCCCATTTTCAATTAATCAGGACATACATGACATACAGATAGACAGTACTGCTACATCTATACATTTATGACATACCAGATTTGCAAATACAGTACTGTTTGTGATACAAAAAAGATACAAAAAATGCGGTATTGCACCCCTGGTATTTAAAAAAAATCTAGGTAGAGAGGGGGGGCTGCCATTAAATTTTGAACCTGAGAGTGCTGGTCTGGCTTCATATGACACATGACATACAGATAGACAGTACTGCTACATCTATACATTTATGACATACCATAGCTTTTGTTGTTGTTGTTGTTGTTGTTGTTGTTGTTGTTGTCATATTCAATGGAAGTATTGTAACATCCTTGTATTGTAAATACATTTCACAATGGGAGCCATCAGAGATGAAAGGCGTTCCTACTGGTTTAGAGGAAGATAATTGTTTTTTGGTTGTTTGAACCCTGGAGATCTCTGAATGCAATGTAATTCTGTATGTATGAGCTCAGTGTGTCGTTTACATGGAGAAATGGCGCCACCGCCTGGGAAAATGCGGTATTGCACCCCTGGTATTAAAAAAAAATCGAGGTTGACCGGGGGGGCCCTAACCCCCCCCAGCGACGTCACTCGCCACGCCCACAAATCTTTCCCCGGCACACCTGGAGAGAGAGTTACGCCAGTGAGCTAGCAGCACTACTGAAGTTGACACTGCTAGTACTGTTAGCCACTGCTCAACCACCACAATGCTGGGGACAGAGTCAGTGGACCTTATGGAAAACGAAATACAGCTGGTTATTTGCCAAGGAGGTAAATGGAGGTAAATGCTGCTGTTAAGTGCCATACAACTATTTATTTTCCATTCGATTTTTTTGTTTGTTTTTTATTTATAAGTGCAGAGACAAATCAATGTTCATTCAAGTTCATAAATGTGGTCTAATTTTTCAAATTAAATTGTTGTATTTTATCAGATGCAAAATGCAAATAAGTAAATATGGCATTATATATCAGAGGTGAGTAAGAAATGAACAAATATTGATGGTTAAGAATGAGACTGAATAATGACATCACACAATAGTCTAATGATTAGACTGTTGTGTGATGTGATTGATTGATTGAAAACTGTAACAGATTGCAGAATGGGCACAATACAGTACGGCTCAATACACACAATTGTTAAGGGGATTCAGACCAGAGAAAGACTTTCGTCTTGTTTACATCAGGGTCCCCCATTTTCAATTCATAATGACATTTATGACATACACAACATACAGATATACAGATATATATCATGACATTTATGACATACATGACATACAGATATACAGTACTGTTACATTTGTGACATACAAGATATGCAAATATATAGTACTGTTAAACAGAGATCCTAACTGTACATTAGGAGGGGGTGGGTGGGAGGGGGGTTTTGGACATTTACGGGGCCAGTTTCATTAGTTTTCATTAGTATTAGACTTTAATCCTAATGAGATATTCCTCTAAATATGAATTCAAAAACGGTCACAATTTCAGGAAAAAAAGAGTAAAAAAATAAATTCAGGGGGCCCCCATAGCTCTCAGGTGATAACTGGAACCCTGCCGATATCAACCGATACCGATATATGCAGGGCCCCCCCCCCCCCCCCAAAAAACTGAATAATTTCAGGTAATTAACATTACATATTAACACAACATTATGCATACTTTGACAATAAATAAAATAATAATTTGTTCTTACTTGCTTGCCTGGGTAAATAATTATTTTTTTTGAAAACCGATACCGATATTTTTCGATATCAAATTTGTATGCCAATATCGCCCGATAATATCGGTAGGCCGATAATATCGGACATCCCTAGTTCAGATATAAACAGACAGAGACAGATAGACAAAGAAAGAGATAGAGAGACATATAGAGAGACTGATGTTCAGATAGAGACAGATAGACAAAGAAACAGATAGAGAGACATATAGAGAAACAGACGTTCAGATAGAAACAGATAGACAGATAGACAAAGAAACAGATAGAGAGACATATAGAGAGACCGATGTTCAGATAGAGACAGATAGACAAAGAAACAGATAGAGAGACATATAGAGAAACAGATGTTCAGATAGAAACAGATAGACAGATAGAAAAAAAAACACGAAATTGTTATTTTCTGTTTTTATAAACAAAAAGTCAAGAGCAATGTAGTTAGTTAGTTGTCATGTTCAAAAAAGGAGTAGAGGGAAGCTAAGATTATTGATCCCAACCCCCTTACATTTAAATTTTTTCTTCCATTAATTGTACTTGATATAACATAAATTAGTATAATACATTATATAATATACTTTTATACGTCCCTTAAAAATTTCATCAATACGTTCTCATTTTATAGCATCTTGAATATAAGCGTTATATGGGATTTGGACTAGTATATTTCCTGGAAGGCGAGATACAGGGCACTAAGCTACTAACGTTAAATCCAATGGTATTTCGGCTATACAAAAGCTAGAGTTAAAAATCAAACTGCATATGATCGGTATGATGGTCCACCATGGATGCATGAAAGGGGGGGCGGGGGACGTCGTTTCTGATGATTGATTACCAATAACCGCGTTAGCCTCAATAGCCACATTCGCTGATCGGGTGGATGGCTATCATAACAAGGCCTGATCAGCATGTAATTTACGTGAAAAATATCTTACCGTGGGCCGGTTGGATCCCCCAAAGGATTTCCCAGTTATCGGTCGCCATCTGGTAGATCTATATGTCCATTGGCTGATCATATATTCCTTTACTGCACACTGAAATCTGCGTCCCAAAACGTATTCCGTGTAACAGGCTACAGGCATAGCTTCAGGTTAGCATAAAACTACATTGGAGATCCAGAAAAAACAAGACAACTTCTGCCACAGGGAACACTGCATTATCAAGATAGCGCCCCTAAGAGGATCTGGCCGGTAATGCACTTTTTCTAATTCAAAGAGTAGGGTACTTCTGCAGTGCTGCTCGGTGACATCGAGTAGGATATTACAATGGAATAAAAGCCAAAACAACCTTGCCACGGACATGTCCGTGGTTGGTCCTCAACCGTTGGATCCGAAACACGGACATCTCCGTGGTTGGCCGGGAAACGGTTAAGTTATATTCTCCTTCCCTGTCTCTGAACCATCTTTGAATGTTGCCTGGGATTAATTTATATCTGGCTTTGTATACAATGAGAGCAGTTTTGAAATCAACTAGGTCCATACATTTGTAGCTTTATAAATAAGTTATTGGTGTGTTCATAATATCCTACATTGTTGACTATTCTTATTGCTTTTTTTTGCATGGTGCATGTTGGCTGTAGAGTGCTTTTGTAGGTATTACCCCACACCTCCGCACAGTAGTTCATATATGGAAGGAAGAGCGTACAGTAAAGTGTATACAGTGTTTTTTGGTTTAGAATGTGTCTTATCTTACTTAAAACTCCAACACTCCATGCCAATTTGTCCTGACATATTTGACTTGAGATTTCCAGTTGAGTTTGTGGTCTATTATTACACCCAGAAATGTATTCTCAAATACCCTTTCTAGTTTAATACTATCAATCATTAGTTCAACCGGTGTGTTTTCTTGTATATCACGTTTACCAAATATCATGAATTTGGTTTTCTTTATATTTAATGATAATTTATTTGCATCAAACCACACTTTCAACTTGGATAGCTCAGCTGCGAAATTCTTTAACAGCTTTTGGAGGTTCTCTCCCTCACAGAAGACATTTGTATCGTCTGCAAAAATTACATTTTTCAATATTTTAGACGCATTACCTATATCATTTATGTACAGTATGAATAGTTAAGGGCCCAGAATTGACCCTTGCGGCACACCACAGGTTATGTTTGACTGAGTGGACCTGTACTCCCCCAACTGCACAAACTGTCTTTGTTCTGAGTAACTTTTTAACCATTTGAGCCCTACTCCTCTGATCCCATACCTTTCCAATTTTAGTAGCATAATATCATGATTGATAGTGTCAAACGCCTTCTTAAGATCTATGAAGACCCCTATTGCAAACTTCTTATTATCAATTATGCTTGTCAGTTCTTCTACTAGGTCCATTAGTGCCAATGACGTTGAATCAAGAACAGGTTGCAGGTTGAAAAAACCCTCAGCTCAGAACTCGGCAGAATCTGCACCTGGCTCGCTGATAACAAACTATCATTACACCTGGGTAAAACAGAGTCCATTCTCTTCGGATCAAATAACAAACTCAGCAAGACCAACGGCTTCTCAGTTACAGTGGGTGACAATATTGTCACAAGGAAAGATGAAATTACATACCTCGGTTCCTTCCTAGAGGCAAATCTTTCCTGTGACAAAATGGCATCCAATGTAATAAAAAAAGTCAACCAATGAACTAGATTATTGTACCGGATCTCCTCTCTGGTAAACAAGAATACCCTGAAGACTCTGGCAGGAGCACTCATTCAAGGGTACTACGACTATGCTTGCACCTCATGGTACCAAAGCACCTCAAAGGCGCTAACAACAAGATTACAAACATCACAAAACAAACTGGTCAGACTACTACTTGACCTTACTCCTAGAACCCACCTCACCGCTGCCCACTTTGACTACCCAGGATGGCTTAGAGTAATGTATTACTCTTGCAATGGGCCTGGTCTACAAGATACACTACACCACACAGGTACCCATGTACATGTCTAAATACTTCCCGAAGGTCAGTGAATACCATGCCCACAACACCAGAGGGAGTTCCACAAATTATGTGCAACCCATATTCGGCACAAACAAGGGACTAAACACATTTCGCAATTATGCCACAACAATGTGGAACGCCCTACCCACAGCCGTAAAAAAAAAGAATCCCTTGAATTCAAGAACATCACAATATTATTACCATACAAAAATAAATCACATGTGGGCCCACGTTACCAAATAAAAGACCTAAGCTAAAGCCGGCTTATAATGGTTGGGGTACCCCTAGACACTGGTTACTAGCGTTCGCTTCAAATGAATATTGTTTTGGCACACGAAGTACCGCTGTACTTAACCGAGATGGCGGGTCCACTCTCACCACCCCTCGTCCGGGTGACAAGATGGCCGTCGGGCGATCCCGCGAGAACAGCCAGCGGGCGGGGGTAGGCAGCAGGGGCAGTGGCTGAACTGGAGGAGCGTGCTGTGTTGTGGCGACCTCTGCTGGAAGAAGAGGTGTCCTCGGCTGCGTCGATGAGACGTCCACTGCGGGGCTGCTGACTGAGCTGGCACGCTCTAAACTGTTTGCTACCTTAAACACAGCTAAACTGTGGGTCTTGGTGGACCCTCCTGCTGTCGTCTATACAGCTAACGCAACGTGCTATAGGCACCACCTGTCTTCAGCGACGCTCGCCTTGTGGTGTACTCAGAGTCACTATAGCCGTTAGCAGCAAGCTAATATACCGCTTCAACTTCTAGGATAACACGTTATTTACTGAAGTTGGTTCTTCTTTCCGTTTCGCTTATTCACACACTTCTCTATCGCTTGTACTTTTAGGATAACCCGTTTCACTTATTCACACACTTCTCTATCGCTTGTACTTCTAGGATAACCCGTGTTATAGCAAAGTACTTGTTATCTCCCGTTGCTCTTCAACGGGGCTCTTCGAGAGCACACGTCCGCTCACGTTCGAGTTCACTGTCGAAGAGGACTTCCTCCTGTTCCGCCCTCCAGGTAACTAGCTTCTCACTCGCTGCTCCTTTCTCCTTCGCTCCGCCTGCCACCACCGCCCCCGGGCCCCTGCTGGCGACCGCAAACTGGTCCCACTATGGGACACTCAAGGCAGGAAGAAAGATGATTCAATGTCACGTTAATGGTCCATATCGAAGCCGGAGGAAGAAGAGCACCTTGCATCATTAGTCCGGGCAAGATATCAAAGAGGAACACTGTTTATCACGTCTTTGTGCACACAGGGGAAGTAACAGGTTAAGTCAGCACTTCTGAATAAATAGCAAAATATTCAGGATGCTACAGATGGATGGATGGATGCATGGATGGATGGATGGGTGGATGGTGGGTGACAGATTGATTGATCAGATGGAGACAGAGAAAACAGAACAGATAGACAGAAACAGATAAAGATATGGTTAGAGAGACAGATAGAAACAGACAGAGTCAAGGACACAAATAGAGAGACAGATAGAGAAACAGATAGAAACACAGAGTGAGACAGATATAAGATAGAAACAGACAGAGAGAGGCAAAGAAACTCAAATGTATAAATACATATAGAGAGACAGATATAAGATAGAACCAGACAGAGACAGAGAGGCAAATAAACATAATGGAGAGACATATAGAGAGACATATGTTCAGACTAGGGATGCTCGATCTTGGCTTTTTTACCTATACCGATATTGTCCAACTCTTAATTTCCGATACCGATATCCAGTGTTCGAATTATGTGGGGGCCAATGGGGGCTCAGCCCCCATAGATAAGAGTCTGAGCCTCCATAGTCAACGACCCATGTGGGGGTCTCTCAAAAAATTTATATAATTTTTTTTTTATATATATATTATTTTTTTCAATGTACGAATTAGTATTATTTATGTTACCTAAATAAATTGTTAATAGATCATATTTTTCTTTTCAGTTTTTAAAATAACCGAATGTTAACTATTGGAATAGGCTGCGTTTCACCTCCAAGCCACTATGCGTCGCCCATGAGCGTGTCTAATGCTACTCCAACCCATTTGGTGAAGAAGAAGCAGCAAGCTTAACGTGATGTTCCTGGTCCTCATGTCCTGCAACTGCGACCAGGGTGCGATCCACGGGGTGAGCTCGGTCCGCTATAGCTCCCCTAGATCAGACATCAGCTCCCTTGGGGGTCTCTAAAGCTCCCCTGGGGGTCTCTAAATTACTGAAAATAAATGCTACTTTTGCCATGCATTTCTCATTTTTCTGTAATTTTCTGTATCATCATCGTGTATAATAATAAACGTATGCTATTTTGGATGTATGATTAATGATTTGCGCACTAATTCACACGTAATATGGCAACATGCATGCTATTCTTGCAATTACCATTCGGAGCGCGGCGGCGCTGCAGCCTACTGCGACTATTATTAGTATTACAACGCCCGGTGACCGTGCCGGCGCCTGCGGTCGGACTCGTATCAGAATACAGGATAGGATTAGATACTGTAGACAGTGTTGGATGATGATCTATCATCTAATTAAATGGATACTTTTTTTTTATCATGGAATGTGCTGTGGAAGCCCAGACCGTCCAGATGGCCGGACCTCAACAAGTGAGTTGTCTAGTATTATGTGTTCTGTAGAACTGAAACTGATTGAATATGTGACAGGATTCAAGAGGTTTATTTGTCACATACATACATACACAAGGTCTACAGGCTACAGGCTACATTAACGTCTGCGATCACAGTATCCTCCAACAGTCTGACTCCTCCCTGAGAGGCGCGCCGCACCCCCCCCCCCCCCCCCCCCCCCCCCCCCCCGGCGCAAAAAATATTATTTGGTTGGCTCACCCAAAGACCATGCTATGGTTCGCACACTGACTGCGACTCAAGTAAAAAGTAAACAGTGAACACCACATGCCGCAGAAAGAAAGGCTTAACCCACCACAAGGCTGGACAGCTTCGTCTTTATAAAAAGGCCAAAGACTAATGCTGTTAGTGCAGCAGCTAGCAGCACTACTGAAGTTGACACTGCTAGTACTGTTAGCCACTGCTCAACCACCACAATGCTGGGGACAGAGTCAGTGGACCTTATGGAAAACGAAATACAGCTGGTTATTTGCCAAGGAGGTAAATGGAGGTAAATGCTGCTGTTAAGTGCCATACAACTATTTATTTTCCATTCGATTTTTTTTGTTTGTTTTTTATTTATAAGTGCAGAGACAAATCAATGTTCATTCAAGTTCATAAATGTGGTCTAATTTTTCAAATTAAATTGTTGTATTTTATCAGATGCAAAATGCAAATAAGTAAATATGGCATTATATATCAGAGGTGAGTAAGAAAATGAACAAATATTGATGGTTAAGAATGAGACTGAATAATGACATCACACAATAGTCTAATGATTAGACTGTTGTGTGATGTGATTGATTGATTGAAAACTGTAACAGATTGCAGAATGGGCACAATACAGTACGGCTCAATACACACAATTGTTAAGGGGATTCAGACCAGAGAAAGACTTTCGTCTTGTTTACATCAGGGTCCCCCATTTTCAATTCATAATGACATTTATGACATACACAACATACAGATATACAGATATATATCATGACATTTATGACATACATGACATACAGATATACAGTACTGTTACATTTGTGACATACAAGATATGCAAATATATAGTACTGTTAAACAGAGATCCTAACTGTACATTAGGAGGGGGTGGGTGGGAGGGGGGTTTTGGACATTTACGGGGGCCAGTTTTATTAGTTTTCATTAGTATTAGACTTTAATCCTAATGAGATATTCCTCTAAATATGAATTCAAAAACGGTCACAATTTCAGGAAAAAAAGAGTAAAAAAATAAATTCAGGGGGCCCCCATAGCTCTCAGTTGATAACTGGAACCCTGCCGATATCAACCGATACCGATATATGCAGGGCCCCCCCCCCCCCAAAAACTGAATAATTTCAGGTAATTAACATTACATATTAACACAACATTATGCATACTTTGACAATAAATAAAATAATAATTTGTTCTTACTTGCTTGCCTGGGTAAATAATTATTTTTTTTGAAAACCGATACCGATATTTTTCGATATCAAATTTGTATGCCAATATCGCCCGATAATATCGGTAGGCCGATAATATCGGTAGGCCGATAATATCGGACATCCCTAGTTCAGATATAAACAGACAGAGACAGATAGACAAAGAAAGAGATAGAGAGACATATAGAGAGACTGATGTTCAGATAGAGACAGATAGACAAAGAAACAGATAGAGAGACATATAGAGAAACAGACGTTCAGATAGAAACAGATAGACAGATAGACAAAGAAACAGATAGAGAGACATATAGAGAGACCGATGTTCAGATAGAGACAGATAGACAAAGAAACAGATAGAGAGACATATAGAGAAACAGATGTTCAGATAGAAACAGATAGACAGATAGAAAAAAAAACACGAAATTGTTATTTTCTGTTTTTATAAACAAAAAGTCAAGAGCAATGTAGTTAGTTAGTTGTCATGTTCAAAAAAGGAGTAGAGGGAAGCTAAGATTATTGATCCCAACCCCCTTACATTAAAATTTTTTCTTCCATTAATTGTACTTGATATAACATAAATTAGTATAATACATTATATAATATACTTTTATACGTCCCTTAAAAATTTCATCAATACGTTCTCATTTTATAGCATCTTGAATATAAGCGTTATATGGGATTTGGACTAGTATATTTCCTGGAAGGCGAGATACAGGGCACTAAGCTACTAACGTTAAATCCAATGGTATTTCGGCTATACAAAAGCTAGAGTTAAAAATCAAACTGCATATGATCGGTATGATGGTCCACCATGGATGCATGAAAGGGGGGGGCGGGGGACGTCGATTCTGATGATTGATTACCAATAACCGCGTTAGCCTCAATAGCCACATTCGCTGATCGGGTGGATGGCTATCATAACAAGGCCTGATCAGCATGTAATTTACGTGAAAAATATCTTACCGTGGGCCGGTTGGATCCCCCAAAGGATTTCCCAGTTATCGGTCGCCATCTGGTAGATCTATATGTCCATTGGCTGATCATATATTCCTTTACTGCACACTGAAATCTGCGTCCCAAAACGTATTCCGTGTAACAGGCTACAGGCATAGCTTCAGGTTAGCATAAAACTACATTGGAGATCCAGAAAAAACAAGACAACTTCTGCCACAGGGAACACTGCATTATCGAGATAGCGCCCCTAAGAGGATCTGGCCGGTAATGCACTTTTTCTAATTCAAAGAGTAGGGTACTTCTGCAGTGCTGCTCGGTGACATCGAGTAGGATATTACAATGGAATAAAAGCCAAAACAACCTTGCCACGGACATGTCCGTGGTTGGTCCTCAACCGTTGGATCCGAAACACGGACATCTCCGTGGTTGGCCGGGAAACGGTTAAGTTATATTCTCCTTCCCTGTCTCTGAACCATCTTTGAATGTTGCCTGGGATTAATTTATATCTGGCTTTGTATACAATGAGAGCAGTTTTGAAATCAACTAGGTCCATACATTTGTAGCTTTATAAATAAGTTATTGGTGTGTTCATAATATCCTACATTGTTGACTATTGTGGTAATATTGAGTTGAATTTCATAAACAGCCTTGTATACTGTTTAGCAGAAGTGGTGGCAGGGATAGTTGAATAGACAAAGGTCACCCCCACTAGGTGATCAGATTAGTACTGTATGGTAAATAAGGCCCAAAGGGTCAAAGCGATCATGTCACACCCCCCCTCGTGAGACAAGCCAGGCCCCTTCATCTCAGCAAAAGATCACACGGACGTGGGCCACCGATGGGCCCCTTCTGTCTCTGTCCCATCACGTCGCCACAACCCCAGGGGGGGGGGGCTGCCAGCGCCCACAAGGACACCCCCCACAAGAGATCAACCCCCACAAGAAGACGCTGGATTGGACCAGCCATATGTATTATTGGCTAGAAATGATAGGATATAAGGGCCTACATAGGGTTATTCTGGAGCTCTCAGACCGGGACCAACCCCAGGGGGTCTGTTGAGCTCCACCGCTTCACCACCAGAGAGACTGAACTACTGCTTTTTGATGTAAGTAAGCCGGATGGAACCCGCATTGTTTGGTTAGACTAGAATGTAACTTAGCTTAGAAACCAGGCTTACTTATATGCAAAAAAGGGCTTACAGTATTTTCAATGTATGTTCAGATTATGTTACCGACTGTTTTATGTACATTATTGAGGTTGGAGATGCAAACCTGATTGTGATATTTCTGTACAACAGACAGCTCTGTTAATGTTCTCTGATCATCTTTTGTATGTAAAAGTCAACCTTTTATTCACCCTTGGCCCTGACTCAAATAAATCAGTTGAGTTGAAATACAGTTCTGGTTTGTCTGGCGTGCACGTTTTATTCCTCATCTGCTAAGTCGGATGGGGAGACCAACGATTCTATTGGTGTGGGTTCTTTCTCCTCCTTCCAGATGGTCGGTCTCATTGTATTGTACTACAATAACCTCAAATTGTTGTGGTGCAATACGGTGGGATTGATTGTCTGGAGGGAGGAGAAAGAATTCGTACTGGTGGAGTCGTTGGTTTCCTCATCTGCTAAGTCAGATGGGGAAACCAACGATTCTATTAGTATGAATTCTTTCTCCTCCTTCCAGATAATCAATCTCATTGTATTGTACTACAATAACCTCAAATTATTGTAGAAAGTCTGTGGGAATTTACCACAGAAATGGTGCCGTTCTTCCCATCCTTTGTGTCTCCCCCTGAAAAGGTGCGGTAGGGTCTTGTCATATGTATCATATCTGGACCTTGCTGTGTGTTGGGGACACGGGGCAAAGAGCTGGGGTGTTGCTGCGTTTGAAGTGATTAACGATGGGCTTGTTGTCTGAATGGAGGAGGGAGAGGAACAGGATGAAGGTTGGTTGTGTACGCCACTGTTGGGGCCCACGGTGAATATGGCTTTTGCATGCAGGGTCAGGGGGTGCGGTGTCTTAGGTTAGGATGTCCGGAGGTATGACGATCGCGCTTGTTGTGCAGTGAACATGCAAACGTGGGCTTTTTGTGTTTGTATGTTCATTCAGACACAGGAGGCCGGTCTCGGCCCAGCGGGCCACGGGGGTTGGGTTGGTTAACGCGTATGGAATATACTTTATGAACTGTACGGGGAAGTTGGAGTAATTACAAGGCCTCATGTTATAGTAATGTGATTGCGTATTGGTGCCGCACAGGATATCTGGTCATGTTATAACGGGGGTGGCGTCGCATGACGGCAGGTAAAAGGCTTTTCTTGCTAGGAAGCACGGTTATTCTGGTGTATACGACAGGAGCGCGTTCTGAGTATGTAATTGCCCTAAAATTATTCTCAGGAAGAGGGCGCGGGTAAGTTGGGGAGATTTGATTGTTCTGAAATGGAAGGAGAGCTGTGTCCAATGTACATTATGACCCTGCTTGTAGCCACAGAATAGGCGGGACGGGGACCGTGAGTGGGTCAGTATGGGCATAAATGCGTCGGGCTAAGGGCTCTGTTACTATTTCAGAACATGCAAGTCAAGTATGGTGAAAGATTGTTAGACCCTGGCATGATCAGCGCAGGGATCTGTGCGATTGCAGGATTAAAACGTAGTAATTAATGGAAGTGTAGGGTGCCGGCGTGTTCTAGGTGCGTTGTACGTTCTATGGTAGAATTATAGCACAAATTAAATGTAGATATATTTGCCGTCCTTAGGCATAGTATCCTTTTTAATCTTGAGCGGAACCGGCCTGTTAATTGATTACGTTCGCTGTGATACAAAAACAATTCGGTCGAAATGACTGATAAAGTACTTAATGGTTGTATGGGGACTATGGCTATGGTTAGGAATTGTATGGGGGGGCTATGGCTATGGTTATGAATGATTGGCGAAACGTAGGAGCTTAGTGTTATTTTGTTATGATATTTTAATGACCAACGGACATATGTTGGAGGCGAGTCCTGCTGGTGGTTGGGGCTAGCTAGCTTAGCTCTGTGGAAGAGTCCGCGGTGAAACTGGGGACGTTACAATGGCGTTATGAGAGGATTGATTAAACGCTGTGGCGGCGAGTACAGGTGAGAGGCGAATCTAGACGTGGACGGGAGAAATTGTGGCTGTTTTGAGGGTTATTATTGATGCAGTAACGATGGTATAATATGATATTAGGGATTCGCTGCTTGGTGACGTCATAGTGTTGTGGAGAGTATGTAACGTTCGCGGTGCTATGAAGTGAGGCGGAGTAGGTAGGAGAAAGGATTCGTGTTGAACTATATGTGCGGCGTTGGTTGGTGTAAATGTGTTAAAAATTATTTTCTGTTAGAGTGGTTGGTTATTTTAAGCTTATGTGAGTTGTTTATGCTTTGGATGGTACTGAGCGAATTGCGTGGATGAACGGATCTTGAAAGGCACGGCTCCCGTGAGGGCCTTGAACGTCGCATTAGAGCTGGCTAAAGCTAGTTAGCTTGCATGCCGTTGTTTTGTGGCGTTTGCGGGCGGCAGATATTACATGTATTGTGGTTGGATTAGGGGAGATAGTCATTAAGGGTTTACTTAGGCTGCAAACAATACAGTGAGCCTATTGAGGAGAAATGGAATAATGGATACATTGCCTATGATAAATCTGGGGTTCACAAACCGGCTATACTGGGTAGATTGTAGTATTGTCTTTGATGCAAACGGGTATATTTTTATCCAGGGGGGAATGAATAGGGATTGATTAAAAATGAGTACAGCTCAATACACACAATTGTTGAGGGGATGCAGACCAAAGGAAGACTTTTGTCTTGTTTACATCAGGGTCCCCCAGTTTCAATTCATCAGATAGTCAGTACTGCTACAACTATACATTAATGACATACCAGATTTGCAAATTCAGTCACCCGTGTTAAAATACATCATAACTTTTATTGCATACATGGTACACAGATAAACGGGAGTTTGGGAGTAGCTATAGGCTGAATTTGGAAAATGGCTCTACACTAGAGTTACATGTTGCACTTGCTTGCAGTAAAATCAATTTTTCACATGTGTATGAAGAAAGGAGCATTTAGGACTAACCACTATAAATGTTATGCTGAAATGAATGATGCTTACATGTATAATAATTAGAGTTGATGGGGTATTTCCAGTTTTTTTAATTTGTGTAACATGTACAATTGTAAGCTTGAAATAATGATGTTGTGTTTTATGTAGCTTGAATTAAGATGCTTGTATAGAATGCATTGATGTTGAAATGTCAGATGTTGATACTTGTTATAGCTTTAATAACACTGAAGATTTAAATAGGATAATGTTTATATTATTTGCTAAATGTTTTATGGTGGAATTTGATACAAGCCCGGTTGTGAAGCAGGATAATTTACTGATGCTTGTTTTAGATTGTTAAATCTTTAATACACTGTTAATATGGTTAGGACATGTGTTTATGCTTGGTTTAGATTGGTAAATCTTTAATACAGTGTTAAAATGTTGACACAAGCCTCCGACTTGTAGGATAATTTATTGATGGAGGCTTGCTGCAAGGACACATTTTGATATGGTTGTGTTTACAGTGATCGACATGATTGTTTTTATTGATCCTTAATAATTTTATACGCTGGGGAGGGGGTTGGCCTTCTCCCTGGGAATGTGTGATTGATTCAAAAACCTGGGGGCGGCTTGCCTCTGGGAAGATGAGAAGTGTGATTAACCATTTAATGATTTACAGATGAAGGTTATTTCATGAAGTGAGGAGATAGGGTCTTTGTGTCAAAAGCCTTTATGCTCAGGGGAGACTGTATGCATGGAGCATGAAAGAGACAAAAGTGAGGAGGTGATATTGCCCGGGGGGTAGGAATCCGTTTGAGGCAGTAAACGGCCCAGGGGGGTCGTGTATACAACTGCTTACAAAGGCGGTTCTTATATGACAGGATGACGTGAGATTAGATGCAACAGGAGAGAGAGGTCAGAGGTGAAGATGCAGGAGACAGTTGTAGAGTGAGAGAACAGTTGGCAGTTATTTTTATGACAGGGGAAATGTTGAGACAGGAAGCGTGCTAATACAGAACACAGCTGATGGAGGAGTGAGCACAGTAATTGAATTAGGATAGCCAGCTCAGATGAGGTTAATTACATTGGGGGGCTACCTGTTTGATTAGAAGGATTAGCTTTGGCTCTCAGGACACTGGGTATGTTTTGGGGTCTATCGCTGAGGGGGTTCCCAGACTTCCTCTGGATGTGAGGAGTAGGAGATACAGTGAGGACTGTATGGTGAGAAAGTGTGTACTGGATTAGCCTGATAATGAGTGTAGCCTGATGAGAGAGCAGAAGAGATGAGTGCAGAAGAACTAACCTTTGTTTGTCAGAAATGTGAAATGATTAACGAGTGTGGTGAAAGGTATATGTTTATAATATGAATGAGGCGTGGATGATGTTGAATTGTGATGTTTGGTGGGTTTTAGCTTTTATTTCTTTTTTAGAATGTGTTGTGGCACTGTGAAAGTGGAGGTTTGGTTGAGTGTATGTATGTGTGAGATTGGGATGTCCTTTTGATTTCAGTGAATGATTGAGCGGGGGATGGTGGCCAGGAAGCTTACCCATTCACACACAGACACACACGCACACACACACACGGACACACACACACAGACACACACACACGGACACACACACACAGACACACACACACACACACACACACAGACACACGCAGACACATTCACACAATTTGATCACACATGCATACACACACACAACTTAGCTTTCACTTGAGGTGGAGCTAGTCTTAAAAATAACAAATTGTGTTTAAGTAAGGGGTGTATCGAACCACTTGGGGTATACCATTATCATTTGTTTCATATCATTCGTTTTACTGAGGGAGTTTGTCTTTATTACTTTCATTTTGGTTATTTCTTTTCTTTTCTGGTGGTCTGCGGTTGGAGCATTGATTTGCTTTCACATCTGTGGGGATGTTTTTTTTTTGATTATTTGCCTTTTGTTTGTTGTTTCTCTATGATCTGGTGAGAGGACGGTTGAAAGCGTGGGATGCATTGGAGCAGATCAAGGCGGAGATGCATTGGATCAGATCGATGGCAGTTAAGTGGTCCCATCACGTTTTGCATAATGGTTGACCATTTGGCGTCTCTTGAGAAATATTTGACATATTGTATAAAGAAAATTTGTTCTGTGTTTTTGTTCCCTTGCAGTTCAGTCGGAGGGGAGGATGGACCATCACAAGTGGAGGGATCATGGGGAAAATGTGTAGGAATACATTTCATTAGATTATGACACGATGGTGTGAACCCGTTCAGTCAGTTCCTGTGGGAGATTGTTGAACTGTGGAAAGAGGTCGCTTGTAGACGCGGCCCCTCCTTCAATATAGCCCCGGATACAAAGGCCGGAGGTTGAGACAAACCTCCAGACTGACGGAGTCGTTCGTCTGTAGATCCATGGAAATACAGTCATGGGACAGAATATGACGAGGTCCAGGCCTACAAACATTGGCTTCAGCTGAGGCTGGCCGACATGGGGTGGAGGGGGGGGGCGAAAACGGTCGGAGACTGTGCAACCAAAGCGTTGAACAAGGGCCTCTGTGTGATTGATTGGTATGTTGGACGGGAGGTGACTGAACGGTAACAACTGGTATAGATTATGACACAACGCAAGAGTACTAAACTAAACACATACACATAGGTAGAGTAAAAAGTAAGGTGTAGGTTATGGCCGACATGGTGAACATTTTTTTTTCCTTGCGTGGTGCTCCGCCCTCCCTGTCGACTGTGCGCTGAGGTGGTAGGTATTGTTATGTCCATGGGTGTTATGTCCATGGGATGTTCATAAAGGGGGGAGAGGTGAGAAGACCAACTGAGTTGATTATGCAAAATGTGATTGGGCTGACTTGGAAAAGGAATTAACAGGAGAGGAGAAGCAAAATGTATGAAAGAATGAATAATAATCTCTGTGTCCTCCCCACGAATACTGTATTGATTATACTTTAAATGTGTAATGTTTAGATTAAATTGTTTTAATTGTTTTTAGCATATTCAATGTGCCCAGAGGACGAGGCCGGATGAAAGAGTGGTAAACACTGTTTCATTTAAGGCAGAGTAGGTTAATTGGGGTTCTGGATGAATGGGTCATTTGGATTCCCCGGGAGGGGGCCATAGTCAGGGGAAATGTGGGAAAGAAAAGAAGAAGACAAGAAGGCAAAAATTGATGAGATGTACCAAAGAAGAATGGAACAAATTGAGAAGAAAAATTGTGAAAAATTCAAAATTTATGATTTTTGTAATTATGTTAAATTTTATGGCTAGTATGTATAGAAAATCAAGTCAATATATCATATGTGACGATAAGAATCGTCAAAACGGGGAATGTGGTAATATTGAGTTGAATTTCATAAACAGCCTTGTATACTGTTTAGCAGAAGTGGTGGCAGGGATAGTTGAATAGACAAAGGTCACCCCCACTAGGTGATCAGATTAGTACTGTATGGTAAATAAGGCCCAAAGGGTCAAAGCGATCATGTCACACCCCCCCTCGTGAGACAAGCCAGGCCCCTTCATCTCAGCAAAAGATCACACGGACGTGGGCCACCGATGGGCCCCTTCTGTCTCTGTCCCATCACGTCGCCACAACCCCAGGGGGGGGGGGCTGCCAGCGCCCACAAGGACACCCCCCACAAGAGATCAACCCCCACAAGAAGACGCTGGATTGGACCAGCCATATGTATTATTGGCTAGAAATGATAGGATATAAGGGCCTACATAGGGTTATTCTGGAGCTCTCAGACCGGGACCAACCCCAGGGGGTCTGTTGAGCTCCACCGCTTCACCACCAGAGAGACTGAACTACTGCTTTTTGATGTAAGTAAGCCGGATGGAACCCGCATTGTTTGGTTAGACTAGAATGTAACTTAGCTTAGAAACCAGGCTTACTTATATGCAAAAAAGGGCTTACAGTATTTTCAATGTATGTTCAGATTATGTTACCGACTGTTTTATGTACATTATTGAGGTTGGAGATGCAAACCTGATTGTGATATTTCTGTACAACAGACAGCTCTGTTAATGTTCTCTGATCATCTTTTGTATGTAAAAGTCAACCTTTTATTCACCCTTGGCCCTGACTCAAATAAATCAGTTGAGTTGAAATACAGTTCTGGTTTGTCTGGCGTGCACGTTTTATTCCTCATCTGCTAAGTCGGATGAGGAAACCAACGATTCTATTGGTGTGGGTTCTTTCTCCTCCTTCCAGATGGTCGGTCTCATTGTATTGTACTACAATAACCTCAAATTGTTGTGGTGCAATACGGTGGGATTGGTTGTCTGGAGGGAGGAGAAAGAATTCGTACTGGTGGAGTCGTTGGTTTCCTCATCTGCTAAGTCAGATGGGGAGGCCAACGATTCTATTAGTATGGGTTCTTTCTCCTCCTTCCAGATAATCAATCTCATTGTATTGTACTACAATAACCTCAAATTATTGTAGAAAGTCTGTGGGAATTTACCACACTATTCTTATTGCTTTTTTTTGCATGGTGCATGTTGGCTGTAGAGTGCTTTTGTAGGTATTACCCCACACCTCCGCACAGTAGTTCATATATGGAAGGAAGAGCGTACAGTAAAGTGTATACAGTGTTTTTTGGTTTAGAATGTGTCTTATCTTACTTAAAACTCCAACACTCCATGCCAATTTGTCCTGACATATTTGACTTGAGATTTCCAGTTGAGTTTGTGGTCTATTATTACACCCAGAAATGTATTCTCAAATACCCTTTCTAGTTTAATACTATCAATCATTAGTTCAACCGGTGTGTTTTCTTGTATATCACGTTTACCAAATATCATGAATTTGGTTTTCTTTATATTTAATGATAATTTATTTGCATCAAACCACACTTTCAACTTGGATAGCTCAGCTGCGAAATTCTTTAACAGCTTTTGGAGGTTCTCTCCCTCACAGAAGACATTTGTATCGTCTGCAAAAATTACATTTTTCAATATTTTAGACGCATTACCTATATCATTTATGTACAGTATGAATAGTTTAGGGCCCAGAATTGACCCTTGCGGCACACCACAGGTTATGTTTGACTGAGTGGACCTGTACTCCCCCAACTGCACAAACTGTTGTCTTTGTTCTGAGTAACTTTTTAACCATTTGAGCCCTACTCCTCTGATCCCATACCTTTCCAATTTTAGTAGCATAATATCATGATTGATAGTGTCAAAAGCCTTCTTAAGATCTATGAAGACCCCTATTGCAAACTTCTTATTATCAATTATGCTTGTCAGTTCTTCTACTAGGTCCATTAGTGCCAATGACGTTGAATCAAGAACAGGTTGCAGGTTGAAAAAACCCTCAGCTCAGAACTCGGCAGAATCTGCACCTGGCTCGCTGATAACAAACTATCATTACACCTGGGTAAAACAGAGTCCATTCTCTTCGGATCAAATAACAAACTCAGCAAGACCAACGGCTTCTCAGTTACAGTGGGTGACAATATTGTCACAAGGAAAGATGAAATTACATACCTCGGTTCCTTCCTAGAGGCAAATCTTTCCTGTGACAAAATGGCATCCAATGTAATCAAAAAAGTCAACCAATGAACTAGATTATTGTACCGGATCTCCTCTCTGGTAAACAAGAATACCCTGAAGACTCTGGCAGGAGCACTCATTCAAGGGTACTACGACTATGCTTGCACCTCATGGTACCAAAGCACCTCAAAGGCGCTAACAACAAGATTACAAACATCACAAAACAAACTGGTCAGACTACTACTTGACCTTACTCCTAGAACCCACCTCACCCCTGCCCACTTTGACTACCCAGGATGGCTTAGAGTAGACGACAGAGTACAGCAACTTGCAATGGGCCTGGTCTACAAGATACACTACACCACACAGGTACCCATGTACATGTCTAAATACTTCCCGAAGGTCAGTGAATACCACGCCCACAACACCAGAGGGAGTTCCACAAATTATGTGCAACCCATATTCGGCACAAACAAGGGACTAAACACATTTCGCAATTATGCCACAACAATGTGGAACGCCCTACCCACAGCCGTAAAAAAAAAAAAATCCCTACCCACATTCAAAACCGCTCTCAAAGAGCACCTACGGGAGGCTGCAATTTGAAACTGGCCACCGTAAATGTCCAACCCCACCCCCTCCTAATAGACAGTCTCCTCCCCACCGTATGTATATATTCTCTGTTAGGATCTATGGGTAACATTACTGTATATTTGCATATCGTATAGGTCACAAATGTAACAGTACTATATACCTGTATGTCGTGTATGTCCCTATGCCATAAATGTCATGACGTCATGTATGTTGTGTATGTCATAAATGTCACTATGAATTGAAAATGGGGGACCCTGATGTAAACAAGACAAACGTCTTTCTCTGGTCTCCATCCCCTTAACAATTGTGTGTATTGAGCCGTACTGTATTGTACCCATTCTGCAATCTGTTGATAAAGTTTTCATTCATTCATTCAATGATTCGATCTAAATCCATATTGACTGTCTATAAGTAATGCGTGTTTATCAATGAAAATGTCCAAGCGTGCAGCAAATAATATTTCCATTATCTTTAATAACTGGGAAAGGAGAGAAACCGGTCTGTAATTGGTGAATAGATTTTTCTCACCTGCTTTGAAGATCGGTATAACTTTTGCAGTTTTCATTTTGGTGGGAAAGGCACCCAGTTTGAATGAAAGGTTACATATATGCACTAAAGGGTCTGCTATGGCTATTATTACTTGTTTAATTAAGGTCATGTCAATGCCATTCCAATCTGTTGATGTTTTATTCTTAAAATTGTTCACAGTATCAATAATTTCATGTTTATCCCTATTTCTCAGGAAGATAGTACCTGGGTTTCGTTCTTCAAAATAATTAGAAACACCTCCCCCTTATCGTTATATTGCCCAGCCCTATCTCAGGTTCCACAGCAAATGTTCAATTGCGGCTATTGACCAAGTCCAAGGTTCCCAATTTTCATATTTCCACGTACATAAGCCTAGTTCGTTATTCCGGGCTGGGCGATATGGCCAAAAATGATATCGCGATAACGATATCGATAACAATATCATATCACTCGATATTCGATATTATCTATATTGTTATAAGGATAACAATTTTTTATTATTATTTTTAAACAACAGATGTATGTTTATTTTGCAGCAATTCTTTGTTGTTGCTGCCATCTTTAGTGTTACATCCCTTCACACTCCAGTTCTCAGGCTGCAGCTGGTTTGAAAACGAAAGTAAACCGGCTTCTCTGCTGGCTGTGGCTCCAGGGGAGTTGAACAGTTCTTGCTCTGCTAGTTTCTTTTCTATCTTTTGGCGCTTTTTTTGGTGGACAAACCACCGCACATGTGCACCGTGACTCGTGACTGGAGTATAGCTCTGCTAGCACACATAGCCTACTGTGTACAGACGGTTTCAAACTGTATTTTAAATTAGAAAGCAAACAAAATAAATGGACAAGAGAAAAATAAATCTCAATTTGGTCAGTATTGTCATTTGGACAAGCAAAGCCATTACTTTAAGTTGCAGGCAAGAAAGACAAGTCTGTCCACTGTCTCTGGTTTTAAAACTGCCCTGTTGCAGGTCAAAAAATATATATATTAAAAGAAATCGATATTTTTTCGATATCGATTATTAAAATATATCGCAATAATTATCGTTATCGTTATATCACCCAGCCCTAGTTGTATGTATTAGCTGCACAGTACATTGTAGAATCATCAGCATACATCACAATACTTGCATTGTTTATAGCAGAAGGCAAATCATTAGTAAAACATTTAGAAGAGTGGTCCAAGACAGCTTCCTTGAGGCACACCACAAGATAAGTCGCTAACATTGGATAAGCTGCCATTGTAGTAAACTTTGTTCTAGCACAGAGATAGCTCTTAATTAACACTTTGGGTGCCGGGAGCCGTCTTTAGACGTCTTTGCTGGCCATGCTAAAGTTGCCGGGGGACGCTGTACGTCGTCTTTATATCAATATTTCAAAAATCTGCGATCGGATTCATAATGTCCCTCCGCTGGCCTGGGATCCACCAGCAGGACCCACTGAGCTCTCTGGCGGTTCAGGAGCGCCATCTGGTGGCCGATCGGCGCAAGCGCTTAACAGGAAGCGCACTAGAGGTTTTGCTAGACGTCCGTATTGCTTCCGGCCACTCGGTACATGTCCCGTGACTCTAGCTCGTCACTCTACATAGCGATCGATTGCCAATAACTCGATAAACAACATGATTTGGACGTATATACCATTATACAAGCTGGAGATGGACCGGGTAATAATATATCCCATAATGATAAAATTTCTACTCGACGATGATCGCCCAACGGCGCGCGGAGACTGGGGTGAGTTTCAGCGTGTAACGTTACCGTCTTCGATAATAACTGATATTATCAACATTTGACCCACATTAGATGATTGGTATAACGCTGCCCACGGAATTATAAACGCCCCCTCGCCCATCCGGTCAACATCAGATGACGTGTAGTAACTTCTAGAAGTACGTCTAGTTGGAATTTTTTATATCGCGCTGATTGCCATCAAACTGTATTTCATCATCAATATAATGCATTTGGGGCTATATATCACGTTCTGGAGAAAGCTGCAGAAAGAGATGAAAACATACTTATACATTAGACCATACTTTACTATGAATATGTGAATGAAAAAGTTTAACGTTGCTACACAATGAACAATACATATAGGACTTTGAATGGGCCCTAATAATGGCAATGTAGCAATAGAATTTAAAAAGTTATAGCCCTGCAAAGAAGGGGACTTTCTCCATAGACAAATAGCGCTGGCAATCTATGGTATATCATTAATTTAACCTTAGGCAACCAAAGTGTTAAGGTGATGGCAGGAGGAGTGGACCCATAACAAATTAGCTTTCCAGTTAACAGATTATGATCAATAACATCAAAAGCAGCACTGAAATCTAGCATATCTGCAGCCACTACCTTTGAGTTATCAATTTCAGAGTGCAGTGCTGGTAGAATGGCCCTGTCTGTATGCATGTTGATATTTGGTGATTAGTCCATTTGAAGTGAAGTAGTCCTAAATCTGCACATAACGAAACCTTTCCATAACTTTGCTGAGTACAGGAAGAATACGTATAGGTTGACTGTTAGGTCCATTGAAAGTTGATCTACTATCCTTGGGCATTGGTATAATTTTACCCTCTTTCCACGATCCCGGACACGTTCAACTTAACAAACATCTATTCAATATATGGCATATAGGCCCTGAAATGTGATTAGCGGCTAGCTTTAGTATCTTACTGTCTAGGTCAGGGGTGGCCAACCAGTCAGAGACTAAGAGCCACAAAAATTACTGTGGTACCACAAAGAGCCACACCATATACCAGCGTTTCTCAACCTTTTTTTTCAGTCACGGCACCCTTCATGTGTTTATAGGTCTCACCCTCTGGCCTCTGAAGTTGCTAATGTCTTTTTTATTTGGGCCTCACAGGGTTAAAAGTACCCTGTGAGACCCACGGTTGCAAAATTACAAAATCACTTTTAGCCATTTAAAAAAAGAATGTTTATTTAATTTTTTTTAAAGGGGAACTATTTTACAATTTCTTTCACTATTTGGGCACTTTTACACAATTCCTGTGAGTCTATGGAACACCTAGGTTTTTTTCAAAAAAATAAAAATGGATTGTTTTGTATTTCTAATCAAGTACTCAAAAACCGCATTTTTCTACCTCAAGATCTTAAGCCGTTTTGAGGCTGGGCTCCAACCACTGTGTGGCCTGGTGCCAACTGCCACATCAACTGCCACATTATTATGCAGCTGAGAAATCTCTGACATCACAGATATGCACATTTTCAGATGACTCAGTTCAGTAAGGGTGAATATTGTGAGAGGAGAATTGGAAGAATGCGCCAATATGAGAATTAGAGACATAGATCCTATTAATATAAGTCCACATAGCTAAGAAACAATGGTAAACACTGAAAAAGGCCATTTATAAGATAGTTCCCCTTTAAGCACATGTATAGTCAATTTGTCCTGTTGTTCAGCCTCACAATGCTATTTGATAGTAAATGTGTTTATATGTCCCACCCTCTGGCCTCTGAAGTTGCTAATGTCTTTTTAATTTGGGCCTCACAGGGTTAACCTCTTAAGCCCGAGATATACAGTAAAAGTGTATATTTTCAGCATTACGTTTGTTTACCAATTATTTTAACTGTTATTAGTGAAATATAAGATTATAGAAATCTCAGGGCATTGAGTCGGAAACCGGCGCATATTGACAGGAGGAAGTGGCACATCCAGTCTTTTGAAGGAAGAGACTCAGGGCTTTCAAATTTCGAAAAACTACCCTACCCAGCTCACACCAGCCCCTGTCAATCATCTGACTTCTGGATTTACTTTTTTATTTCTCTTATTTTTTGGGATTATCTCCCACAAACCTGAACGTTATTGCCATAAAACAGAACGCAGTTAGTTTCTCTACCTTTCTGTGAACGTCTTGCAAAAAACGGTGTTGCAATATGATGAAAAATGGTGGAGAAATTTACATTATAAAAAAGATGGCAGAATTCAGTACTGTATCTACAAAATCTTCTGTTTAATCATCTTCCCTTTATTCATTCGCTTAGATTTTTCAGGTCTGGTCAATTTTAGCATGGTGTTATTCACAGTCAAAGATAAAAAAAAATGTAAATAGAATTGATATTCTCCTTTGGTTCATTACAATTTACTCAAGCCTAGTAACAGACACACTATTTCTGACAATGATCCATCATATATGTCCCTAGATTCAGATACCAAGAACATGCAAATGGACCATTTAAAAAAAAATTATGTTTATTCTACGTCCTTATGGAATGAGTGACATAAAAAGGAGATACAATGGCAAGACCCAAACGATCTAGAATGTATAGGTCTGAATATGATCCTGTCGCCTCAGATGTCCTTTACACTTATAGTGATTTATCGACCACCTTCCTCCAATATTAGCTTTTATGATACATTTAAGAATGTACTAAGTCAATGTGATTTTAAGAGAGAGGTCATTATAATGGGTGACTTGAACTTGAACTGGGAGGACAAGGCAACAAGGAAGAAGCTCAAGCAAATTACTGACAGTTTTAACTTAACTCAAATGGTTAAAGGCCCAACGCGAATAACAAACAGCACCAGCACTCAGATTGACTTAATATTCACTAATAGACCCGAAAGAATTACAAAAACACACAATATGATAACAGGGCTGTCAGACCATAATATGGTGCTGATATCAAGAAAACTAACAGGCAAGCGGTTCAATACAAATGCTGGGAAAAGTGAATCCTTTGGCATTCCAAAACACAAGCAAGAGAAGTTTAGATTAGCCATACAAAACTTAAACTGGAACGATCTACTGCTTGAAAGTGACCTACAGTAGAGACAACTAGTCAAGTTTTTACGGAAAAATTGCAATCTACAATCAATACATTTTCAATTAGGATAAAACGCTGGGCAAACGATTTGGTCAAGAAACTAATGAAGGAACGGGACATTGCTTTAAAAATTGCCACAAAATCAAAGCTGTCTCACGATAGACAAAGATTTGTAATGTTGAGAAACAAAACAACAAGGGAACTGAGAAAAGCAATAGCTGATTTCTTCATCTCAATTATTGAAAATGCCCACGGTAACTCAAAGGTTATATGGAGTCAGATCAAGAAATTAACTGGTCAAAACAAAGCTGCAACTAAGCCAATTGAACTGAAGGTCAATGACAAAACTTTACAGTATCCGTCAGATGTAGCACCGGCCCTCAATCAGTATTTTGTAGAGTCTGTGGCCGCAATAGCCCAAAGCTTCGCAGTTCAGGACAGTAGTCCTGATCTGCCATCTACTGTAAATATTTATGAACCAGCAGTCATACCAAAATCAGTCACTGAGATAGAGGTTGCAAATATAATTACATCCCTCAAATCCTCAAGAGCTAAGGATATATATGGCATGGACACACTCATGCTGAAAGAGATAAACTCCTCTATAGTGAAGTCACTGACCCATATAATCAATATGGGTTTCAATCAAGGAAGTTTTCCTAACCCATGGAAGCCTGCAGTTGTGGTCCCTTTATTTAAAAGTGGTGACCCTCTCATGACATCCAATTACAGACCCATCAGTATTCTACCCATAGTATCCAAGGTGTTTGAAAAACTGATTGCCAAACAGGTCACTGATCATCTCAATAACAGCTCCTTCCCACTGCACCCAATGCAATTTGGATTCAGGGCTAACCATTCAACAGAAACAGCAACATGCTTCTTTTTAGAGACAGTCAAGGCTTCAATGGACAGGGGTGGGGTTGTGGGGGCTGTGTTCCTTGATCTAAGGAAAGCTTTTGACACTGTTAACCATACTATTCTACTCCAAAAGCTGGTCAATTTCAACTTCTCCATAGAGTTCCTCAACCTCTTCAAATCATACCTCTCATTCCGTTCCCAACTTGTCAAAATTGAAAATCATAAATCTACTGCCATCTGTATGTCAACTGGTGTCCCGCAGGGCTCTGTCTTGGGTCCAATCCTGTTCAGCATGTACATTAACGATTTGCCTTCTGTGTGTGGCCAATGTGATGTACTGATGTATGCTGATGATACAGTGATCTTTACACACGGTAAAACCACAGAAGAGGTTGCAACAAAATTGTCTAATGTCATGGTGAATGTCACATCCTGGCTTAAGAACAGCTGTTTACAATTGAATGTCTCTAAGACTGTCTGTATGTTCTTCTCCAAGGGCCACAGAGAAGTTGCAGAGCAGGATATCTTCATCTCCGGTCAGAAATTACAGGTAGTATCAGAATATAAGTATTTAGGATTACACATAGACCCAAACCTTAGCTTCAAAAATCACATAAAAAAAGTCTGCAATAAGGTAAAGTTCAGCCTATCAAACTTCAGGTACATAAGAAACTTCCTTTCAACAGAGGCAGCAAAGCTATATTTTCATTCAATGGTTCCTTCCCACATCACATACGTAAGGGATAATTGTCGCAAAATAATTGACCGACACGTAGTTTAAAATACCGAGCCGCTTCGGCGAGGTGTTTTAAACGTCAGTGAATGTCAATTATTTTGCGACAATGACCGAGTAAAGCTATACATTATCCCGCTTATTACATGGCTAACTTACTAACAATATACCTAATTCATTTGACAAATCGCAGTTCTGTGGCTCTGTCAGCCCAAATAAAGTGATTATTATTATCGCGGGCAGCCTCTGTTCTGGCTCCGCTGTAATCTACACACACTCCGCTGTCAGTGCAGCCGCGGCAGGTGTTCTCTGATTTGCTGCACTGATGTGGGACATTATCCCGCTTATTACATGGCTAACTTACTAACAATATACCTAATTCATTTTACATCGACTCGCAACACTGGTTCTGGCTGCGTTCTGGCTCCGCTCGTCGCTCCGCCCCCTGTCATCGCCGGCAGCAGAACACCGGCAGTGTCTAATTGCACTGAAACAGTGTGTGTCAGTGGGCTTGATTGCGAACAGCTGCGCACAGCGGTCATTATTGAAAAAACAGCGGTCATTATTGAAAAATAATGACCGCTGTCGGGGGGCTATTGACCAATCACAAGCAAGCATTTCGGCGAATGTGAAAACGCCATGTAATAATGTTTGATAACCTGGTCCAATTCACATTCCACCATTCTGAAACCACTTCAATCACTTTACAAACAAGCAATAAAAATTCTAGACAAGAAACCATTCAGGTACCATCATTGTCACATTCTAAAAAAATATAATCTACTCAGTTGGGAAAACCTGACCCTATATCAAAACGTCTGTCTAGTTTTTAAAATAAAGTGTGGATTGGCTCCTCCTCCTTTGTCCGGTTTCATCAACCTCAAGTCTGCCTCAACCAGGAACACTAGAGGTGCGGCAAGGGGGGACTGTACAATCCCTTTAAAAAAAAGTGTATTTGGCCAGGCTGTCTTTTCATACAGAGCATCCCACCAATGGAACTCAATTCCTCAAACAATTAGAGTGTCCACATCATACCATTCATTCAAGTGCAGGGTTAGGGAATGGCTCATTGATAACCAGAACTGTCAACACTGAGGTGTCTGTATGTGTATATGTGTGTGTGGATATGGATATGGTGCGTCTGTCTATGTCTGGGTCTCTTAATATGTCATGATGTGCTCTTTCCTTGTGTCCATGACTGTATTGTGACCTGTATCCCTACTATGTCTATGTGCTTTTGTTGTGTTTTTATTCTAATGTATTTATCTTGATTTTATTCTGTTTTTATTGCTAACCCTTTTTTTACACAGGATTTTAGCCTGTACCTTCTGGCAGGGGGACTACCAATGGAAATTAGCCTTTTGGCTAAAATTGGGTGCATTTACATTTGTAAAATGTTTTATTAATGTACACTGTCCCCCTTGAACAAATAAAGTAAACCTAAATTAAAAAATTATGGATGGAAGAGCCGCACATTGACGGGCAAAGAGCTGCATGCGGCTCGCGAGCCGCGGGTTGGCCACCCCTGGGCCCTGTTTCTTGTACCTGGATAACTGAGTTAGCCGGATAACTTTAGCTGGATAACTGGGTTAGCCGGACTTTCCGGTTTCATATACGTGGATTTTCCAAATCACCATGACAACATATCCAAAAGTTTGAGCCTGGTCGAAAGCAGAGTTCAAGTTCAAGTTAGCCTGAACTATCGCCACGCCCCCGCAAAGAAGTGACAGCCCGTTTCCTGAAACTATTCCCACAGTCTACGATCTGCATTATACCATTCTGAATTACGTTTTTGTGCTCCATTCTTCCAGAGGGGGCTTTTGAAATGTAAAATAGACCCAAAATGCTGATATTAAATTCACTTTGTCCTAAATAATGCACGTTATATATACCGTGGCGACGGTGGCGCTCGCTCGTGCGATGTACACATGATGTGGTTATTTTAATTGTAACTGGGATTAAGATGTCTGATGAGATGCGCTGTTTGACGGATTTGAGAAATTGAATGAGCCGTTGACGTCACATTAATGAATGAGGATAAAGAGATAAACTTCATTCAAAACAAAGGATATTCTAAACACGGGTCTCTCGTTCATTAATGTATAAACAATGAATTTATCCCATCTGGCCCAGTGGCCCAGCGGTAGTGCGCAAGCCTGCCAATCCAGCGACCGGGGTTTAAATCCCGGTGTTTCCAATATGAATTTTTTGAATATAATATTAATGATTATACGCCAAAGTAGCCTGGTTTTAAGTTAAAATATTATAAATCTACATGCATTGAGGATGTCATTCTTTATATAGCTCTCAACGTGCACCAAATTGAATTATTCCTATATTGCAAAAAGAAGGAAAAGACTAGGGTCTTGAACCCCGGTCGTCCGTGTGAAAGTCAAAAGAAGAACCCGTTACACCACAGAGAAGATAAGTAAACCATTGACTATACATCAATCAATGGGTAAGAGAGCCGTATCGTAATTCTGTATAACAGTTAACTAATAATTTTCGCTAGCAAGATCTCATTTGATTATTCAATCCAGCAGGCAAGTTTAAAGAAATATAATCTGATTGATTGAGGTAATGAGGGACTTAGAATTAGCCTATAGATAACGCATTTAACTTGTCGGCGAGGCGATTGAGCCGTATTGCAATCTGTCAATAAAGTCTTAAATCAATTAATCAATCAATGCCGTTGAGAATCAGGATCTCTGCCATCGATACGTGCTGGCTTTTCACCTAAAACGGCCGCGCGCATTTAGCCTGACTCGCAAGTCTGGCTTGAGTTAACGAGACTGAATCCACCTTTGTGAAACAGGAAAATCCCGGCTTCGAACATCGGGTTAACTGAAGCTGGATAATGGACATCTTGATCGACTTAGTTGAACCACGTACATGAAACAGGGCCCTGGTCTAGGTTGTCGGCTGAACCATAAGCAGGGAGAGACTCCAACAACCTCAGTGTCAACACATTGGAAAATGTACAGTTCTTACCCCTCATTATTTCATTGCTTATTCGTTTAAAAGTGTTGGAATTGGTGATTGGTGATGATGAATCTTTTAAGGAGGCTGAGCAGTAAAATAGGTTACAGTCTAAGCTTGTATTGGCAATGGAGCAGACACTGCCATGTGATGCCAGCACAGTCTCATCTGTACTCATGCTGCTTCCTATGTTGTGTTTGAAAATACAGCTATTACTACTGTATGTTGGCAGGTTCCTTTCATCTGTGGCTTTATTATCTATATTCTCTAGATTAATTTGATATATACCGTAGTCTTTTATAGATTATATAGATATAGTATTTTTATGTGTATGCCTCTTACAGTTCTTAGGTGAAGCACACTTTTTCAAGAAGAAGTGAGTGAATAAGTGAGTGTCATTTTCAATAACAGCACAGATAAATTATGTGACCATCTAATTAAAATCACTAAATATACAGAGTGAGCTACAAAAACTGATTTAGTGAAGTTTTAAACTAATCCCCCCCCAAAGTCTTTGAATATATATGTTCAAATTGCAGTAAATTGCGTCATTATTACCTTCTTTTTTTTCACAGGGAAGGACCCTCATGTCTCCCACTATTGTCCCCCCCCAGAACTTTGTCTTGCATGACGCCCCTGCTTTATAACTATAACATATCCCTGTAGTAGAGACACATGACATTGTCATGCAATAGTGCTCTATCCATCAATGTTCTGTGTATGCCTTGCATTGTCTTTGCATATTGTATGAGCCCGGGGACCAGCAGAGGAATTACATGCTTATTAGGCTATTTTCGACAAGAGCAGGATAGCATCTGTGTGTGAGTTCATGATGAAACTAGAGGATTTACTGTTCAGTCTGCACTATAGCCAGACTATATTGATATACAGCCACAATACAAGTACCATAGAATAAATCAATTAAGGACGTTATTCTATTCTTGTCCATTTTCGCAAGGAAATTGTCGTTGGCACTGACCCATCTGTTACTTTGCATTTGGCGATTGATTTGCTTCTAAATCGTTTAGGCAGATTTATTACTTGTCTCCATCTCACACACCATATGGGACACATCCATTTATACTCCCAGATGACTTGTTTACAAGTCTTCACTGTAGACTTAGATGCTGGAAAAAGTAATGAGCAACAGCATTGATAAACAGACCATTTTTCTTTTTGATATTCATCCAGCTACTATATATATATATAGTATTGTATGGTTATACAGTTACTTATTATCAGTGTTGGGCGAAAAAGTTATGTACAACCTGTTAAGCTTCTGTTAGCTTCTGTTAGCTTTCCAGGTGTCAGCTGTGGTGGAAACAAAGTCTACCTCTCAGTGTGGCCTTCAAATTACCTTCCATCAACACATATTTTCACAGATATACCCATTGACGAGCTTCTACAGACCTTCTCCACTCATGGGCGGTGTTTGCCCTGATCTTAGATCCAGTTTCTGGTGTTTGCTGGAGTACAGCCATCACTGGCACTGGTAGAGGCTTACTGTACCTGTCATTGGTTTTCACAAGTTTCACATTGTCGTGCTGCCGTGTCAGATGCTTTGCCGTGTCGGATGCTTTATCGCGTATGCAAACTTTTTCCTCCCCCCACATAGTTTACAACGGACAGCTAATGTAGTGTAATGTTACCTCTGTTCCCTCCATGCTGCTTTTTGGCTAGTAGCCGATGTGACCTCGCTCTGACCTGCTCGCACGCACACGTCAGCTACAGAGGAAAACGTAATCTAACGTTATAGGAGAACAAATAAAACCCATTGTATTCTGGCAACGATGTAACGCAGTAATGCAGCGTTACTTGGAGTAGTAACTGTAATATAAATTACAATTTAGGAAATTGTAAAGCCTTACTTTACTCGATACTGGGAAAGTAATGAAATTACTAAGTAACGTGTTACTGCCAAACACTGCTTATTATACAGTGAATTTCCTTTCTTGGCAGAACTTTGCAATACCAAGCGGAGCTCCATTGTGAGCATGCATGGCACTCGGCCTACTGGACCACATTAACCCAACAGAGTAGTGTGTAAGCATCTCCCAAATCCTCCCCTCCCTGTGTTCTCACCTCCCTCCTGTCTCTCTCCAGGTAAAGACCGTCCTCACAGAGAGGACCCAGCTGAGTTGTCCAGTAAGTGCCTGCCGTGCCGCGATGGCTGTCCATACTGCCGGGACGACACGCCCTGCTTTGCTCAGGAGGATGGGGCCCTCCGGCTTGTCGTAGCCTCCTTCCAGGGTCTGTGTATGGTGCTGGACCTGGTCAGCATGGCAGTGGTGTACCACTTCAGAAGGAACAAGGTGAGGGGTCAGAGGTCATAGGAAGGGCCTACTTGGTGAAGAGGTTTGATTGATTACTGTTTTTAATGATACATGTGTTGAGGAATCCCTTTTGGTCGCCCCAAACAATAGCTTAAATCTCACAGCTTGGTCGGAGCCAAAGGGTTACGACTAGGGGTGGGAATCACCAGAGGCCTCACGATACGATACTATCACGATACTTGAGTCACGATACGATAGTATTGCGATACTAAATATATTGCGATTTATTGCGATTTATTACCTTTTTCAACTGCAAAGTAAAACTTTGTCAACATGTTTTATCTAATAAAATAAATTTCAGTCTGTGCATCTCACTTCAATCATTTTTATTGCAGAACATGGTATTTTCTCAAGCAGACAGACTGTAAACATTGGACCCCAGGAAGACTAGTTGTTGCTGCGGTGATGACTAATGGGGATCCGTAATAAAGATAAAAAAAAAGATAAAAAACACTGTAATCTGTGTTGCATGTACCTGACAAACTGAACTGTTTGTATTACAGTCATATTCCAACTTAACTGAATGCACATGTGTGTGTGTGGACTACTGTACTATTACAGGTATTGAAATGAACAATGCAACTTCCTTATACAAAAAAAAAATACAATTTATTTTTATTTTGTATGAATAATTAAATATCGATACTTGGCGTCCCTGTATCGATACAGTATCGCCACGCAAAGTATCGCGATACTACTACGTATCGATTTTTTTACCCACCCCTAGTTACGACCCCCACCTCTGTCTACTCTTAAGCTCAGTGTCCCCTTCTCTCCCTTACGCCGGGACCCCACCAGGTGCGGGCGCAAGCACTCGCGGGTTTCGTGCGAGAACAGCGTGCATGGCCGTCCACACCGAGTCCGACTTCAGAGCGGGCAAAAGCGCACAGAGGAAGGTACATTTACATTGGAACAGCTGTAAATGCCTAGTCTATATGCGAAGTCAGTCCCCGTTTGAAGATTTTTTTTAAAGGATTTCCAGTTCCAGTGTTCTATTTTCCATTTTGCATGTATAACCAGTTATTATCTAATTAATTTGAATGGTAGAATACATTTTAGAATGATGAAATCAGCGTGACTGTACTCCTGAAAAAGTATAGTATGGTTTATTTGTATTGGGAAAGATACAGACACATTAGTTGGTTGAACAACATCTATATGTGTGGTAATAATGCAGATATTGAGTGTATTTCTGTGAAATTCTGTGAATCCAACCGAAGTGAAAAAATTCGCTTCCCGTCCCCGCGAGTCGCTTGCCCGCACACGGCCGGTGTGAACAGTGACGCTCGTTAACATGGGAGCGAAAGTGAAGCACTGATCGCCCGCCCGCCTCACACCCGCATCCCACGTTTGGTGGGTCTGGGCTCTTAGTGTCTCCCAGGTGGCCACTGGAAAACAGTCCCCTCAGCAAAGCTCATTTAACCTACCTACATTGCGAGTTCAACCCACACAATGACAACAGACACAAAGGATAGGTTTCCATAGGAATCGATAGTTTATTAGCAACGATGCAACAGCCTGATGCGGGCGGCTTGGGGAGGATGCACATGGAGCCGCACACTCCTGGACAGGTGCGCTCAGTGGGGATTGGATAAGGGAAGGGAAAGGAAAGGGGACCTTTCACAAGAGCGCTCGTCTGTAACCTAATGAGTAGGCTATGAAAGGGGGACCAGCCTCCAGAAGGGGAAAATATCACGTTGGCCTGTGATAAACTCCACTTGTGTTAGGGTGACGTCTGGTTTTGAACCCAAGAGCAGAACACAAGGGCAGAGGAGAATGAGGCGGTTTAGGATGTTTAATTCAAGGTACCAAGCAGACAGGTTAGGGAATGTTTGGAATGTGCAACAGGAGCGAGGGAGGTCACTCCATGTGATTCCCAGGAGCCGTCCAGGCTGGAGATGTCTCAGGAGCCGGGCCTGTAGGTCAAGGAGAAGTTAAAACACCCGAAGAACAGCGCCCACCGGGCCTGGCGGGAGTTCAGGCACTTGGCTGTCTGGATGTAGGCGAGGTTTTTGTGGTCTGTCCACACGAGGAAGGGGATCTCGGAACCCTCCAGCTAGTGCCTCCACTCCTCCAAGGCCAGCTTGACCGCCAAGAGCTCTCGGTTCCCAATGTCATAATTGACCTCCACTGGGGACAGGAAGGCGCAGGGGTGAAGCTTCTGGTCGAGGGCGGAGTGCTGGGAGAGGACCGCTCCCACACCGGTATTGGAGGCGTCCACCTCCACCACAAACTGGCGGGACGTGTCCGGCTGGAGGATGATGGGTGCGGAGGTGAAGCGCCTACGCAGCTCCGAGAAGGCGGACTCCACCTTAGCGGACCAGGAGAAGGGCACGGAGGGCGACGTGAGTTGGGTGAGGGGCGCTACAACCCAGCTGTAGTCCCTGATGAAACGCCGGTAAAAATTCGCAAACCCCAGGAAGCGCTGGAGCTGCTTGACGTTTGAAGGTCTGGGCCAGTCCACCACAGCCTTGGTCTTCTCAGGGTCCGCCCGGATCTGCCCGCTCTCGATAATGTAGCCGAGGAACCCGATGGAGGGGACGTGGAACTCACACTTCTCAGCCTTGATAAACAATTTGTTCTCCAGTAGGCACTGGAGGACCTGGCGGACATGCTGAACGTGCTCGTCAACAGAGCGGGAGAAAATAAGAATGTCATCTTAATAAACAAAAACAGAGCAGTTCAGGACATCACGGAGAACGTCATCGTTGAGGATGCCTGATGTCTGGACAGGAGTTTAGTCACCATTATTCTAAAGGACATTAGAGAACAATGATAAAAGATACTTCCAGATAACTGCTTTTCTATTGGGTTAATTAAAACACATAATTAACATACTTATATGTACATACACACACACACACACACATACGCATAAGTACAACCTATGCACACACATAGGGGCTATGGCACTCTGACAGAAGCCTAACTTGGGGTTGGCCTTTGCTTCAACGACATCATAATACACTTACTGTACAGTAGCGGCTGGTACTATCGCAGCCTTGTGGGTCGCAGTTCACGTTAGGTCGAGTTGAAAATGTAATGCTCTGAGATGCTCTGGAGCAATCTCTCTCTCTGTCTCTCGGATCAATCCAATACATGTATGTTGTCATTTTAAACAACTCACCATTCATTCATTATGCATCAGCAGCAGCTAAATTAATGTTATAGTTCACAACACAGCAGCGCGTTTTGAATCGCTAGCCTATTATCGTCTCAGCAAGCACAGTCAATACTTTTTTCCGTAGCCGCATTTCGCAGAGACAGCTGTGTAGCGAGAGCGAGAGAGAGAGAGAGCGAGAGAGAGAGAGACTCACTGTTTAGTTGAAACGTCCAGGGCAGGAGGGCTTGATAAAGTGTATAATCCACTGTTGATGTATTCCAGACCACTGTCCAGACTGCATCCGCCATATAGCTTGTTAGCCAAGTGTTAGCTGTTAGCAGTTAGCACCACACAACACAAGTACTTTATTTCTTTGTCCATTTCCGCGTCGAACAGACTGCAAACTACCTGGCGTTCTATCGCCATGCTCTAAGACAAACTCTAACCTTAACCAACTTTGAAAGAGTGCCTAAGCTTAACCGTCTAAAGAACTTGCAGTCACGCTCTAAGACAAACAGCTGCATCTCACAACAACAACAACTATCTACCACCAACCTAGAATAAGCTAGAATTGGAACATTAGAATGTGGATTCGGCCAATCAGAGATCGTCTCCGCGAAATGCTGCTACGGAAAGAAATACTGGCGTCGGCCAATCAGAGAGCGTCTCCGCGAAATGCGGCTACAGAAATTCTTGACGCTGCTGCCTAGACCGCTTCAAATCGCGCCCGGATTCCAACATAATAGTCATATTTCAACGCACAACACGTTACGCACTGATTGGCTGCGACGGATACAGCGATCAACCAGTGACGCGCACTCAGAGCGCTATTGCGTCTAGCCCGGGCCGAGAAATACAAAAAAAAAATGTCACTTCCTGTTCAGGAAAACGAGTATTTTTTATTTTATATATTAACGTTATATTGTGCATTGGAAACACAAACATACTTAAAATGAGTAAATATTATTCATTTTAAACATGTTTATATTATTTATAGGGCTATAAAACAAAAAACAAAAAAGTTTTTTTTTCTTCTTCTCTCATTTAACAGGTGGGTCGGTGCCCTAGCGCCCCCGGTGGCGAGCCGCCACTGTTACTGTACATACTTACTAACAAGTCTGACATGTGACATTATCATTAGGACTTCCTAACCAGGCATCCTGACACAAAACAATGTGTACACATATGGTGGTCTATTTTGGATCTGAAGATGTAGTAATAGTAATACCTTGTCTAATAGAGACTGCTACCTTATCATTTCATTGAGTTGTAATTAACACAACACAAGGATTCAATCCTTCACAATCACTGGTGGCCATATTCAAATTAATTAACTCTCAATAACTGTCAAAACTGTCAAGCCCCGCGGTCAGGGGTGCAGTCGTGCACACACACGGTTACACGGCGTGTTATTAGTAGTCACTCAGGGCAGAAGTGCGCACAATGATAAGTACCCGGCCGTTGTAGAAAGCTACCCGGCCGGCGGCCGCCACTTCTCACCTAGACTTTGCATAATAATAGGAACCTACGAGAAGGTGGGGGGCTGCTTGATCTCCATTGTTATGCATAATAATCATCTGTTCTGTGCGCAACTGAGGGAACATGTATGCGTGTGCGTGGGAGTGGGAGCGCGCGTGCACGTGGCGTGTAACCAGTTCCCATATTACGACTGCACCACTGTGTTATGGTTTGACACCGACCCCAAACGCTAACGACACAAAGAGAGTTGTTTCAGAGTTTGCCAAAAACTAGGGCTTGTTTTATTTCACAAAATAGCAGCAAGAACTTGGTTTAAAACAGACAAAGACTGGGATACAAGCATTAGAAGAATGTTGCTGCTCTGCAGCTTCTCCCGGGAAGGTTCGTCTGAGGAATCTGACAGTGACGTCAGAGCCGCTCTGCAGAATCCTCTCGGCAGCTCTCCGAGGTGGTAACGGGACCGAGAGAGAGAGAGAGCGGGTTAGCTCAGAGTACAGTTGGGAACAGACAGGTGACAGGTGAAGTGACTTGTCCCAAACAGATAATCCAAGTGACTGAATCTTCGGTGTAAATACACACTGTGAGAAATGTCCCAACAAACATCCAAGTGATAGAATCTTCGGTGCGAATACACACAGTGAGCGATGTCCCAATAATAATCCAAGTGATAATATCTTCGGTGTGACTACACACAGTGAGCGATGTCCCAATAATAATCCAAGTGATATTATCTTCGGTGTGAATACACACAGTGAGCAAAGTTCAAGCAAATATCATCCCACATGAACAATCCAAAAAGCAGGCACAGGGTGAGTGACAGACTGAACAAAAAGCAGGATCTCTTCAGTGTTTACACACACGAAAAACGATAGGGTCAAAAGACTGTCTTGCAAAACTCACCCAGGCACTGTGCGTAAAGAGAGCAGAATCAAACAGGGCGAGCGCGTCGTTACGGGGAACGGGTTGTCCAAGCGGAATACTTCTTGAGTGTCCTGGGAGGCAAACACAGGGAACAGCAGGCAAGGAAGAAACGGCAAATGCAGATAATATATCAAAACGATCCAACAACACTTGATGGGGAATCGGGGTATATATAATCAAAAGGAATGCTTAATGACAAGCTGTGACAGCTGCGGGATGAGATTGACAAGCGTGTGGTTGGGGAAGCACCAATCAACGGCGTCTACAGGAAGAAGCGTGTGAAGAGGAGAATGCAATTAATTAACTGAAAACTAAAAGGAACAGAGCGAGTAGGCTTAAAGGAACAGAGCGAGTAGGTGAGCAGCGGACAAAACCTCACAGTACCCCCCCCTCCACGGGAGCCACCCGGCGACCAGGCTGACCTGGCTCGTCCGGATGGGCACAATGGAAGTCCGTGATCAGGCCGGGATCCACGATGAGCTGCCGGGAGACCCAGCTCCGCTCCTGCGGGCCGTAACCCTCCCAGTCCACCAGGTACTGGAACCCCCGACCCTGCCGTCGAACGCCCATCAACCGGCGGACCTGCCACTGGGGGTGACCATCCACCATCTCGGGAGGCGGAGGATCAGGAGCTGGAGGCATCAGGGGACTGAGGGAGACAGGCTTAACCCGGGAGACATGGAAAACGGGGTGAATGTGCATGGATGCAGGAAGTTTCAGACGCAGAGCCGCCGGACTGAGTACCTTCAGAACCTCGAAAGGTCCGACGAAACGGGGGTTAAGCTTCTTGGCCGAGGACCGAAGCGGGAGGTCCTTCGCGGAAAGCCACACCCTCTGCCCAGGGTGGTAAGTCGGCGCAGGAACCCGGCGCCGGTCGGCCCCACGACAGGCGCGCTCAGATGTCCGGAGCAGCGCGGTCCTGGTGATCTCCCAGACCCGTCGGCAGCGGTCGAGGTGGACCTGCACGGAGGGAACTGCCACCTCCATCTCCTGTGCGGGGAAAAGAGGGGGTTGGTAGCCCAGGGAAACCTCAAAAGGTGAGAGGCCGGTAGCGGAACTGACCATGGAGTTGATGGAGTACTCGACCCAGGGAAGGAAACGGCTCCAGGAAGCTGGTCTCTCGGCTGCCACACACCGAAGAGCAGACTCCACGCTCTGGTTCATCCTCTCCGTTTGTCCGTTAGTCTGGGGATGATAACCAGAGGAAAGACTGACCGTCGCCCCTAATCCCTTGCAAAAAGCCCGCCATACCTGGGAGGTGAATTGGGGCCCCCGGTCAGAGACGATGTCCTGGGGAAAACCATGAAGGCGGAACACGTGGTGAGTCAGGAGGTCCGCCGTCTCGGCCGCCGAGGGAAGCTTGGAAAGGGCCACGAGGTGAACCCCCTTGCTGAATCGATCCACCACGGTCAGAAGGCAAGTGTTCCCCTGGGAGGAGGGAAGACCTGTGACGAAGTCTAGCGCCACATGTGACCAAGGACGGCTCGGAACGGGAAGTGGCTGTAACAGCCCGGAGGGTGCCTGGTGCGAGGCCTTGCTGCGGGCACAGACCGCGCAGGCCAATACGAACTCCTTGACGTCGTTCCGCATGGTGGGCCACCAGAAACGACGAGCCAGGAAGGAGAACGTGCGATGAACGCCCGGGTGGCAGGCGAACCGGCTGGTATGGCCCCACAGCAGCACCCGGGACCGGACAGAGTCGGGGACGAAGAGACGATGAATCGGAACGTTGCCAGGAGCACGCTGGAAGCGTAGGGCACGTCTAACCACCCCCTCGATGCCCAAGGTGATGGCTCCTACCACCCTGGCCTCCGGGAGGATGGGAGTCGGGTCCTCAGAGGGTGGAGCCCCCTTGGAGTGTAACCGGGACAGGGAGTCGGCCTTTGTGTTGCGGGAACCAGGACGAAAAGTCAGCGAGAAGTCGAACCGACTGAGGAAACTGGCCCATCTCGCCTGCCGACCGTTGAGGCGCTTGGAAGCGCGGATGTACGTCAGGTTCCTGTGGTCCGTCCAGATGGTAAATGGCTCCTCGGCCCCCTCAAGCCAATGACGCCACTCCTCCAAAGCAGCCACGACCGCCAGCAGCTCCCGATTGCCGGTGTCGTAGTTCCTCTCGGCAGGGAGGAACCGACGCGAGTAGAAGGCGCAAGGATGTACCTTCTGGTCTGTTGCCGAACGCTGGGATAAGACAGCCCCCAGTCCAGTATCCGAGGCGTCCACCTCAATGATGAACTGTCTCTTGGGGTCAGGGTGGAGCAAGATCGGGGCGGAAGTGAACCTCTTCTTGAGGGAGCGGAACGCAGCACATGCCGCTGGGGACCAGTCGAACGGCAGGGCGGGAGAGGTCAGTCTGGTAAGTGGCTCCGCCACTTGACTGTAGTTCCGGATGAACCTTCGGTAGAAGTTGGCGAACCCGAGGAAACTCTGTAACTCCTTCCGAGTGGTGGGTTCAGGCCATTCCTCCACAGCTTGGATCTTGCGAGGATCCGCTCGGGTCAAGCCCTTCTCCACGATGAAGCCCAGGTAGTCGACGGAGTCGGAGTGGAAACGGCACTTCTCCGCCTTGACGAAGAGCCGATTGTGGAGGAGGCGCTCCAGCACACGGCGGACATGCTGGATGTGCTCCTCGAGGGTCTTGGAGAAGATGAGGATGTCGTCCAGGTACACCACCACAAACACCTCCAGCATGTCACGAAGGACGTCGTTCATGAGCGCCTGGAATACCGCCGGGGCGTTGGTGAGGCCGAACGGCATCACCAGGTACTCGTAGTGGCCCCTGGGGGTCTTGAAGGCGGTCTTCCATTCATCGCCCTCACGGATACGGACAAGATGGTAGGCACTCCGGAGGTCCAGCTTGGTAAAGACGGTAGCCTGGGTGAGAGGCTCGAAGGTGGAGTTCATGAGAGGAAGAGGGTACTTGTTCTTGATGGTGATCTCGTTGAGCTGGCGATAGTCGATGCAGGGTCGAAGGTCCCCGTCCTTCTTCCCAACAAAGAAGAAACCGGCCGCCACCGGGGAGGAGGAAGGCCGAATGAGTCCTGCTTCCAAGGACTCAGAGATGTACTGATCCATCGCCTTCTTCTCCGGAACGGTCAGACTGTAGAGGCGGCTGCCGGGAAGGGGAGCCCCTTGGCGGAGGTCGATGGCGCAGTCGTAAGGACGGTGGGGTGGAAGGGCCTGAGCCCTGGACTTACAGAAAACCTCCATGAGGTCGTGGTACTCAGGGGGTATGGTTGAAGAGTCCGGAGGCGACTCATCAACGGGCCTCCGGGGCGGGGGACAGGACGCCGCCTGTAGACACTGGGCGTGACAGGAGGAGCTCCAGCCCTTGATGGTACCGGAGGACCAGGCGATGTGGGGCTCGTGCAGCGCGAGCCAGGGCCTACCCAGGACCACCGGGACAAGAGGGGATTGGGTGATAAGGAACTGGATTCTCTCAACGTGGTTCCCAGCGATGGTCAGCACGACAGGGCAGGTGCGTTGAGAGATGTCGGCCAGGCGGTGTTGGTCCAATGCGAAGATCTCCAAAGGCCTCACTAGGTCCTCAAGTGGAATGTTGGCCCGGGTAGCAAACTCGAAGTCGAGGAAACTCTCGTCTGCCCCAGAGTCGATGAGTGCCTCCACCGTGGCCCATTGGTCCGCCCAGGCCAGGGTGACGCTCATCAGATGGCCAGGTGGTGCACGGCTCTGGGAATGAGAAAAACGGCTCACCAGGATTTCCCGGGGTCTCGGCGAGCCTGATCTTTTGGCCGGGTGGGGCAGTTGGCGATTCGGTGTCCCTCCCGACCGCAGTAGAGGCAGAGACCGGACCTGAACCTCGCCTCACGTTCAGCCTGGCTCAGATGAGAGCGTCCCAGCTGCATGGGTTCCTCCTCCCGAACCGAACGGGAGGGTAAGCTACCACCAGTCGTGTTGAGGGCAGGGCGACCAGCAGTAACGTCATGAGTACGGGGGGTCCGGAGTCCCTCAGGAGGTACCTGTCGGGTCCTCTCACGCCTTCTCTCCTGGAGGCGTCCGTCGATACGAATGGCGAGGCTGAACAGGTCCTCGAGGGAGTCAGGCTCCTCCCGGGTCGCGAGCTGGTCCCTGACTGCGTCACTGAGCCCCCTCATGAAGGTTAGACGAAGTGCTGGGTCGTTCCAACCGCTCTCCACCGCCGCCAGTCGAAACTCCAGGACGTAGTCTGTTACCCCGCCGCTCCCCTGCCGGAAGGTACCCAACCGGGCTCCAGGATCCAGACCACGGGCTGGATGGTGGAACACCCTGCGGAGCTCAGCCACGAAGTCTGGATAGGAGAAACAAAAGTCTGCATCCATTGCCCAGGAGGAAGTGACCCACTGGGCTGCCCGGCCTGAGAGCAAGTTTGTCATATAGGCCACTCGGGCTCCTTCTGAAGTGAATCGACTGGGTTGATGACGAAAAACCAACTCACATTGCATGATGAATGTGGCACACTCCTCGGGGTTGCCGTCGAACAGCCGTGGGATGGAGAGACGGGGTTCCCGAGGTGCGGGATCGGGAAGCGCGGGGCCTGCTTGGGCTGCGGGGGATGCTCCTGCCAATGTTCCTGAAGGAAGTGGGGGTACAAGTAAGGCGTTAACGGTGTCGCTCAGCGTGTGAAGATGAAGGAGTATACTTGACTGTTGTCCTGCCAGAGCGGCCAGGGACCCTTGAATAGGCTGGACCTGTTCCCTGAGTTCATGTACCGCAGCCGCAGCCCTCTCTAGTTGGTGACCGTGATCCTTGGTCAACTCGATCTGACCAGCTAGTGCTGTTCTGACTCTCTCTGTGTCGGCTGGGGTCGTCATATTGGTTGGATCGTAATGTTATGGTTTGACACCGACCCCAAACGCTAACGACACAAAGAGAGTTGTTTCAGAGTTTGCCAAAAACTAGGGCTTGTTTTATTTCACAAAATAGCAGCAAGAACTTGGTTGAAAACAGACAAAGACTGGGATACAAGCATTAGAAGAATGTTGCTGCTCTGCAGCTTCTCCCGGGAAGGTTCGTCTGAGGAATCTGACAGTGACGTCAGAGCCGCTCTGCAGAATCCTCTCGGCAGCTCTCCGAGGTGGTAACGGGACCGAGAGAGAGAGAGAGCGGGTTAGCTCAGAGTACAGTTGGGAACAGACAGGTGACAGGTGAAGTGACTTGTCCCAAACAGATAATCCAAGTGACTGAATCTTCGGTGTAAATACACACTGTGAGCAATGTCCCAACAAACATCCAAGTGATAGAATCTTCGGTGCGAATACACACAGTGAGCGATGTCCCAATAATAATCCAAGTGATAATATCTTCGGTGTGACTACACACAGTGAGCGATGTCCCAATAATAATCCAAGTGATATTATCTTCGGTGTGAATACACACAGTGAGCAAAGTTCAAGCAAATATCATCCCACATGAACAATCCAAAAAGCAGGCACAGGGTGAGTGACAGACTGAACAAAAAGCAGGATCTCTTCAGTGTTTACACACACGAAAAACGATAGGGTCAAAAGACTGTCTTGCAAAACTCACCCAGGCGCTGTGCGTAAAGAGAGCAGAATCAAACAGGGCGAGCGCGTCGTTACGGGGAACGGGTTGTCCAAGCGGAATACTTCTTGAGTGTCCTGGGAGGCAAACACAGGGAACAGCAGGCAAGGAAGAAACGGCAAATGCAGATAATATATCAAAACGATCCAACAACACTTGATGGGGAATCGGGGTATATATAATCAAAAGGAATGCTTAATGACAAGCTGTGACAGCTGCGGGATGAGATTGACAAGCGTGTGGTTGGGGAAGCACCAATCAAACGGCGTCTACAGGAAGAAGCGTGTGAAGAGGAGAATGCAATTAATTAACTGAAAACTAAAAGGATGATTAGATAATCAGCCGAAAAATTACAACGTGATAACTGGATTACAGTAAAATGCCTTTTTCTTGTCCTTCATGGGATTTACTTGAATGACCCAAACCATACTCATATTCAAAACGGTATAAAACGGAAATGTACGGATGAAAAAACAATCTGTTTTTGCATGTTGACCAGAAGCAACTCACTGACAGTCGACTGGGTTATTAGATCCATAGCTATAATATAAAATATAGTTTTAGGACTCACAAGTTTGGCATTCTAAAACTATATCCATTGAATAAAGACCTGGCGCTGAAGGGGGATCAGCGCCCCCTGCTGCTGGCGGTCAATGTGTTAATGTGTGCTAAACTACGTTTTTGGATGTGTGTGAGATTATTATGCAAAATAAATCAGCAACGTTTTTTTTGGTGGAATGCCCCTTTAAAGTGTCTTTTATAATTGTTTTTATATCATTTTCAGGGCGTGTCTGCATTATTTTGGTAGGGCAGTAAGGGACAGGAAATCAGGGGGAATAGAGAAGGGGGTGACATGTAACAGGTCACAGGAGGGAAGCGGGATGACATGTAAAAAAGGCCACAGGGGAGAAGAGGGGTGACATGTAACGAAGGTCTCCCTGGATTTGAACGTAAGACGTCGCAAATATATGGTACTGTATGTGTCTTAGCGTGGCGAGATTACCTTTTTCTTTGTCTTGTTACCGGCCTGGCTGTAGACCTACTACACCTATGTAACAATGTATACAAAGTAACTGACCAATTGTATTTTCAGGAGCTGACAGGGGACGGGAGTTGTGAAGATGTGGTCGGACAAGTGGTCGGACAGATATGATGTTATATTTGGCATAGTGCATTACATGATAAATCCACAAGCCCCTGTAGACTAACTACTCACTAGCCTACAGCATGTGAGCCGACCCATTTAGCAAGAGCTTTGCACTATTAAAGGAGAAATGCTGCCTTTGGAAATGGGTCTCACAATTAGATAATAGTCCCAGATGAAATATCCTAAAGACCATCAGAAGGTCAGCAAGTAAACATGATTATGGTTATTGGGAAGGTTGAGTGCATCTTTGCAAACGTATATTTTTGCATTTAAATACTTGTTGCAGAGAACAATATGCATTCTGCTCATAAAAGGATGCAAAGTAAAACAATGTCTAGATTCGTATAGTGTAGGCTAATTACTGTAATTCCTCAAGTTGCACTCAATCTCATCCTGGTGATAATTATAGCTGTCTTACTTACATCCGGATCCTCTACAGTTTACAGATAATGTCCCTTGAGCCTTTGTGGATTTACATAAAAGCACCTTCTAGGATACAATGGGTAATTAAAACCAACCCACAAAATGTAAAATATATTGGTTTGTTTCGGGACGTGGTCCAATAGATGGAATATATTCAGTATAAGCCTGTAATGCAGTGGTGCCCAACCAGTCGATCGCGATCGACAGGTAGATCGCGGGCTGATTTCAAGTAGATCTTGATTAATAAAATTTGATTATTAAAAAAAAAAAAAAAAAAAGGGGGTTTTTGCTAAATCAACTCTTCCTCTCCTTGTTAACTACAACAAGCAATGCTGTTTGTTATTTAAGATGAGGTCGGACTCGGCACTGACAGATTTGTGTTCATTATGCTGCTTTTATAAAGCCTCAAATGACGGCTTACAATATACAATTTTGGCTGGTAGCTCTCGGGCTAGGTGGTAAATAAAAAAGTAGATCTTGGTTCAAAAAAGGTTGGCCACCCCTGCTGTAATGGCAAACACCATGGAGTTATAACACCACACGTTACTCACTCTTATTGCCTGCTTATAAACCAGTGGTCTGAAGTCTTGATGTAATTTCTTGCAAGTGTGTGATTAGTTCAGATTTTACAAGAGGGAAGGTAGGCAGGCATCTACTGTGGTTTTCCCCTCACATTTCCATTGAAATCTATAATTACTCTTTAAAATACAGGATGTGTTGTCCTTATCGGAACAGTTAATAGATGAAAATGGCACACAATTGCGTTGCTATTAAAACATGTTAATGCAGCACATCTGAGAGTGTTCAGATTTGACTTTTTTTTCCTTCTAACAAGAAAGATGCCATCATCTTTATCCAACTCAAGTTGTGCCCTCTTCATAGCACATCCACATTGTGATTAGTGGATGGTCTTCTCGTGTCTCTCTCTTTATCAACAGAGAATCCGGGCATCTGGTCTCGTTCTGCTGGAAGCCATCTTGTTTGGGGCTCTACTGCTTTACTTCCCTGTAAGTCTGTTTTAATTCAATCTCTGAGTCAATATATTGTTAATTCTGTTTCAATCTTTCAAAATATTCAATCTTTCAAAATATTGGTCCAAATATGAAGACAACACACAAATATATGTATTTTCACATTGTCTGCTAAAAACAACCCAGAACAATATCCAAATAAATGGCTGTCACTCATTGAGGAAAGGTGTATTTGCACCATATTTCACATGGAGGTTCAAAACACCTAAATATATGTTCAAATAACCATGTTGAAAGAACAATAATTCCCTGGTAAACTATGGTATTATTCAACAAAACACAAAGGTTTTTTTCACCTGGCATTTTTTTTTATACATCAAATAGTGTATGCTCACACAAAGATAATGTATGATGGTGACTTTACACTGCACCAGAAATAAAGTGTAGGTTCCCCTAATCATAAAAGGTATAACACTTGATACTAACTCAAAAAACAAGCTCAGAATTGGCAAAAATATAACACTATGTCCAGGCGAACATTTGTCTATGTAGGCTTTAGAGGGTTACTCAATCTCTGAGTCAATATATTGTTAACCGTTTCAATCTCTGAGTCAATATATTGTTAATTCCATTTCAATCTCTGAGTCACTATATTGTTAACTCTCTTTCAATCGCTGAGTCACTAATCACTATATTGTTAATTGCGTTTCAATCTCTGAGTCAATATATAACTCACCTTTAATCTTTATAACTCTGTTTCAATCTATATTGTTAATTGTAAGTGTATGTGATCTGTAATTAAAAAAAGAGAGGGTAAGGACTTTTAATTATTACTTAATTATTTTGCCCGTAATACCAAAGGTTGTATTTGTACTAACAAAGGGGATGATCCCTCAAATTACATTACACCCACTCCATCCATCATAGAATATGACAGCAACCAAGGATAGTTTAATAAATTATGCAAAAATATCTCTGGCAGAAATAGTTGCTACATTTTCCAACTAGACTCTATTGATGAAATACTGGACAACACAGTTGGAGAGTGATGGTTTTGAGTGATGGCAGTTCATGGTTTTGGGGACAGTATGGTAAGTGAATATAACCTTTAGTTGCCTTCCAGTGAGGTAAGGGTAGAACTAGCCCGTATGGTTACAGGCTGAGATCAGCTTCATCAGCATTTGTCCATGCATTTCCCCCCAAAACTAGAATCTTGTTTGACTCCACTTACTGTATGTGATAAGCCTACATGCAACTTGTGTAGTTAATTGAAGAGCACTGCAACATGCAAGTTATCCTATTTTATGGTACTGTACATATGCTTCATGTTCTATACTGTATAGACAAGATACAGTATGTTTGGTACAGTAATTGCATTTGCTGTGGTTCTGTTTGTAGGTTGATAAATGAGGCCCATTTGTGTGGAAATCTCAGCAGTAACACACACACACGTACACACATGCACCATAAATATAATGATATTGGAGTCAGATAATGAATTGTGTTGACAAAAGTTTAAAAATACTTTAAAAGATGATATTGTGTTGTCTCTCAGGGGAATGATGTTGATGCATCCATCCATCTGTCCATCCATCTGTCCATTCATCTGTCCATCCATCAATCCATCCATCCATCCATCAGTCCATCCATCCATCAGTCCATCCATCCATCAGTCCATCCATCCATCAGTCCATCCATCCATCATTCCATCCATCCATCAGTCCACCCATCCATCAGTCCGTCCATCCATCCATCCATCAGTCCATCCATCCATTAGGCCATCCATCCATCAGTCCATCCATCCATTAGTCCATCCATCCATCAGTCCATCCATCCATCAGTCCATCCATCCATTAGTCCACCCATCAGTCCATACATCCATCCATCCATCAGTCCATCCATCCATCCATCAGTCCACCCATCAGTCCATACATCCATCCATCCATCCATCAGTCCATCCATCCATTAGTCCATCCATCCATTAGTCCATCCATCCATCAGTCCATCCATCCATCAGTCCATCCATCCATCAGTCCACCCATCCATCAGTCCATACATCCATCCATCCATCAGTCCACCCATCCATCAGTCCATACATCCATCCATCCATCAGTCCATCCATCCATTCATCCATCAGTCCACCCATCAGTCCATACATCCATCCATCAGTCCATCCATCCATCCATCAGTCCATCCATCCATCCATCAGTCCATCCATCCATTCATCCATCAGTCCATCCATCCATCCATCCATCCATCCATCCATCCATCCATCCATCCATCCATCCATCCATCCATCCATCCATCCATCCATCCATCCAGCTCTAAAACCATCCCTGTGCCTATTCCTGGAGCAGAGCAGTCTATTTGCCTTCCCTTTTTAAAACCTCTAGCCTGACATTTGCTCCTCAGTCGTGCACACACCCACCCACCCACCCACACACACACCCACCCACCCACACACACACACACACACACACACACACACACACACACACACACACACACACACACACACACACACACACACACACACACACACACACACACACACACACACACACACACACACACACACACACACACACACACACACACACACACACACACACACACACACACACACACACACACACACACACTCCTCACTCTCCCCCAGTCTATTGGTCCTTGCTGCTACACAGAGCCTCTCAGCTAAGCTCAGCACAGCTGCTCTGCTCAGGCACTCAATGCATTTTTAAACAGTCCATCAAGTTCTAGAGCAAGTTGTTTTAAAAATAAATCTGCTGATTAATTGATGGAGGAGGAGGGTGGGAGGTGAGGACATGAGGAAGAGGAGGAGGGGGGGTGAGGACATGCCAAGGAGGAGGAGGAAGGGGGGTGAGGAGGAGGAGGGGGGAGGTGAGGACATGAGGAGGGGAGGAGGTGAGGACATGAGGAGGAGGGGGGAGGTGAGGACATGAGGAGGAGGAGGGGGGAGGTGAGGACATGAGGAGGAGGAGGGAGGTGAGGACATGAGGAGGAGGAGGGAGGTGAGGACATGAGGAGGAGGGGGGAGGTGAGGACATGAGGAGGAGGAGGAGGAGGGAGGTGAGGACATGAGGAGGAGGGGGGAGGTGAGGACATGAGGAGGAGGAGGAGGAGGAGGGGGGAGGTGAGGACATGAGGAGGAGGGGGGAGGTGAGGACATGAGGAGGAGGAGGAGGGGGGAGGTGAGGACATGGGGAGGAGGGGGGAGGTGAGGACATGAGGAGGAGGAGGAGGAGGGGGGAGGTGAGGACATGGGGAGGAGGTGAGGACACGAGGAGGAGGGGAGAGGTGAGGACATGAGGAGGAGTGGAGGGGGGGAGGTGAGGACATGGGGAGGAGTGGAGGGGGGGAGGTGAGGACATGGGGAGGAGGGGAGGAGGTGAGGACATGGGGAGGAGGGGAGGAGGTGAGGACATGGGGAGGAGGGGAGGTGAGGACACGAGGAGGAGGGGAGAGCTGAGGACATGAGGAGGAGGGGAGAGGTGAGGACATGAGGAGGAGGGGAGGAGGTGAGGACATGAGGAGGAGGGGAAGAGGTGAGGACATGAGGAGGAGTGGAGGGGGGGAGGTGAGGACATGGGGAGGAGGGGAGGAGGTGAGGACATGGGGAGGAGGGGAGGTGAGGACACGAGGAGGAGGGGAGAGCTGAGGACATGAGGAGGAGGGGAGAGGTGAGGACATGAGGAGGAGGGGAGGAGGTGAGGACATGAGGAGGAGTGGAGGGGGGGAGGTGAGGACATGGGGATGAGGGGAGGAGGTGAAGACATGAGGAGGAGGGGAGGAGGTGAGGACACGAGGAGGAGGGGAGGAGGTGAAGACATGAGGACGGGAGGAGGTGAGGACATGAGGAGGAGGGGAGGAGGTGAGGACATAAGGAGGAGGAGGGGAGGTGAGGACATGAGGAGGAGGAGGGAGGTGAGGACATGAGGAGGAGGGGAGGAGGTGAGGACATGAGGAGGAGGGGAGGAGGTGAGGACATGAGGAGGAGGGGGGGAGGTGAGGACATGAGGAGGAGGGGAGGAGGTGAGGACATGAGGAGGAGGGGAGGAGGGGGGAGGTGAGGACATGAGGAGGAGAGGAGGTGAGGACATGAGGAGGAGGGGAGGAGGGGGGAGGTGAGGACATGAGGAGGGGAGGAGGTGAGGACATGAGGAGGAGGGGGGGAGGTGAGGACATGAGGAGGAGGGGAGGAGGTGAGGACATGAGGAGGAGGTGAGGACATGAGGAGGAAGGGGGAGGTGAGGACATGAGGAGGAGGTGAGGACATGAGGAGGAAGGGGGAGGTGAGGACATGAGGAGGAGGTGAGGACATGAGGAGGAAGGGGGAGGTGAGGACATGAGGAGGAGGGGGGAGGTGAGGACATGAGGAGGAGGGGGGAGGAGGTGAGGACATGAGGAGGAGGAGGGAGGTGAGGACATGAGGAGGAGGGGGGAGGTGAGGACATGAGGAGGAAGGGGGGGAGGTGAGGACATGAGGAGGAAGGGGGAGGTGAGGACATGAGGAGGAGGGGGGAGGTGAGGACATGAGGAGGAGGGGGGAGGTGAGGACATGAGGAGGAGGAGGGAGGTGAGGACATGAGGAGGAGGAGGGAGGTGAGGACATGAGGAGGAAGGGGGAGGAGGTGAGGACATGAGGAGGAGGAGGGAGGTGAGGACATGAGGAGGAAGGGGGGAGGAGGTGAGGACATGAGGAGGAGGAGGGAGGTGAGGACATGAGGAGGAAGGGGGGAGGAGGTGAGGACATGAGGAGGAGGGGGGAGGTGAGGACATGAGGAGGAGGGGGGAGGAGGTGAGGACATGAGGAGGAGGAGGGAGGTGAGGACATGAGGAGGAGGAGGGAGGTGAGGACATGAGGAGGAAGGGGGGAGGAGGTGAGGACATGAGGAGGAGGGGGGGAGGTGAGGACATGAGGAGGAAGGGGGGAGGAGGTGAGGACATGAGGAGGAGGAGGGGAGGTGAGGACATGAGGAGGAGGGGGGAGGTGAGGACATGAGGAGGAGGGGGGAGGTGAGGACATGAGGAGGAGGAGGGAGGTGAGGACATGAGGAGGAAGGGGGGAGGAGGTGAGGACATGAGGAGGAAGGGGGAGGAGGTGAGGACATGAGGAGGAGGGGGGAGGTGAGGACATGAGGAGGAGGGGGGAGGTGAGGACATGAGGAGGAGGGGAGGAGGTGAGGACATGAGGAGGAGGGGAGGAGGTGAGGACATGAGGAGGAGGGGAGGAGGTGAGGACATGAGGAGGGGAGGAGGTGAGGACATGAGGAGGAGGGGAGGAGGTGAAGACATGAGGAGGAGGAGGGAGGAGGTGAAGACATGAGGAGGAGGTGAGGACATGAGGAGGAGGGGAGGAGGGGGGAGGTGAGGACATGAGGAGGGGAGGAGGTGAGGACATGAGGAGGAGGGGAGGAGGTGAGGACATGAGGAGGAGGAGGAGGTGAGGACATGAGGAGGGGAGGAGGTGAGGACATGAGGAGGAGGGGAGGAGGTGAGGACATGAGGAGGAGGTGAGGAGGTGAGGACATGAGGAGGGGAGGAGGTGAGGACATGAGGAGGAGGGGAGGAGGTGAAGACATGAGGAGGAGGAGGGAGGAGGTGAGGACATGAGGAGGAGGGGGGAGGAGGTGAGGACATGAGGAGGGGAGGAGGTGAGGACATGAGGAGGAGGGGAGGAGGTGAGGACATGAGGAGGAGGTGAGGAGGTGAGGACATGAGGAGGAGGGGGGAGGTGAGGACATGAGGAGGAGGGGGGAGGAGGTGAGGACATGAGGAGGAGGGGGGAGGTGAGGACATGAGGGGGAAGGGGGGAGGAGGTGAGGACAGGAGGAGGAGGGGGGAGGTGAGGACATGAGGAGGAGGGGGGAGGAGGTGAGGACATGAGGAGGAGGAGGGAGGTGAGGACATGAGGAGGAAGGGGGGAGGAGGTGAGGACATGAGGAGGAGGAGGGAGGTGAGGACATGAGGGGGAAGGGGGGAGGAGGTGAGGACAGGAGGAGGAGGGGGGAGGTGAGGACATGAGGAGGAGGGGGGAGGAGGTGAGGACATGAGGAGGAGGAGGGAGGTGAGGACATGAGGAGGAGGAGGGAGGTGAGGACATGAGGAGGAGGGGAGGTGAGGACATGAGGAGGAGGGGGGAGGTGAGGACATGAGGAGGAGGGGGGAGGAGGTGAGGACATGAGGAGGAAGGGGGGAGGAGGTGAGGACATGAGGAGGAGGAGGGGAGGTGAGGACATGAGGAGGAGGGGGGAGGTGAGGACATGAGGAGGAGGGGGGAGGTGAGGACATGAGGAGGAGGGGGGAGGTGAGGACATGAGGAGGAGGGGGGAGGTGAGGACATGAGGAGGAGGAGGGAGGTGAGGACATGAGGAGGAAGGGGGGAGGAGGTGAGGACATGAGGAGGAAGGGGGGAGGAGGTGAGGACATGAGGAGGAGGAGGGGAGGTGAGGACATGAGGAGGAGGGGGGAGGTGAGGACATGAGGAGGAAAGGGGAGGTGAGGACATGAGGAGGAGGAGGGAGGTGAGGACATGAGGAGGAAGGGGGGAGGAGGTGAGGACATGAGGAGGAAGGGGGGAGGAGGTGAGGACATGAGGAGGAGGAGGGGAGGTGAGGACATGAGGAGGAGGGGGGAGGTGAGGACATGAGGAGGAGGGGAGGTGAGGACATGAGGAGGAGGGGAGGAGGTGAAGACATGAGGAGGAAGGGGGGAGGAGGTGAGGACATGAGGAGGAGGGGGGAGGTGAGGACATGAGGAGGGGAGGAGGTGAGGACATGAGGAGGAGGGGAGGAGGTGAAGACATGAGGAGGGGAGGAGGTGAGGACATGAGGAGGAGGGGAGGAGGTGAAGACATGAGGAGGGGAGGAGGTGAGGACATGAGGAGGAGGGGGGAGGTGAGGACATGAGGAGGATGGAGGAGGTGAAGACATGAGGAGGAGGGAGGAGGTGAAGACATGAGGAGGGGAGGAGGTGAGGACATGAGGAGGAGGGGAGGAGGTGAAGACATGAGGAGGGGAGGAGGTGAGGACATGAGGAGGAGGGGAGGAGGTGAAGACATGAGGAGGGGAGGAGGTGAGGACATGAGGAGGAGGGGGGAGGTGAGGACATGAGGAGGATGGGGGAGGTGAGGACATGAGGAGGAGGTGAGGAGGAGGTGAGGACATGAGGAGGAGGGGGGAGGTGAGGACATGAGGAGGAGGTGAGGAGGTGAGGACATGAGGAGGAGGTGAGGACATGAGGAGGAGGGGGGAGGTGAGGACATGAGGAGGAAGGGGGGAGGAGGTGAGGACATGAGGAGGAGGAGGGGAGGTGATGACATGAGGAGGAGGGGAGGTGAAGACATGAGGAGGAGGAGGAGGAGGAGGAGGAGGAGGGGAGGTGAGGACATGAGGAGGAGGGGGGAGGTGAGGACATGAGGAGGAGGGGAGGAGGTGAGGACATGAGGAGGAGGGGGGAGGTGAGGACATGAGGAGGAGGGGAGGAGGTGAGGACATGAGGAGGAGGGGGGAGGTGAGGACATGAGGAGGAGGGGAGGAGGTGAGGACATGAGGAGGAGGGGGGAGGAGGTGAGGACATGAGGAGGAGGGGGGAGGTGAGGACATGAGGAGGAGTGGAGGAGGTGAGGACATGAGGAGGAGGGGGGAGGAGGTGAGGACATGAGGAGGAGGGGGGAGGTGAGGACATGAGGAGGAGGGGGGAGGTGAGGACATGAGGAGGAGGGGGGAGGAGGTGAGGACATGAGGAGGAGGAGGGAGGTGAGGACATGAGGAGGAGGAGGGGAAGTGCGGAGGAGGAGGGGAGAGGTGAGGGGGAGGAGGGGGGAGGTGAGGACATGAGGAGGAAGAGGGGGGGAGGTGAGGACATGAGGAGGAGGAGGAAGGGGGGTGAGGAGGAGGAGGGGGGAGGTGAGGACATGAGGAGGGGAGGAGGTGAGGAGGAGGGGGGAGGTGAGGAGGAGGGGGGAGGTGAGGACATGAGGGGGGGAGGTGAGGACATGAGGAGGAGGAGGAGGAGGAGGGGGGAGGTGAGGAGGAGGGGGGAGGTGAGGACATGAGATGGGGGGGAGGTGAGGACACAAGGAGGAGGGGGAGGTGAGGACATGAGGAGGAGGAGGAGGAGGGTGAGGACATGAGAAGGAGGAGGAAGGGGGGGTGAGGAGGAGGAGGGGGGGTGAGGACATGAGGAGGAGGGTGAGGACATGAGGAGGAGGGTGAGGACATGAGAAGCAGGAGGAAGGGGGGGTGAGGACATGAGGAGGAGGGTGAGGACATGAGGAGGAGGGTGAGGACATGAGGAGGAGGGTGAGGACATGAGGAGGAGGACGGAGGTGAGGATATGAGGAGGAGGGGGGTGGGAGGTGAGGACATGAGGAGGAGGAGGGAGGTGAGGATATGAGGAGGAGGAGGGTGGGAGGTGAGGACATGAGGAGGAGGACGGAGGTGAGGACATGAGGAGGAGGACGGAGGTGAGGACATGAGGAGGAGGACGGAGGTGAGGACATGAGGAGGAGGAGGGTGGGAGGTGAGGACATGAGGAGGAGGAGGGAGGTGAGGATATGAGGAGGAGGAGGGTGGGAGGTGAGGATATGAGGAGGAGGAGGGTGGGAGGTGAGGACACGAGGAGGAGGGTTGAAGGTGAGGACACGAGGAGGAGGGTTGAAGGTGAGGACATGAGGAGGAGGAGGGTGGGAGGTGAGGAGGAGGAGGGTGAGGACATGATGAGGAGGAGGGGAGGTGAGGACATGAGGAGGTGAGGACATGAGGAGGAGGGGGAGGTGAGGAGGAGGGGGGATGTGTGTGTGTGTGTGTGTGTGTGTGTGTGTGTGTGTGTGTGTGTGTGTGTGTGTGTGTGTGTGTGTGTGTGTGTGTGTGTGTGTGTGTGTGTGTGTGTGTGTGTGTGTGCGTGTGTGTGTGTGTGTGTGTGTGTGAATGTTTTAGGCTCCACATAATTTGACTGTGAATGTCCATGCAAGGGTACAAGTACAGATTACCTAGTTACTGTTGTTTTAGAAGTGATTTATTGTGTTGACCATTTAGACTTTAGAGCTACTGTATGATGGCTGTTGGCTCAGGAGGCAGAGAGCGAGAGAGAGAGAGAGAGAGAGAGAGAGAGAGAGAGAGACATAAAGAGAGACAGAGACAGACAGAAAGAGAGACAGAGACAGACAGAAAGAGAGACAGAGACAGACAGAAAGAGAGACAGAGACAGACAGACAGAAAGAGAGACAGAGACAGACAAAGAGAGACAGAGAGAGAGACAGAGACAGACATAGAGAGACAGTTGCGAAACTAAACTAAGCACCTCATAGATTGTTGAACTCTTAACACTTTCAGTGCCACGAGGTGGCGCCAGAGTTAGCGCTTGAATGCCACCATCGGCGCCAATGTTAACCTTAATATCGCCTAATCTATGTTTTAAATTATGGCTATGTGTCTAATCTGCCCGTCGCTTATCAAAGAATCCTTTTCCAGTCAGTGCTGTCAAGGCAGATTGGTTTTTTATCGCTTCATTTCCGTTTGAGAGCATTTTGAAAAGCACCCGTTTTGAGGTAAAAAACAGTCCATTCTGGGCCATTCTATGATAATCGTCTTTTACTGGAATATTCCAGAAGGTTGATATTTGTCGGCCTATTTATGAATCGTTTTCAAATAAACGCTAGATGATCAATATTATACGTACACGCACGCCCATTCGAGACGCGCACGGATAATCGCTGTGTTCATTTCCTCTTGGATTTTTACAATGAAACCGATAGAGGACATTTCACAAAACAGCTTATATCTTCATCAAAATTAGTCTGATTATCCTAACACTGATAACATAGATTCCTTACCTGACATCAGATGGTATCCAACTGGTATATTCCAATTCCTGATCACCATTCGAAAAAATCGATAAGTGTATAGATCCAACGTGATACAGTAGAACACATGATTCCGTGGGGCTCAGAGGCTCCAGAATGAACTCTGATAACCCCGGCTGCATCAGTGGACTGGAAAATGTGGAGTACAGGATTGTTTCCCCCATCCATTGTCATTGAGTCCATTCCAAAATCCCTTATGTCATCTGGAAGACGATAGGGGGCGCCTTTTTCCACATCTGATCGCTGGCGACGCTCTGATAGACTAGGGTAGGCTCGCGTGATGCAATATGATTTCAGATCGCTAAAAAAAAAAAAATCAGAGAACTCGCGTGAGTGGCTTTCAACGAGATATTAATAATTCCGAGAAAACTCGTGAGTGGCATAGAAAGGGACGTTTACTTTCAGCCTGTGTTTCGCTCTGTGTTTCTCTTGTGCATCCAGGAGTTTAATTTACATGGTGCTAGGTTTTACAACCCCCACCCTCTCTCTCTTTTTAGTTGTATGTTTAGTTTTATAGTTTGGGGATATGTCTGAGAATATGGGCATTTTAAATCAGCTTTATCTATTTATTTATTTGTTTATTTTGATTGTTGTGCTTGATTGATTTTTTTTTTTAAGCGATTTTACCTGTATGCAACCAGGTTCAGATCCTGAGCCGCATGGGTGACTTGCACATCCATAGCCCGTGTTCTGTGGTGTGATATGGTTTTGGCCGGATGCTCTGTCGTGACCGGCATATCAATGTGTTGGTGCAGCGAGGCGTTGATGAGGACTCTGTATGGAAAAGCGGTCCTCACATATGTATCATTATGAATTGAAAATGGGGGACCCTGATGTAAACAAGACGAAAGTCTTTCTCTGGTCTGCATCCCCTTAACAATTGTGTGTATTGAGCTGTACTGTACAGTACCCATTCTGCAATCTGTTAATTAAAGTTTTCAATCAATCAATCAATCAATCCCACTGCTATTCTGTGCCTCGATATGACACGTTCTCAACCAGGTGCTGCAACCGAGTCTCCGTTCGCGTGGGATAAACTCATGACATGACATTTACATTTACATTTAGTCATTTAGCTGACACTTTTATCCAAAGAGACTTACAAGTTCTGTATGACAAGTCATCAGGAAGGGCACAACTCTATCAGCTGAGTAACAATGTTCATCAAAGTGTTGAGTGCTAGTGTAGGTTAGTATATTAGGACAAGTGCATGACAATGACATGCATGAAACTGATGAATGTGTTGTGATTGATTCCATCTACAGTCATGTGAGACAAGAGAACACTCTGCTCTGGGACATCAGAGGAGATTTCAGTGAAGCACTTTGTTGATTCAGATTTATATTTTTTTTTTGGTAAGCGAGCGGGGACCTTTTGGCCAGTGAGGATGAAAAGGACAATACAAGATGCTCCCTTGTTATTTGACTGTACACACTGTTTGGATGTTGGATCATCACATGGTTACACATTCCTGGGCTGCCCCCCCCCCCCCCCCCCCCCCCGAATATATCACATAGTGGTCACATAATCACATATGTATCACATATTTATGCATCCAGAAATTATTAATTATACATACCCCCCCTAATCCCACCCACTCGTCATCACTACATACACAATTAGCCTTGGTCGTCATATGATGGATACTCTCCATCATATGCACTGGACTCAGGAACAGGACACATCTTGTCCTCTCCACTCTGTGTATAACGCCATGTTAGGTGCCCTCCATAAAGGTTATGTATTTGCCAATTTTCTTTTTTCAAAACTTTGTTTATTTAAGTTTTTGTTGCAATACGAAATGAGCAGTAGATCAAACTGTACATGTATATGCTAGACCAGTGGTTCCCAAAGTCGGGGTCGCGACCCAAAGGTGGGCCGCGAGCAGCCACGGGTGGGCCGCGAGATGATTTAAAAAAAAATAAAAATAAAATAATTTTTTTTTTTTTTCTTTTTTTTTTTTGTCAGGCCAATGAACTTAGAAGCAGGCCAGGACAGTGTTTCTAGTTGTATTCTAAAATTCTATTCTATTGTATTCTAAAATGTGACTATATGGTTTTATATTAACTTAATAAATAAACAAAAACGAAAAATCTACTTATTTCAACGAACATTTCAAACTAAATAACAGATTATGCACATAAAACGCTGAAAACAACCGAAGCAACAATAGTATTTTAATGAGGCTATTATTATTATCATTATTATTTTGCAACAAGTTAGCCCTCTCATAAATAGCACATATAAATGAATAACTAACTTGAACTAACTTAATAGGATTGAAGTGATATTTGGCTTAAAAAATCGATCGCCTGGCAAAAAAAAAAAAAAGCCCGACGATGTGCATTGGGCCGCGGCTCTCTGACGCCTTATTTTCTGGGCCCTTGCCTGAAAAGTTTGGGAACCCCTGTGCTAGACAAGACATATTGCACATATCTACATATAAGTATTCAAAATATAAGTCTGTTGAATATAAACTAGAGCGAATACACCACAAAAGAAATATATATATATCATTGTTTCGGACATACAGTCAATTGGACAGATATGTACGGTAAGGATTGTACAGTAGAAAGAGAGGAATGAAACATTACATTTTTTTAAATGAGAAGGTAAACATCGGGTTACACCTCACCACATGTAGACAGGTTAACCAACCAGATAATACTAGGTGTATTTGCCAATTTGAATTTCTTTATATGTTTCTAATTTTCCGAATCATTTATGACATCTTTTCAAATGCAGCTACTCTTGCCATCTCTGCAGACTAATTCTTGGACTGAAGACACTCCATCATTATTCCATCCTCTTATGAATGAATCCTCTAAGAATATCTCTGCCTATCATGATACTAGTTTGGACCCAACAATTAATGTCTCCTTCTATTTAGACCAACCCATCACATAAAACAATAAACTGGGGCTGAACTGAATTTGAGCATTAGGGGCCCTTTTCCCTGGACTTGCATCGGCAGCAGTTTGTGTGAGGATTTGCCTGTTCCCTGAGCTTTTCCCTGTCTACTCTCTTCACCAGCCCCCACCCTTGTGAGAACTTTTGCCTGCCTCCTACTCTTCACCAGCCCCCGCCCTTGGACGTTCTTGTTCCTCTACCTTCACGCACCTGTTGGGAGTTTGCAATCTGCTCGGGGAGAGTACTTAGGTTGCATGCTCCCCTCCAGTCCTTGTCGGGTCGTTCTGTGTTCTGGGTTCTGTGTTCTGGATTCTGTGTTCTGTATCTGTGTTCAGTGTTCATGGAGTTCTGGACGTTACCATTCTGTACGTCACCATCACCTGCCGCGTCTCCGGCGTGAGACGACGGCCCAGCCATCACCACCTGTCGCCGTTTGCCTGGAGTGGGACACCGTCTTCGCTCTCTAATTCTCTATGGGAGGTTTTCCAGTGTTCCCACTCCAGACGTCAAGGCGGCACGCCATCGCTCCCGATTCCACGGGAGGAAGGCGTCTCTTCGTGATCCTCGTTCCTGGGGTGAGGCTCGTCGTCGCTCCCTAGTATTCCACGGGAGGACGGCGTGTTCCCATCCCGGTCCCCTGGGACCCCCTTTGTTCTGCGCTGCCCGTCTGCAGCATCCGAAGAGGAGGAGGAGGATCCCCGTGCCAGGCCTCCGCCGTCGGGCCCCTGTCCCCGTGCCAGGCCTCCGCCGTCGGGCCCCTGGTCCCCGTGCCAGGCCTCCGCCGTCGGGCCCCTGTTCCCGTGCCAGGCCTCCGCCGTCGGGCCCCTGTCCCCGTGCCAGGCCTCCGCCGTCGGAACCCTGTCCTCATCCCTGTAAGCAGCTCTGGCCCTCGCCCTGTCCAAGGCCTTAACCCTGTTCTCTGTCCCTGTCTCCAGCCCGCTTCTCCGGGCCTCTGTCCCTGTCCCCTTCTCCAGTGCCCCTGGTCCTGGTCCTTGACATTTAGCCCTGGCCCTGTCCCTTAGCCTTAGTCCCTTAGCCTGTTCGCCTCTTAAAGGCACAGTGCCGCATTTTCCATATTTCCTTGACTCTAGTGTTTTTGTGTTTTCCCTTAAAGGGACTGTGCCGCTTTTTGTTATGTAAGAAATAAATGCCCTGTTTTGGCTTACTCTCATACCTATCTTGTGTTGTGCGATTGGGGTCGGTTACAAACCATAACAGTACGACCCGACCCGTCGACGACCCCAGCCAGCACAGACAGTGTATGTGAGTTAGCCCCTGTTAGTTCCCTCTAGTTCCCTCTAACCCGCTCTAGCTCCCTCTAGTTCCCCTGTTAGTTCCCCTGTTAGTTCCCCTGTTAGTTCCCCTGTTAGTTCCCCTGTTGACTCCCCTGTTAGCTCCCCTGTTAGCCTCGTTAGCTCCCCTGTTGGCTACCCTGTTCCCCACAGCTAGGACTGTCCTTCCAGCTAGCTTGTTCTCCTTTGCTAGTCCAGCCCTGTCTGCTAGCCTAGCTCCGGCAGCTAGCGCAGCCTCTATGCTAATGTAGCAGTACAGCTAGCATAGGCCCTGTAGCTAGCAATGCTCTGGCAGCTACCCAGTCCCTCTGCTAGCCCCACTTTAGGTGTAGCTTCCCCTGCTAGCATGGCCAATTTTTTTTTGTTTGTTGCTTTGTCATGTCCCCTGCCCCGCTGTCTGCTTTTTTTCGGTCGCCCGGTGGCTCCCATGGGGGGGGAGGTACTGTGAGGATTCGCCTGTTCCCTGAGCTTTTCCCTGTCTACTCTCTTCACCAGCCCCCACCCTTGTGAGAACTTTTGCCTGCCTCCTACTCTTCACCAGCCCCCGCCCTTGGACGTTCTTGTTCCTCTACCTTCACGCACCTGTTGGGAGTTTGCAATCTGCTCGGGGAGAGTACTTAGGTTGCAGGCTCCCCTCCAGTCCTTGTCGGGTCGTTCTGTGTTCTGGGTTCTGTGTTCTGGATTCTGTGTTCTGGATTCTGTGTTCTGGACTCTGTATCTGTATCTGTGTTCAGTGTTCATGGAGTTCTGGACGTTACCATTCTGTACGTCACCATCACCTGCCGCGTCTCCGGCGTGAGACGACGGCCCAGCCATCACCACCTGTCGCCGTTTGCCTGGAGTGGGACACCGTCTTCGCTCTCTAATTCTCGATGGGAGGTTTTCCAGTGTTCCCACTCCAGACGTCAAGGCGGCACGCCATCGCTCCCGATTCCACGGGAGGAAGGCGTCTCTTCGTGATCCTCGTTCCTGGGGTGAGGCTCGTCGTCGCTCCCTAGTATTCCACGGGAGGACGGCGTGTTCCCATCCCGGTCCCCTGGGACCCCCTTTGTTCTGCGCTGCCCGTCTGCAGCATCCGAAGAGGAGGAGGAGGATCCCCGTGCCAGGCCTCCGCCGTCGGGCCCCTGTCCCCGTGCCAGGCCTCCGCCGTCGGGCCCCTGTTCCCGTGCCAGGCCTCCGCCGTCGGGCCCCTGTCCCCGTGCCAGGCCTCCGCCGTCGGAACCCTGTCCTCATCCCTGTAAGCAGCTCTGGCCCTCGCCCTGTCCAAGGCCTTAACCCTGTTCTCTGTCCCTGTCTCCAGCCCGCTTCTCCGGGCCTCTGTCCCTGTCCCCTTCTCCAGTGCCCCTGGTCCTGGTCCTTGACATTTAGCCCTGGCCCTGTCCCTTAGCCTTAGTCCCTTAGCCTGTTCGCCTCTTAAAGGCACAGTGCCGCATTTTCCATATTTCCTTGACTCTAGTGTTTTTGTGTTTTCCCTTAAAGGGACTGTGCCGCTTTTTGTTATGTAAGAAATAAATGCCCTGTTTTGGCTTACTCTCATACCTATCTTGTGTTGTGCGATTGGGGTCGGTTACAAACCATAACAGTACGACCCGACCCGTCGACGACCCCAGCCAGCACAGACAGTGTATGTGAGTTAGCCCCTGTTAGTTCCCTCTAGTTCCCTCTAACCCGCTCTAGCTCCCTCTAGTTCCCCTGTTAGTTCCCCTGTTAGTTCCCCTGTTAGTTCCCCTGTTAGTTCCCCTGTTGACTCCCCTGTTAGCTCCCCTGTTAGCCTCGTTAGCTCCCCTGTTGGCTACCCTGTTCCCCACAGCTAGGACTGTCCTTCCAGCTAGCTTGTTCTCCTTTGCTAGTCCAGCCCTGTCTGCTAGCCTAGCTCCGGCAGCTAGCGCAGCCTCTATGCTAATGTAGCAGTACAGCTAGCATAGGCCCTGTAGCTAGCAATGCTCTGGCAGCTACCCAGTCCCTCTGCTAGCCCCACTTTAGGTGTAGCTTCCCCTGCTAGCATGGCCAATTTTTTTTTGTTTGTTGCTTTGTCATGTCCCCTGCCCCGCTGTCTGCTTTTTTTCGGTCGCCCGGTGGCTCCCATGGGGGGGGAGGTACTGTGAGGATTCGCCTGTTCCCTGAGCTTTTCCCTGTCTACTCTCTTCACCAGCCCCCACCCTTGTGAGAACTTTTGCCTGCCTCCTACTCTTCACCAGCCCCCGCCCTTGGACGTTCTTGTTCCTCTACCTTCACGCACCTGTTGGGAGTTTGCAATCTGCTCGGGGAGAGTACTTAGGTTGCAGGCTCCCCTCCAGTCCTTGTCGGGTCGTTCTGTGTTCTGGGTTCTGTGTTCTGGATTCTGTGTTCTGGATTCTGTGTTCTGGACTCTGTATCTGTATCTGTGTTCAGTGTTCATGGAGTTCTGGACGTTACCATTCTGTACGTCACCATCACCTGCCGCGTCTCCGGCGTGAGACGACGGCCCAGCCATCACCACCTGTCGCCGTTTGCCTGGAGTGGGACACCGTCTTCGCTCTCTAATTCTCGATGGGAGGTTTTCCAGTGTTCCCACTCCAGACGTCAAGGCGGCACGCCATCGCTCCCGATTCCACGGGAGGAAGGCGTCTCTTCGTGATCCTCGTTCCTGGGGTGAGGCTCGTCGTCGCTCCCTAGTATTCCACGGGAGGACGGCGTGTTCCCATCCCGGTCCCCTGGGACCCCCTTTGTTCTGCGCTGCCCGTCTGCAGCATCCGAAGAGGAGGAGGAGGATCCCCGTGCCAGGCCTCCGCCGTCGGGCCCCTGTCCCCGTGCCAGGCCTCCGCCGTCGGGCCCCTGGTCCCCGTGCCAGGCCTCCGCCGTCGGGCCCCTGTTCCCGTGCCAGGCCTCCGCCGTCGGGCCCCTGTCCCCGTGCCAGGCCTCCGCCGTCGGAACCCTGTCCTCATCCCTGTAAGCAGCTCTGGCCCTCGCCCTGTCCAAGGCCTTAACCCTGTTCTCTGTCCCTGTCTCCAGCCCGCTTCTCCGGGCCTCTGTCCCTGTCCCCCTCTCCAGTGCCCCTGGTCCTGGTCCTTGACATTTAGCCCTGGCCCTGTCCCTTAACCTTAGTCCCTTAGCCTGTTCGCCTCTTAAAGGCACAGTGCCGCATTTTCCATATTTCCTTGACTCTAGTGTTTTTGTGTTTTCCCTTAAAGGGACTATGCCGCTTTTTGTTATGTAAGAAATAAATGCCCTGTTTTGGCTTACTCTCATACCTGTCTTACATTTACATTTACATTTAGTCATTTAGCTGACGCTTTTATCCAAAGCGACTTACAAGTTCTGTACGACAAGCCATCAGGAAGAGCACAACTCTATCAGCTGAGTAACAATGTTCATCAAAGTGTTGAGTGCTACAGTGTAGGTTAGTTTATTAGGACAAGTGCATGACAGTATGGTTAGTTAGGGTTAGATTTTTTTTTTTTTTTTTTTTTTTTTTTTTTAATTCAGATAATGGTTGAAGAAGTGAGTCTTTAGTCGACGGCGAAAGATTGGACGTGTTTCGGCTGTCCTAACTGGGGTGGGTAGTTCATTCCACCATTGTGGGGCAAGGACTGAGAATAGGCGACTTCTCTTTGATGACCCTCCCGGAGCTTGGATAGGAGTAGGTCTGAGGCGGCCAGAAGATGCAGAGCGTAGGGGTCTTGAGGGTGTGTAGTTAGAGACCATTGACCGGAGGTAGGCGGGAGCAGTTCCCTTTGCCGCACGGTATGCTAGGTCAAGGGCCTTGAAGCGGATTCGTGCAGCAATGGGGAGCCAGTGCAGGTCCCTAAGAAGTGGGGTGACATGGGCCGACTTCGGTAGGTTTGAGATCAGGCGGGCCGCTGCGTTCTGAATGAGTTGAAGAGGCTTAGTGGCAGTGGCCGGGAGGCCAGCGAGCAGTGCGTTGCAGTAGTCGAGGCGGGAGATGACTGTTGATTGGACGAGGAGTTGGGTGGCTTCTTTTGTCAGGAAGGGGCGTATCCTTCTGACGTTGCTCAGGAGGAATCGGCAGGTTCTGGTTGTCGCTGCGATGTGAGCAGAGAAGTTCAACTGGTCGTCGAGGACAACACCAAGGTTCTTGGCGGTCGGGGACGCGGTCACAGCTGCATTCTCGACTGTGATGGAAAGGTCGGTCAGGGGGGAGGATTTGGCCGGCAGGTGGAGCAATTCTGTTTTGCTTAGGTTCAGTTTGAGGTGGTTGGTCGTCATCCAGGCGGAGATGTCGGACAGACAGGCCGAGATCCGCTCAGAGACGTGGATATCTGAGGGAGGGAAGGAGAGGAAGAGTTGAGTATCGTCGGCATAACAGTGGTAGGAGAAGCCATGAGACGTGATAATGTTACCCAGTGATTTAGTGTAGAGGGAGAAGAGAAGGGGTCCTAAAACCGAGCCCTGGGGGACACCCGTCCGCAGGGGGCGGGTGGCCGACAGGGTCCCTCTCCATGACACTTGGTAGGAGCGGTCATTGAGGTATGATGACAACCATGTCAGCGCAGAGCCAGCCACTCCCATTCCTGCGAGGGCCGCGAGGAGGATCTGGTGGTTGACTGTGTCGAAGGCTGCAGATAGATCTAGGAGAATCAGGACAGAGGAGGAGGCGATTGGGGTCGGTTACAAACCATAACAGTTTGTCTATTAACCTGAGTCTAAAATGTCTGGAGGGACTCTAGTAGTAGTACCCTCGCACCACTAGACATTGATTTAATTTTTTTTTTTTTTTTTTTTTTACTTTGACCAGACAGCTGGTTCTTTTTAGCGTTTATCGCTTTTTCTGGTCAAGCATGACCGACAGAAACAGGTTGAATGGGATATAGATCAGGGGAAGACACTCTGAGAAAATACGGCGAGTCCGGGAGTCGAACTCATGTACCCCAGATCCGTGACGCGCACGGTTGTCCCCGACGCCGAAATAGCGCCGAGATACGCGGTGAGCTACTGGAGCTCCCCCGATTTAATATTCTTACATATCCTATCCCACACCTCGTCATCCTATGTCAAATCCATATATTTTCCCCATGTCTTCTTTAGAGCTAATAGGGTATTACCCATTACCTAGGGTCTCCGTTAATATGGAATAATACACAGATGCCTCATGGCCTTTCCCATAGCTCGTTAATACTTTATCTAAACCGTATGCAGCTTTGGGGGCCGATATACTGGATCTAAAGATCCCCACTAGCAGATGACAAAGTTGCCTCAGAGTTGGCCGTAGTACACCCCTCTCTAATGCCTCTGTATACACCTCTAACAGAGACGGAGCCAGCTCTACTGCAAAGCTTTTAAACAACTCTGCATTAAAGCCATAAGTCAGGCCCTGCCACCTCCCCTGCAGACAAGGTAACCTCTATAAATTCCTCGAGTTATGTCTAAATCAAGAAATAATTTTTGCTCTTCTGTCAATTTAGGTAACCCTAGTCTAGTGGTTCCATTATGAATGTCCTCCTCAGTAGAGGTAGCCATTGAGCTATAAAGATACATAATAAAAAGGTTTTAAAAGTTTTTGATATTGATATTAATACTTCACCAGTTGGGGATCTGACAGCAGGGATGGTGGAGACAGATTATCTCTGTTTTATGTATCTGGCAAGGAGCTTTCCTGCCTTATCTCCTGACTCAAAATAAGTGTGTCTTGCCCAGAATAAATTATATTCAACCTTGTGGGATAATATAGGACATACATAGTAGGACAATATAGTAGGACATACATATCCTTGGAAATATCCAGAATTTCATTGGCTTTCAAAAGAAAAGGGTCACCGGGAGGCGAAACCGGAGGTGGTCACTTTTCGAAACTGACGCTCGTTGGCTGTTTGGTCTTATAACCCGAAATTGGAAGCAAATCAAACAGCGGCCATTTTAGCTTTCAACCGATGTGTTGGTTGATAGACAATAACACAGTGGGACGGCAACAGACAAGGGCAAATTATTCTCCAAATGTCCACTAATCCCAAAGTCTGGGCGGATCCTCTGTAGCATCAGAGAGGCCCTGTGAACCTTCTTTACTGCAGCAGCACTATGGTTAAGGACGGTGTAGTGACTTTCCAAACCAAAATTAAACAAGCCACTGAGGGGCTGCTATGTCGGTCGATAGACTGATTGATGCGTAGCTTGTCACCGTAGCAAACAAACACAAACACTGTCCAGGCGTTGATATAATTCAGCCAATGCTTAGCATATTTATTGCTCACCACGTATTTACAATATCAGGATGTTTCCAGGTAATCAATTCAGGCACACATCCACGATACCATTCACAAATCAAACAATATTTGTGCAATATTATAGTAGCTACCTGCGGCCATGCTAGATGGCAGGGACAGTGTGTGATATTATAGTAGCTACCTGCGACCATACTAGATGACAGGTACGGTGTGTGATGCTATAGTACAGTAGCTACTGTACCTGTGACCAGGGGTGTAGCTCCAGATTCTGGGCCCCATGAAAGAATGTATTTGTAGGCCCCCAGTGAATGCGAGCGCCTGAGCGAAAAAAAATTTGGCAATTTTTTTATTGATGAAAACGCATAATATGGTTTTTACCTATACATTCGGATCAGCAGTTCAGCACCTGCACTGTTGGTGGGTGAGCCTAGTAAGGGATGTCGCATTGCGTTCATCTTCAATGAATGGACCAATGCAATAGTCTACCAAAGCCCCCCCTCTCTCTCTATATATCTCACACACACACACACACACACACACACACACACACACACACACACACACACACACACACACACACACACACACACACACACACACACACACACACACTTCAGAAACAAACATAGTATCAATGAGAGCATCAATAATACACCTGAGTGATGTCTAGTAAAAAAAAATAAAAATAAAAAATTTGGGGGCCCCCCCAGTGCTGGGCCCTTGGAATCATCCTAAGCTACCCCCCCCCAGCTACGCCCCTGCCTGTGACCATGCTAGATACCAGGTACTGTGTGTGATGCTATAGTAGCTACCTGAGGTACTGAGGTGCCAGAGCATGGAGGGACTTAAGTGATGAGGAGGGTTTTATAGGTGATGCAGGATTTGATGGGGAGCCAGTGAAGGTGGATGAGGGTGGGGGTGAGGGGTTTGGTGCGGGTGAGAACCCTGGCAGCTGAGTTTTGAACATACTGGAGCCTGTCCAGGGTTTTGCTTGGAACCCCCGGACAGGACCCCATTCAGTAGTCCAGGCGGGAGGTGACGAAGGCATGTATGAGGGTCTCTGCTGTGGAGTCGAAGAGTGATGGTTGGAGTCCGGAGATGTTTCGGAGGTGATAGAAGGCGGATGTGTAGCTACCTGTTACCACGCTAGCTGCCAGGTACAGTGTGTGATATGGTCAAAACTAGGGCTGGGCGATATACCGATAATGATAATTATCGCGATATATTTTAATTTTATTTATTTTAATAATATCTAAAACAAAAATATCAATATTTTTTTTTTATTTTTTTATTTTTTTTTAAACCCAGATACAGTGGACAGACTTGTCTTTCTTGCCTGCAACTTAAAGTAATGGCTTTGCTTGTCCAAATGACAATACTGACCAAATTGAGATTTATTTTTCTCTTGTCCATTTATTTTGTTTGCTTTCTAATGTAAAATACAGTTTGAAACCGTCTGTACACAGTAGGCTATGTGTGCTACCAGAGCTAGTCTCCAGTCACGAGTCACGGTGCACATGACTCCACCAAAAAAGCGCCAAAAGATAGAAAATAAACTAGCAGAGCCAGAACTGTTCAACTCCCCTGGAGCCACAGCCAGCAGAGAAGCCTGTTTACTTTCGCTTTCAAACCAGCTGCAGCCTAAGAACTGGAGTGTGTGAGGGGATGTAACACTAAAGATGGCGGCAACGACAAAGAATTGCTGCAAAATAAACATACTTCTGTTGTTTAATTTTTTTTTTTACTTATAACAATATCGATAATTATCGATATCGCGTGATATGATATTGTTATCGATATCGTTATCGCGATATGGGATGTCCGATATTATCGGCCTACCGATATTATCGGCCGATATTGGCATAAAAATGTGATATCGGAAAATATCTGTATCGGTTTTCAAATTTTTTTATAAATAACAAATTTCGTTATTTAACCTTTATTTACCCAGGCAAGCAAGTAAGAATACATTATTATTTTATTTATTGTCAAAGTATGCATAATGTTGTGTTAATTACACGACAAGAGATATGTAATGTTAATTACCTGAAATTATTCAGTTTTTTTGGGGGGGAAACCCTGCATATATGGGTATCGGATGATATCGCTATCGGAAATTAAGAGTTGGACAATATAAGTATATCGGTATCGGTAAAAGAGCCAATATCGAGCATCCCTATCCATATCGCCCAGCCCTAGTCAAAACTGTTTCCCTCTACCGGCATGCAACACCTGAATTACCTGTGCCTGACTTCCTACCTAAATACAAATTCCCATCTCACACCTGCCACCCAGTGTGTAAAATAGGTACTGCTAGACAAGTGTACCAAAACAAGTGTACCAATAGTAAATAAAAAACCAAAGAAAACAAATAGATGTCAAGTGTAAATGGCTCCAACAGACGGGATCGATTAACAAATTAAAATCCCCTCCAAAACGTCCTTTCCAAGTCTACAAACAATGTCTAATCATCCCCAGGTGCATACTGTAGATATTGGCCAGAATACATTTTGCCTCTATATTTCAGTCAATACTATAATAACTCAGTCACAAATGTGCCTATATTTTTGTGTTATTATTTAGTTGCGATGTTTTGGTCACTAAGTGACACTCCTTGTTTGGCACAACGTTAACTTGTCTTCTCTATAGTAACAATTTGGCTAGTGTCTGTAAATCTATATGTCGATCTACATGTATGTTGAGAGCATATAGAGTCGTTTGACCAGGCATCATAAGCCTAATAGTATCTTTGATAAATAAATGGGTGTGCGAAAGCTTTGCTAAGCTAAGCTATCCTGGTGTAATTCTTTAAACTTAAATTTTACACTTACACAATACCTTACACAATACCTACAATGACATCAACATATTTATGAAAAATTCAACTAACAACACAACAAGAAAAAATGAAGTGAACACAAATGGCCATATGGTCAGCACTCTTTCCCTGGTTGGCGGTTTGGGGGGGGATCAGCCCTCCTCCCACTGGAGAAGCCCCCCCCCCCCAGAGATGGAGATACCCCCCAAAGGAGATTCTCCAAGCCTCTCTTCATGTCCAACATTTTTTATTCTTGTCCTTCATATTTGTCCATGTGCACATCTAAAGTAACTGCTATTCTAACATAACTCAGAAGAAAATAATATAAAAGAAGACTAAAGACAAGTGGCACTTCCCAGGTAATTATTTTTAACCCCGTTTAACCCCCGTTGGCGGGTTGGAGGGGTAAGGCTTTCCTGGAGAGGGCCCCTCCTATAACGACGTAGATATCCCCAATGGGGATTCTCCAATGTCCCTATTATTGTCCAACATTTTATTTGAATTTTTATCTTTCATATGTTAGCAGATTTCCAGAGCTCCCGGTCCGGTCTCCGGATGTGATTCCCCATGTTCCCTGTCATCTTATTTGTGTGTCATGTGTGCTAGTGTCTACAGTTTAGTCTAGTACGTGTTATTTGTATTATATGTCCCGAATCAAGTCCCAACCTCCCCAACTAATGCGTTTACCTTGTCTGTATTCCCAGTGGTCTGTGTGTTATCTGCAGTGTGTCTCAAACCATAACCTCCATTCACTATCAAATAATATGCTTAGTTGTGCGTCACGTGTGTTAGTGTCTACAGTTTAGTCTAGTACGTGTTATTTGTATTATATGTCCCGAATCAAGTCCCAATTTCCCCATCTAATGTCTTTACCCTGTCTGTATTCCCAGTGGTCTGTGTGTTGTCTGCAGTGTGTCTCGAGTCATAACCTCCATTCCCTATCACATTATATGCTTAGGCCTATGTGGTATTGAATCTTGGTCGGTGTGTATGACCTCAGTGCTCAAGTCCTGCTTGGTGTGTGAAACCTCGTTATTCAAGTTCTGGCTGGTCCGGTTGATCTCGGTGCTCGGATCTCGGTTGGTGTGTGTGGCCTCCGTGTTCGCATCTTGGCCGGCCCGGGCGACCTCCGCGCCTGCATCTCGTGTGCGGATGGTTCGGCCGACCTCGGTGCCCGAGTCCTGGTTGGTCCGGTTGTATCCAGCGTCTCCCCGTCCCTCCCCTGTCTGTTTTACCTCTCCCGAACCAGCTTGTATCACTTGCTGCGTCATATTCACCGTGTTAACTTCCATGATAGCTTGCAGCTCCTTCTCCAGCCAGGCCTCGCTGCGGTCCACCGCCAAGTTAGCTTGTATCCCTTGCTGCGTCGTATTCACCGTGTTTTTAACTTCCATGTTAGCTTGCAGCTCCTTCTCCAGCCAGGCCTCGCTGCGGTCCAACATCCCACCAGCTTGTATCACTTGCTGCGTCATATTCCTCGTGTCAGCTTCCATGTTCGCTTGCAGCTCCTTCTCCGGCCAGGCCTCGCCACGGTCCAACGCCACGTTAGCCCCGAGTCCATCGATGTCGCTCTGGATGTTCTGCGTTCCAGCTTGGATAGCTTGGTTAGCTAACTCCCTAGCCCGTATGCTAGCCCGCATGTCCTGGACTATCGGCATTCCAGCTTGGATGTTAGCTTGGATGGTAGCCTGCATACTAGCTTCCCACTGCGTCATGACGGCCTGAATCATCTCCTGCGCTCTCATTTGTACTTCTTCTGGGGTCGCTTTTCTCTCGCTTTTTCTCGTGTTCCTCCTTCCTCCTCTCTTATATCCTTGAATTGTCACTTTTTATTTCGCTTTGAATTGTTTTACTTCCTTTTTTTTATATTCAATGACCGGAAGCTCTTTCATGTGGCTGTTCACCAGAACGTCGCAAACCGGAAGTCTCCCGGTGTAATTCTTTAATGCTAACAAGTTAACGTTACACAGCCAGACACGTTAAGTTGTCAAAATTTGTTTGAGACATTTAAGTCCTGGGCTGTCTTAAGTAGAGCTGCCGCGGTATTGATATTTTCCTTACCGCACAAATTTGCGAAATATTTCCTACCGCCGCGGTTATTACCGCACAGTGCGCACAAAAAAAAAAATCCGTTTGTCTCCGTGTGGGGATGCAGGCGGGGCCGCTTGTGTACACTGAAAGCTCCGTAGGCATGTCCGAGGGCTTGCAGCAAGCCAGAGTTTAACACAGTTTCAATCAATCAATAACAACATTAACCAGACTCGTTGTGTCTATTGTGCTAAAGCTAACGTTACCTCATTGTGTCTATTCTACCAAGCAACCCGGGTTTAACGTTACCTCTCGTGTATATCTGCTGACGTTAGTATTAGGCTAATAACAACAAACTTAACACATCAGCGATCTTGTTGTGACACTAAACTTTCCGCTCTGTGGTAAATTGGGTTGATGTCGGTTTTGTTTCATCAATAAATGAGGCCGAATACACAGTGAATCCATCCTTTTCTGTTTATTACACTTGGTGCTGTCGCAAACAAATCCTGAATGAAATACATCCTTAGCGAGGCAGTAAAGATGGCGGCTTTCTGTTTTTGTTCAGAGACACCAATGTGTGACGCGTCTCTCTTCTGACCAATCAGTGGTCTGCAATGTTTCACATGACTTTTCTGGTACCACTTCTACCCAATAGGGTCGCTTGGAACCGAGTAGGGTATATCTGCAGAGCCGCAAGTCCAACGTGTCGTCTGGGCGCTACTTTATTATTATTAAAAAAATCAGCGGTGATGCGGTATTCAGCCCAACTCTGCGGTGGGCGTGATGCAACAGCGATACCGCGGTAATGCGGTTATCGCGGCAGCTCTAGTCTTAAGATTTATTTTGAAATAAGTGTTTGTATCTCCCTACCCATGCCTCATTGATTGACCAAGCAGTTACATTCAGCAGCCCAACATTCAAATATTACAGCATTTCACGATACTTGCCAAGTGTCACCAAGGTGTCACCATACATAGTTAATAGAGTTGTGCAACACCATTCACTGAGGTCAGTGTCAAGTCTTTGATTTGGAAGGTTACAGTCAGCAAATGATTTCACAATGTATTCTCTCTGTAGGTCTTTACATAACATATTTCCAGAATGGAAACCGAGCAAAACCAAATGGTATTGGCCTATGAAAATAATCATGTCACGCATCAGCAATTGTTCAGTGTTTTTGTCAGCAGTGACTGGTGATGTAAAGTGTTCCCAATTCTGTCTTCCTAAATGCTCCAGTTTCCAGTGTTCGTACAGGTGCTGGAAATCCTTGAAAATGCTTGTATTTCAATGTGGTGTTTTCAAGGTTTGAAAAGTGCTTGAATTGTGTATAAAGTGCTGGAAAGTTATTGAACTTGTAATTGCACTGTATACTTTAATAATAAATCGCTATCTGACTGAATAGTTTGGTTTTTAGATAAAGGCATACAATTCAGAGAGCCTAATTGCTTTCGCCTTTCACTCAAAATGAAGAGGAGCGAGCTAACGTTAGCAAACTTCTTATTTTATTTATTTTTAAACGTTAGCGAGCTAGCGTTGCCACATACGGCTATGTTTATTGATCATGTTGACAACGACGTGACACCGTATATTAACACTTTCGCGGCCATTTGGATCCGTCTAATATCACTCTAAACGGCCAGCATTTCATAATAGACTTGCATAGTCCGTGTGGCTGTTTGTAGAGCTAAATCTATACTTTATAGTATTTCTATCTGTCCATTCTCATTGTCAATTGACACCATAAACCATCCCTTCAAAATGGCTTAAAGAAATGTTTTTTTCATCAATACGTTCTCATTTTATAGCGTCTTGAATATAAGCGTTATAAGGGATTTGGTCTAGTATATTTCCTGGAAGGCGAGATACAGGCCGCTAAGCTAGTAACGTTATATCCAATGGCATTTCGGATATACAGAAGCTACAGTTAAAACTCAAACTGCATATGATCGGTATGATGGTCCACCATGAATGCATGAAAGGGGGGGGGGGGGGGGGGGGGGGACGTCGTTTCTGATTATTGATTACCAATAACCGCCTTAGCCTCAGTAGGCCTCAAGGCCTGATCAGCGTGTAATTTACGTGAAAAAGATCTTACCGTGGGCCGGTTGGATCCCCCAAAGGATTTCCCAGTTATCGATCGCCATCTGGTAGATCGATATGTCCATTGGCTGATCATATCTTCCTTTACTGCACACTGAAATCCGCGTCCCAAAACGTATTCCGTGCTACAGGCTATAGGCATAGCTTCATGTTAGCAGAAAACTACATTGGTGATCCAGAAAAAACAAGACAACTTCTGCCACAGGGAACACTGCATTATCGAGATAGCGCCCCTAAGAGGATCTGGCCGGTAATGCACTTTTTCGAATTCAAAGAGTAGGGTACTTCTGCAGTGCTGCTCGGTGACATCGAGTAGGTTATTACAATGGAATAAAAGCCAAAACAACCTTGCCACGGACATGTCCGTGGTTGGTCCTCAACCGTTGGATTCGAAACACGGACATCTCCATGGCCGGGCGCCATTGTGTTAAGCTGAGTTAATAAATTCACTCTGAAAATCTGCTCCACTCTGATAAACTGACTTTTCGGTCAGAGCGTCCAGTGTGCACAACTTGAGGCCAATTTACCTTAAAACAATTTTCGATTATGCATCAACAAAAAAAACAAAAAATAATTATGCATCGGAGCTGTGGTTTCGCTGTGATCAACATGGCTAACAACTAACAAACAAATAAATTCTTTCTATTTTAAGGAATGTTCTGTAGGATATGTCTGCAACATAAGAAGCCAGCTACTAGGGGTAGCTGTTTGTGTGAAATAACAAGAGAGGAGACTAGAGCGTGTGTCAACTGTGCATCTGTATTGCAACCAATAACATGGGCATCATATACAGTAGCTTACATCCTGGTCCCTGCTGGGACGTATCAACTGAACACAACATTGTGGGGGGATTATATAAAAATCCTAGGGGAAACACTGAGCTCATTCCCTTCCATGTATTTCAAAACACGAAAACTACAGCTAACCGACAAACTCAAGGAACTGAAGGACACTCCCTAATAGGCCCTGCCATATTTGGCTTAACCTGTTCCACACGAGGTGAAAATCCGCCTAAAATATATACCTAGGTAAATGGAATATTGCTTTACTTCTACAAGGGCTATTTGCATATTCTTGGTATCTAGGTACATCTATGGACCTCAGGGAATGTATTCACAGTGTCAGAAATATTGTGTCTATTACTAGGCTTGCTTAAATTGTGATGAAACAAAGGAGAATATGAATTATGATTTTTCTTTGCATCTTTGACAGTGAATAACACCATGATAATAATGACCAAACTTAAAAAACTGCCACTGACCTCGTTCAGTACCCTCTTGAGATCATGTGTACAAAGAATCGAAGGAAATTAATGAAGGGAAGATGATTAAACCGAAGGTTCTGTAGATACAGTACTGAATTCTCCCATCCGGACCAATGCAATTTGAAATATTATTTTTTTTATTAACTTTTTCTCCCATTTTCAATTTTTTCTCCCATCCCAATTTTCATATCGTCCAATTCAACCCTCCCCTGTCTTCGAACGTTGTTTCTTGCCTCCCACAAGCCGGCTGCAATGTGGACTAAGTCATACATAGCACGAGTCCCCTCCGATACTCAAGGTAACAGCCGTCGCATCTTTTCACCTGCGCGGCTCAATCTTTCAGCGTCGGGGGTCTGGGCTTTGGAGGGGCCCCGCCCCCCGTCGCTTCTTGGTTCTACTGCGCAGGCGCACCAACCGACCTGTAGGAGTCGCTGTCCACAACGCCCGATCCCCACCATTCACTTTCCCTCCCCGTAATACGGCCAATGTGTATTACTGTGGACGACCAGCTAAGCTGAAAGCAATGTGGAGAGCGGGGCTCGAACAGGAGGCATCCTGTTCGAGCCTAGTCTCCAGCATTCGTTGCGAGCGCCTTGCCCACTGCGCCACGTAGCCGCCCGCAATTTGAAATATTATTATAGAATATAGATATATGATGCTTATCCATTACCTTATTATAGCCAATTCGCACATTTATATATATATATATATACATATATTATCTTTCAAATGCCAGAGTTCAATTTGGATTTAGTATCACCAGGCGTGCATAAGAACAGATAATGAAATCTACTGTAATCTACTGTACTTTTTAATTTTCTCCACAGTGCAACCGTTTTGAAACTAATTTCAGATCTAATTGTTCCTACATGCTAACAATAGGGAGGAGAAACTAACGGCGTTTCAATATTTGTCAAAAACGTTACCTTTTGTGGCTTATTATCGCGAATCATAAAAGTTATTGATATGATTTATTCAGAACACTGAACTTTGAAACCCCACAGTATCTGACAGGAAGTGTAGTTCGGAAAAATTCCAACGCTGGTCGACAGCTATGCACCCCCTCTACAAAAGTTAGTGATGTTAATACTTAAAAACGTTTGATTAAAAAATCGCAACTTAAATGCAACACTCTATATCTAATCAACTCTAATCAACTCTAATCAACACAATATTGATTTATGACCAGATGTCATTTTTGGGTCGGTACCGACCCCGTGGGGTGGAACAGGTTTAGGCCAATTATATTTTTTGTGTTGTTCAATGCAGTTTTTTTGAGAGGCAGTTAAATCATTTTGTGTCCTGTACTTAAGCATTACATCATGCGCAGGAGTGGTTTGTGAACAATAAACCATGCCTAGGGGTGGTCGTTAGGCCCGAGGCGCAGCCGAGGGTCGTTAGACCCCCCTAGGCATGGTTTATTGTTCACAAATCACGACTGCAAGTGGTGTAAAGCTTTTATACAACTGCCACATTCATCCAACCTTATTTCTATACAATAAACACACATTAATTGAAGATTTATTGAAAAAAACATCCGCCAGAAAAAGTAGTTCCCACAACTACAAAAAAGACAATTTGCCTCCATGTGGAAGCAGATCGGAAGTGCATCCAACCAACTAACACATCCAACTGTGTATTATTGGAATGATTGAGAGAAGTTGCCTCATGTGGAAGCAGCTTGAAGTGCATCCAACCAACTAACACATCCAACTGTGTATTATTGGAATGATTGATTGAACATTTTATTACCAGGTGCAGAATGGGTACAATACAGTACGGCTCAATACACACAATTGTTAAGGGAATGCAGACCTACTTTCCATAGAACTTCATTCTTAGATGCTTCTATAGAAAGTAGGTAAAACAAATTAAAAAGTTTTCTTTGCCCTATAGGAAAAAAATGTTTTCTTTGCCCTATTTTTTTATTTATTTTTTTAAACCTACTGTAGAGGGCCTAAACTTAACCAGTTGGAAACCAAGCGTACAGTAATAAAATTAGCAATCAATCAATCAATCAACTCAATAGGCCATGCTCACTTAGAACAGCGCAGCACCCAGCTCTCTCTCAGTCTGACTATCCCCCGCGTTGCAGGCAGAGTGTGTGTGTGTGTGTGTGCGTGTGTGTGTGTGTGTGCGTGTGTGTGTGTGTGTGTGTGTGTGTGCGTGTGTGTGTGTGTGTGTGTATGTGTGTGTGTGTGTGTGGGGGGGGGGGGGGTGGCGGTGGGTGGAGACTAGAGCGAGTGCTGACAGTCGAAAGGAAAAAGAAATTGAAAAAAAAATTGAAAATTAATCAATCAATCAATCCGCGATTTTTCTTTTGTTACAGAATGATTCAAGACCCATCAATTACATCATCCAACATTGTTTAAAGCACTAAGACATTCGCTGTGACAGAATCGCTTGATATTTAGTCGTTTAGTCGTTATCAACATATCCATTTGTTAAATTATTGTCCGGCATCTTGTGATCCGGCGGAGTGATGTGATGTGATTCGGTTGTGGGCGGGTCCTGGGCCAGCAGCGTGGAATTGTGAAGAATTAACACGTGTAAAATGACTGTTTCAGCCAATCAGAATCGAGAAATTTGCATGCCGTTGTATAATGTGCAGGACAGTGATGCAACAGTAGCAGGACAGTGGATCACAGTGATGTAGCAGGACAGTGCATCACAGTGATGTAGCAGGACAGTACATCACAGTGATGTAGCAGGACAGTACATCACAGTGATGTAGCAGAACAGTGATGTAGCATCACAGTGATGTAGCAGGACAGTGCATCACAGTGATGTAGCAGGACAGTACATCACAGTGATGTAGCAGGACAGTACATCACAGTGATGTAGCATCACAGTGATGTAGCAGGACAGTGATGTAGCAGGACAGTGATGTAGCAGGACAGTGCATCACAGTGATGTAGCAGGACAGTGATGTAGCAGGACAGTGATGTAGCAGGACAGTTGTGTAGCATCACAGTGATGTAGCAGGACAGTGATGTAGCATCACAGTGATGTAGCAGGACAGTGCATCACAGTGATGTAGCAGGACAGTGATGTAGCAGGACAGTGATGTAGCATCACAGTGATGTAGCAGGACAGTGATGTAGCATCACAGTGATGTAGCAGGACAGTGATGTAGCATCACAGTGATGTAGCAGGACAGTGATGTAGCATCACAGTGATGTAGCAGGACAGTGATGTAGCAGGACTGCGGCACGGTGGTGTAGTGGTTAACACTGTCGCCTCACAGCAAGAAGGTCCAGGGTTCGAATCCCGCTTGGGGACCAGGTTTCCATGATGCCAGTTACCCAGGTGGGGTATCTCCCAGGCCTTTCTGTGTGGAGTTTGCATGTTCTCCCCGTGCTCGCAAGGGTTTCCCCCCCCGATAAGATAAACCCAATGGAAAAACATGCACAACAACAAGATCGCTAACGCTGTGGCGTCCTTGACGAAGACGGACAGGAGCACTTGGATTGGTCCCCTGGCGCGGCTCACGTGGCGCCTGTCTGCTCCCGGCTGCCCTTGGGGGGGAAGGACGTCGGGATGGGTTAATCGCAGATACGCATTGTATGCATGGTTCGCATGTGTGCCAAATGGTGACCTCGGAGCAGGTCCTAAATTATTATTATTATTATTATGTAGCATCACAGTGATGTAGCAGGACAGTGATGTAGCAGGACAGTGATGTAGCAGGACAGTGATGTAGCAGGACAGTGATGTAGCAGGACAGTACATCACAGTGATGTAGCAGGACAGTGATGTAGCAGGACAGTGATGTAGCAGGACAGTGATGTAGCAGGACAGTACATCACAGTGATGTAGCAGGACAGTGATGTAGTAGGACAGTGATGTAGCAGGACAGTGATGTAGCAGGACAGTGATGTAGCAGGACAGTTACATTACAGTGATGTAGCAGGACAGTGCATCACAGTGATGTAGCAGGACAGTGCATCACAGTGATGTAGCAGGACAGTGATGTAGCAGGACAGTGATGTAGCAGGACAGTGATGTAGCAGGACAGTACATCACAGTGATGTAGCAGGACAGTGATGTAGCAGGACAGTGATGTAGCAGGACAGTACATCACAGTGATGTAGCAGGACAGTGATGTAGCAGGACAGTACATCACAGTGATGTAGCAGGACAGTGATGTAGCAGGACAGTACATCACAGTGATGTAGCAGGACAGTGATGTAGCAGGACAGTTAAAGGTGTATTCCACCCAAATGGTTAGCAGGACAGTGCAGGACAGTGCACCACAGTGATGCAACAGTAGCAGGACAGTGGACAGTGGTAAAATGGCTGCAGGACAGTTAAAGGTGTATTCCACCCAAATAGTGTTAAAGGTTATAACCCAAATGTGTCTTCCCCGGATGATTTTAAAGGTGTATTCCACCCAAATTGTTTTAAAGGTTATAATACAGTAGCAGGACAGTGGATCACAGTGATGCAACAGTAGCAGGACAGTTAAAGGTGTATTCCACCCAAATGGTTAGCAGGACAGCCCCATCACAATGTGCAGGAGGTGTGTACAGTAGCAGTACAGTAGCAGTACAGTAGGTGTACAGTAGCAGTACAGTAGGTGTACAGTAGCAGTACAGTAGTCAAGTCAAGAGTTTTAATTGTCACGGCATACAGGTATACAATGAAATGCGGCTGGTCTTGCCCGCGACGATGTGCAATACAGTGGTACAACATATAATAGAATCCAATAAAAATACAGTGGTACAACATATTAATAGAATCCAATAACAACAACAGTGCAATAAACAGGTACATGGTGTGCCATCTCGGTATCTGTACATAGTATTTACAGAGCATATAGGACATGCTAGGTAGCTTTAGTAGCATGTCCTATATGCTCTGTAAATACAGTACAGTAGGTGTACAGTCGCAGGACAGTTAAAGGACAGTTAAAGGTGTATTCCACCCAAATGGTTAGCAGGACAGTACATCACAGTGATGCAACAGTAGCAGGACAGTTAAAGGTGTATTCCACCCAAATGGTTAGCAGGACAGTGGATCACAGTGATGCACCAGTAGCAGGACAGTTAAAGGTGTATTCCACCCAAATGGTTTTAAAGGTTCTAATACCAAAATGTGTCTCCCCCGAATCATTTTAAAGGTGTATTCCACCCAAATGGTTTTAAAGGTTCTAATACCCAAATGTGTCTTCCCGAATCATTTTAAAGGTGTATTCCACCCAAATGGTCTTAAAGGTTCTAATACCCAAATCTGTCTTCCCCGAATCATTTTAAAGGTGTATTCCACCCAAATGGTTTTAAAGGTTCTAATACCAAAATGTGTCTCCCCCGAATCATTTTAAAGGTGTATTCCACCCAAATGGTTTTAAAGGTTCTAATACCCAAATGTGTCTTCCCCGAATCATTTTAAAGGTGTATTCCACCCAAATGGTTTTAAAGGTTCTAATACCCAAATGTGTCTTCCCCGAATCATTTTAAAGGTGTATTCCACCCAAATGGTTTTAAAGGTTCCAATACCCAAATGTGTCTTCCACGAATCATTTTAAAGGTGTATTCCACCCAAATGGTCTTAAAGGTTCTAATACCCAAATGTGTCTTCCCCGAATCATTTTAAAGGTGTATTCCACCCAAATGGTTTTAAAGGTTCTAATACCCAAATGTGTCTTCCCGAATCATTTTAAAGGTGTATTCCACCCAAATGGTTTTAAAGGTTCTAATACTCAATTGTGTTATGGTGTCTTCCCCAAATCCTTTTAAAGCTTATAACCCCAAATAGTTTGAATGAATAAATGAATGAAATGGGACTATGAAGTCTTTATTTGTAACACATGGGCAGCACACACGCATTCCTTTGGGGGGTTGCCATTGAAATGTCATCTGCGCTTGACCCATCCTGTCATCCTTCATCCTGTCGTGGGTCCGCTCCAATACAATACCTTGCCAATCCAAGTGCTCCTGTTCATCTTCATCAGGGACGTGACAGCATTAGCGATCAGTTCTGCATGTTTTTCCATTTGTGTATTCCCACAAATAGCTTTAAAGGTGTATTCATCCCAAATGTTTCTAAAACTTTATTCCACCCAAAGTTAAAATACTACTTCATGTTCAACTCCTAAAGGTATATATGCTTGAATTACATTCAAGTAATCTCATGACTTCCAGCTTGCTAGCCCATACAATTCCTTCAGGAAAATGTTTGCTGTTTTAAGGAATGACAGATGACAACTTAATAGTAAAAAACTTTAATTTAACATGAAACATCATAAACACCTCCCAAAAAATCCTCGGTCTCCCCCTGCCCACACTGGATGACATATTAAGAACATGCTGCCTCCGCAGAGCTAGCAGCATCCTGAAGGATGAAACGCACGAAATCGTTCTAAATGTGTATGTGTCCGGGACATCTACTACTGTTCGATACAACAGAGAATTATTTCTCCGGATCTGCGACGATGTTCGGGAAGTTTCCCACGTTAATCCCGAGCTCAGATGCAAGGACTTCGCTGCATGTCCCTCGGCAGGTGACGGGAGCCGTCAAAGACGCAGACACCGGGGCAGGCGAGGCGGGGTGCTTGTCAAACTCTGCGAGCGCCCTTTCAAGCCTCCACTGCCTTCCATCTACAGTACCTGGCGAACATGCAGTCCTGCCGCCGGGATTCGCTGTGTTTCGCTCAGACCGACTGAAGGAATGTACCGGCAAAACCAAAGGAGGAGGGATCTGTCTTCTTGTGAATGAAAAGTGGTGTACCGATACTACGGTCATGAACAAGACCTGCAATACTAATCTTGAATGCCTAGTCATTAAATGTCGCCCCTTTTATCTCCCTAAAGAATTCCCAGCCATCTTTCTTATTGCTGTTTATATACACCCTCAGTGTATTTTTAGCATTTGTCCTTTTTATACTGTCTGTGTTTTTACATTTTTTTCCTGTACTGTTTACACAGTGTTTGCTCATGTACCCGTATTCCAATGTGGATTCGTCCATACATGGCAATAAAAATCTTTGACTTGACTTTTTTTACTTTGACTTGACCCCTCTCACCACCTCTTCTCCCTGTTGCCATCTGGGAGGCGATAGGCCTACAGGGCCTTCAATGCCCGCACCTCGAGGATGCAGAACAGCTTCTTCCCAAGAACCATCACTGAACTGAACAATCACCCCCCCCCCCTCCCCCCTATTGCGACCACATCTACATCTACCATGTAGCAGCATTCTACTTCTACCTCCTGAGCCACTGTCGCCCACCATCTGTCTATCTATCTATCTATCTATCTATCTATCTATCTATCTATCTATCTATCTATCTATCTATCTATCTATCTATCTATCTATCTATCTATCTATCTATCTATCTATCTATCTATCTATATATTATCTTTTTGTATTTTCTAGCCGCTACTGTGTTCCGATGAGTTCTTCTCCTTGGTATCGGTTCATGCCTTCATATTTATTCAATATATAAAGACATGCCTAAGGGAAGGAGGGACAGACATTAGTAATACAAAATAATATCATAACAATTCATAAATGATGGGCAAACAAACTATTATTATACAAACAAATTATTTGGGATGGGTATCAAATCTCTGCACATTCCAGTAACATAATGCTGCTTGCTAAATCACAGCAAAAATGTGGCAACTGATTTTGGTTCCAAGGAGAGCACATAATAAATTCCACAATTCCATGTGTGCCTACAAGTAATTAGTAGGTGTTTTTGTTACCAAATAATAAGGTATATTAACCTATAGCTTTTTAATTATAATTGTTAACATTGATCAGAATTAATGCATATACCGGTAGACAAATTAGATGTATAACAGCTACATTATCTATAATCCATATTTTTTATAAGATTTTTCTCTCTAAGAAATGAGATCACGATTCTCTCACACGATTCTTATTTTTTCAATAAAATCATTTATTGCACTCTCTTAATAGACACCATAACATATATCAAAGTGCTTGACTTAAACTTAAACATAACATATATGAAAGTGCTTTAAAAGTAAAAAAAATATATATATATAACTATTTTTTTAAGTTAATTTTGAAATGCGATTCGCATAGTTTTATTTTTTTATGATTAATGCAGTGCAGCCCTAATTACAATAACATTCCCGCATGATTTAGATCTTCCAGATTTCAATGACTTACAAAAGTGCTACCCGATTTCTACTTACCCACATAATAAAATGGTTTCCTGTCTCAGTAGTTGCATGACCCACAATTCGTAGGAGAAGCACTTTAGAGGTTGACGACGTGATAGCCTTCATGAAAATAAAGCATAATACCACACAAGCAGTTATTCAACAGCCTTAAGTGTAGATATATTTAAAACTTGCATGTAGTTAATATTTTAAATGCCCATGACTGAATTTGAAGATTACCTAATAGCAAATACTTATGTTACTACTAACATAACTGTTAAAAGTTTAAGATATCAAGGCCTACCTGTAATGATCTTGATATCTCAACACATTCACCTTTGTCCCAGTTCCTGTGCCACAGTATAAATGCGTAGATTGGCAGTGTATGTACCTGAGATAGAAATATGTGACTTAGATCATTACTGTACTATGTCTTGAGTGCAAGTTGACTGAATGTTAATTGCAATTGGCTACTTACATTTGGAATGTTGCATCCGATCTGCCACACTATTGCCTCCAATGCCTTTAAAATAGATAGATCATCAGGTTATGTTAGGCCCCATATTAAACAAAGGTTCTGTAGTAGATTTCAGTCAAACTATTTATTGTACTGTACACCTTGGGTCTCAGAATGGCAGAAACACCGACAGGTAAAATGCATTCACAATTTCTCCTGGCTTCTCTGCCTCTATCAACAAAACAAACGAGACGTATCGTTGATTTGAAGCAGCTGCGTGGCCTCAAGATTCTTAACCAGGGTGTTGAAACAGGCAGCTGCTGATTGAATAAAGAGATAGTCTCGTTTGAACTTCCTGGGAAAGTTAATAAACTGGGTGATTTTACACCCTAGTGCTCTAGGCAAATGGTCCAATTAAATAAGAAGACAAAGAAACTGCCTTGAGAGACGCCAGACAGTCTCTTCTTTACAAAGGATCAGTTGATCAAAGCATTCTGGACTTAGAATCCATATCGTGACCTAATTCGGTGCAAAACGTCACGGTAAGGAGTTAGCCAATGAGAGCTGAGAATAAGTGTCCTCCAATAGGAACACTCGAGGAGAGTTTTGAAAACGCCCGCTTGCCGTAAAATTAGAGGCGGAGCCTAAATAAGATATAACCAAAAACTCCTCGCCAGGAGACACAACAACCAACCCAAAAACCCAGGAAGGAACAAGAAACAAACACACCCTTTTTCTCCACTAGAAACCCAGCCAGGAGAAGAACCGACGCAGCAGATCGAAGATCGAGACGCGAGGCTGTTTATAGACAAGCTTTTTATTGAGAATTTAGTCTGAATTTCTGCGAACATCCGGCATATTGGATGCCTCTCGCAGGTTCATTGCACAATATTTCTTTTTGTAACATCTGATTTTCATTAAAAACGGGTTCTTTTCAAACTGCTCAGATCTCGCTTCATTTCAAACGGCAGCGCCGTATTTTTCTCTCTGGGCTGCATTTAGCAAAGAGTGGATCCCAAGAGCTTGTAAAAAGGTTTAAATCACAACGCAGAAAGAAGTAGTAATAGGGAATTTAAGCTGGGAATCCACTTCAGTTCCTACGTAACTAGGTGGTCCTGGAGTGGTAATCAGAAGGCCACCAGCAAAGATATGTATTGTCTTTTGTGTTTACAAAGACATTGTAATAATGATTGATCTTAAGCATGGCTATAAATCCATCTGTGTCTCTCTACCCCAGTCTACAGGTCAGGTTGACGCCTAGTACAGGTACATAGGGGTGTCTCTGGGCCACGATAAATCACTCACAATCCTTAAAAGGTCAAAGATTTAATGTTGAGAAGCAATGACATCTAGACAAATTACTCAACTTCTGTTTAATTGTGTTGATATTGATATCTTTCTCTGATGTGTGGGTCATAGTTGAGTGGGGACAGAGAGTGGTTGTTCTTGTTGACCACGTCTAGCTGTGCCGAAAGGGTTAGGGTTAGTATTGTGGCTATATGATGCTAATTATGTGAGTTAGTCAACTGGCCTACTAGAAGGCCTTTTATATGAGATATTTGGTATGGTCAAATATTCAGTATACTCAAGTCCCATTATGGAATATGGGTTTATTTCTGTGGCCACTACTGATGACCATTTTGTATAATGCGTCATTGACAGCAACATCATGCATTGGAGCCTGGTGAGAGGATACAACATAGTGCTATGTTTCTAAGTACTAAAGCGATCAGTGAAATCTTGGCCTGTACAGCAATATCAGAACCTGAACCAATCCCAGCTACTCACATAACCTGGTTTTAGGTAGAAGCATAAATGTCATAACCTGGCAGATCTCAAAACAAACTGGTCAGACTACTGCTTGACCTTACTCCTAGAACCCACCTCACCCCTGCCCACTTTGACAACCTAGGATGGCTTAGAGTAGACGACAGAGTACAGCAACTTGCAATGGGCCTGGTCAACAAGATACACTATACGACTAAGGTACCCATGTACATGTCAAAATACTTCTCAAAGGTCAGTGAATACCACGATCACAACACCAGAGGGAGCTCCACAAATCATGTTAAACCCAGATTCGGCTCAAACAAGGGACTAAACACGGTTCGCAATTATGCCACATCGATGTGGAACGCCCTACCCAAAGCTGTAAAGCAGGGGTCAGCAACCTTAGGCACGAGTGCCACCATTGGTACACATTATTTAAACCAACATGGCACACTAGCAAATGTGTAAGAGGAACCTTTTTGGAAATGTTGAGTTACCTCCCCATGCAGTTACCTCTTTCACAGCCATTGGCAGTTGCACAGCCTGTTATTTATGGTACTGTAGGTTGACTGATATACCAGGGATATTTCATGGTCAGAGCCAATGAGAAGGATCAGTCTGTTGTTGTTTGCCGAACATTGAGTGTTAAACGCCATTTTGAGACCAAACATGAGAACTTTAAAGAATGAGGGCGGCAGACAAGGCTGAATGTGTCCAGGTATGGCAAGCAAGCATCTCATAAAGACGGCAGCATTCTCTTATATATTTATGAGAGGAAAATGGTTATTAAAACTATTGCTATGCACGTTGCCTATATGGATGGAATAGAATTACAGATCTGTTGGAGATTTACATTGTGATGTAGTGTCATAATTAACCTTAACATTGATATGGCACACTGGTTAACAAGAACATTTTAAAATGGCACTTCGTATCAAAAAGGTTGCTGATCCCTGCTGTAAAGGAATGTGAATCACTACCCACTTTCAAAACCACTCTCAAAGAGCAACTACGGGAGACTGCAATTCGAAACTGGCCCCTGTAAATGTCCTAACCCAACCCCCTCCAATGTACAGTAAATGACCAAGTATGGTTTCGTCAATATTCCAATGTACAGTTTTGCTTGTACAGTTGTACAGTGTACTTAGTATAATAGTAGTAGTAAAGTATAATTTCTGGGTACTTTTTACACCCCTGTTTATGATGAATTGAAAATGGGAGACCCTGATGTAAACAAGACAAACGTCTTTCTCTGGTCTGCATCCCCTTAACAATTGTATGTATTGAGCTGTTGTGATTGATTGATTGAAAACTTTATTAACAGATTGCAGAATGGGTACAATACAGTACAGCTCAATACAAACAATTGTTAAGGGGATGCAGACCAGAGAAAGACTTCGTCTTGTTTACATCAGGGTCCCCCATTTTCAATTCATCAGGACATATATGACATACATGACATACAGATAGACAGTACTGCTACATCTATGTACTGTACTGTACCCATTCTGCAATCTGTTAAAGTTTTCAATCAATTCAATCAATCAAACAACTCTCAAAGCCAACGTGCACTGTGGTAGAAAAGATCGCTCATGTGAATTAGAAAAGCCAGCCCCGCCCCCAGCCTAGTGAATGAGAAAAGCCTGCCCCTAGTGGAGCAGGACAGTCCCTACACAGTACAGTACACAAAATGATCTAACTCCTACTGGTTTTTTTCTCAAGGAGATATGTTTTGTTTTTGCACAATACAAAGTGTTTGATTTTGTATACATTTTAAGGCTCAATGAGCTGATTCACTGCCTACCTCAAAGACTGTTCTCTTATTTAGCAAATTTTCAGTAAATATTTGATTGAAATTGAAGTTTGATCTGGTGATTATTTAAGTGATTGTTTCATATTGGCTCAGCCAGGGTATATAGGATGCCAAGTTGTCATGTACGAAGGTCTAACGACCGCACCAAAGAGTATCTGGAGCAGGCTGTACATGAACAGAAACAGCCTCTCTCAGTAAATGTTTTCAAAATAGTCCCGGGCAGGTAGGTAATAACAAACACAAGACGTTGTTCCAAAATTAGTAAATGATATTTATTATGCCGGGTAGGAATTCAAACCTCCACTGATGGTTAGATCGGCCACAAAGGGAAAAAACAACCCACAAACAATTAACAAACAGGGAGAGGTATAAGGGGAGAACAAACAAGGGAAGTATAATACTAAATCAGTCTGGACAAACAAAGAACCACCACTCTAACCATGCCGCTCCAGTTTAGGATGAACACCAATCCACCTCCTATCTCTGGAGTGTGGGATGAACCACCGCTCTAACCGTACAGCTCACGGCTTAGGATGAAATCTAGGAAGGCCAACAAGATCTACATACATATACTTAAACGTACAAGCTCACCTTCTTAAACATAGAAACACCACTCTACCCATGCCGCTCACAGTGCAGGATGAATCCAAGGTGGCCAACAATATATATATCTCCCACAAACATGTAAGCACAGGTGCAGTTGTTGCTTAGGCTTAATTACCCAGGTTACCTGTCATCTCTCAAATGCCACTGCATGATGGGAGCCGGGATAAATAACCAGCCAGCTGTATTCCTTTAGGTTTCATACCTGCTCTATGTATAGGTGCTAGTGCTGTACACTAGGAGCTGGGAATATATGAATCAATATTGTTGGATTTGCTTTGAGGCTTATATAAAGACACTTCCCACACAAAGAAAATAGGATTTGAAAAGCTTATGGGATATGCAGCAGGCCGTTTATATTCATTATGCATGAGTCCCAGCCTATATGTGGAATAATGCTGCTTAGTTAATGGTACAGACCGGTTGTGATCATGGAAGGGTTCCGGTGGATGTTTTCCTTGAATTATGTAGATCGCCTTTGGTCTGCAAGACGAGGTATATTCAGAAAACATTGGCTCGGCCAGTCGAGGCCAGCGCAAGCTAACATCTAGCGTATTGCCCACCCAATCAAAACAAAAGTTTTGTTCAGCCAATGGAAAAATGGCGCAGACAATACCAGTAACTTCTGATTGGGTGGGTAGCCTACTACAGCCCACTGCCCACCCCCTCTTCTGGTTGTGTTCAGGCACAAGCACACAGAGCCCAGACCCGTCCGCTGCACAGAGTCACTCTCGGAGCATGCAGAGGGGGAGGGGTGTCACGTGTCACTATGACAACTATGAACTCGGATGGCTCAGATGGCACAGCCTAAATAAATAAAACTTTTTTATTCTGTAAAATATTCAGGGTAACATTCTGTGCAAAAATTCTTGACTAAAATGAGCTGTCATCCAAACATGTGTGTTGCAGCTCTACTTGTCGGGTGGTCTGGACGCAGCTACTAGCCTGTCACCAGTCTCCCTCACTGTACACAGACATGCAACCTCGTGCCTTCAGGCTGACTCAACCTGCACAACCTCATGCCTTCAGTCTGACTCAACCTGCACAACCTCATGCCTTCAGTCTGACTCAACCTGCACAACCTCATGCCTTCAGTCTGCTAATGACTGAAAATAAACACCATGCCAAACAGAAACAATATGGCTGACATTTTCCATGCTCTCGCGACATCTCACTGTTTATGCAAAAGAAATTAAATAATAATAATGTTTATATATATATATATATATATATATATATATATATATATATATATATATATATATATATAAATATTAGTGCTGTCAGGCGATTAAAAAAATTAATCTAATTAATTACAGGATTTGTAATTAATTAATCTAATTAATCACATTTTAATCGCATAACCATTTTATGCCTGATATTCTATATTCTATAATCATATTTCAAATTGCATGTGTCCGGATGGCAGAATTCAGTACTGTATCTACAAAACCTTCTGTTTAATCATCTTCCATCTATTAATTTGCTTAGATTTTTCAGGTCTGGTCAATTTGAGCATAGTGTTATTCACAGTCAAAGATAAAAAAAAATTATTGATATTCTCATTTGGTTCATTACAATTTACTCAAGCCTAGTAACAGACAGTATTTCTGACACTGGGAATACATTCCCTGAGATCCATAGACGTCCCTAGAATCAGATACCAAGAACATGCAAATGGACCATATAAAAAAAGTCTGTAATGTGTATTCTACGTTCTTATGGAATTAATGAGATAAAAAAAAAATATATATATATAAAAAAAAAAAAAAAAATGTGTAATTAATTTTGAGTTAATTTTCATAACGCGATAATTTTCTGTGTAATTAATTAATCTAATTAACGCGATAAACTGACAGCCCTAATAAATATATATACAGTACAGAGCTCAGAAGCAGACACACAGGAAGACAAATGAAAAGACAACCACATACACATGACCTTCCTCTTACATGACAGGTGAGAGACATACAAACCCTGTATTCAAATGACTTAAAGCCAGTGTGGTTTGGCAGTGCGCATATGAACGCCATACAGCAGAGAGAGGTGTGAGCATGGGTTGTGGTGGCGTGTTATATTTTTGGTGCTAACGCTGCTCTTCTCCTCTCACTTTTACATGTCAAGATTTCACCCCGCTTCTCCTCCTCTATCCTCCGTTCTCGCTGCTGTGTGTGTGTGTGTGTGTGCGTGTGTGTGTGCGTGTGTGTGTGTGTGTGTGTGTGCATGCACATTATGTGTGTGTTTGTATCTTTGTGTGTGCGTGCATGCGTGTGGGTATGTGTGTGTTTGTGTGTGTCTGTGTTTGTATCTTTATGTGTGCATGCATGTGTGTGTGCATGCGTATGTATGTGTGTGTGTGTGCGTGTGTGTACGTGTGTGTGTGTTTGTTTGTATGTATGTATGTTTGTAGGTCATATAATGAACAGAGAAAGAGGTGGTTAGACCCCTAGTGTATACAGTTTATTATTATTATGTTTTTATTTTTTATGTATTGATCTTTTACTGAAATGCTATTTTACTGTACTTTGCCTATTGCCGTACTTTTATTACTGTTGTCTTATTAATGTGATGCTTTATTTTTAGTACCCGGAGCTGCTAACTGGCTAACGTTATGAGAGCTAACGTTGCTACCTGCTGTACCCGGAGCTGCTGGCTAGCTGACGTTATGAGAGCCAACGTTGCTACGTACTGTACAAGTGCATTGGTTTAGTGCACTTCCTACTTCCGGTTGCTGCTAAACAAGTACAAGTGCATTGGTTTAGTGCACGTTATGAGAGCTAACGTTGCTACCTACTAGATATTGGTTTAGCATTGGTTTAGTGCACGTTATGAGAGCTAACGTTGCTACCTACTAGTTATTGGTCTAGTGCACTTCCTACTTCCAGTTGCTGCTAAACAAGTACAAGTGCATTGGTTTAGTGCACATGAGATGGCGCTGCTCCGACCGGCTGCCTTTCTGTTCGCTCCGTCGAGACTGTGCTTACTTTTGTTAATATTTATAGTTTTAAGAGTTTTGTCTGTACCAACAGTAGGTGCATTTAATGTGTATGACCGTCAGTCACTTATAGACATCGGATTACGGGAAACTTACCGATTGGATTACTCACTGGATCAGCTTTCCGAACCGCAACAATGGCCTGTGGAGATTCTCAGGAAAATGGGACCAGATCCCGACCCCAGGAACAAAGGAACCAGACGGCGTGGGAAGAGAGCTGGGATCCGTAACAGGCTGAGATCCAGACGACACCGAACGCCATTACCCAGTATATTGCTAGCCAATGTACAATCAATTGACAATAAACTGGACGATATCCGAGCAAGGATTCAATACCAAAGGGACGTTAGAGACTGCAACGTTCTCTGCTTCACCGAAACGTGGCTGACGCCGGACGTCCCAGACCACGCTATCCAACCGGCCGAACACTTCTTCATCCACCGCAAGGACAGATCAGCATTGTCCGGCAAACAACGTGGAGGAGGTATCGTCTTCATGTTTAACAACAATTGGAGCGATCCAACTAACGTGAAGGAATTATCCAACCACTGCTGCCCAGACCTGGAATATATAACCATCAAGTGTCGTCCTTTCTTCCTCCCGAGGGAGTTAACGGCGATCGTCCTGATCGGAGTGTATATTCCACCGCAAGCCAGTAACAACGTCGCGCTCTCCAGACTCCACGACGAGGTAAATAGAATACAAGCGGCGAACGTTAACGCCGCCATTTTAGTGCTGGGTGATTTCAATAGCGCCAATCTGAGAAAGGTATTACCTGACTTCTATCAGCATGTGACTTGCAACACCAGAGGCGGTAACATCCTAGATCACTGTTACACGCAATTTAAGGGTGGCTACAAGGCTCATTCTGCTAGTGGATTTGGTAAATCAGATCACGCGTCCATTTTCCTTTCACCAAAGTACAAACAGAGAATCAAAAGCACTCCTGTAGTCTCGCGAGAGGTGCAGAAATGGGATTTGACGTCAGAGGAGACGCTCCAGGCTGCGTTTGACTGCACAGACTGGAACGTGTTCCGCGACACAGATAACATTAATGTCTACACGGAGACAGTGCTGGACTATGTTTGTACTTTGGTGGAAGAAACAATCCCCACTACCAAAATGAGAGTTTACCCAAATCAAAAACCCTGGGTAGACAAATCCGTCCGTGAAGCTCTGAGAGAGCGCACCAAAGCATACAACGACGGCCTAGTGGCAGGCAACATGAATGACCACAAGGTGGCGCGATACAACGTAAGGAGGACAGTGACAGAGGCCAAACGGCGCTACAGGGATAAAATTGAACTCCAGTTTGAACAAGCTGACTCTAGAGCTATGTGGCAGGGGCTCAAAACGATGACAGACTACAAAGGCGCCTCCCTCAAACTGAACAGTGACATCTCCTTAGCAAATGACCTCAATACCTTCTATGCGAGGTTTGATGCTGGTAATAACAACACCAGCCCACAAGCCACGGCAATGGGGGGGGGGGGTCTGCTGCTGATGGAGACTCAGTGTTCAGGGTAACAGAGCATGAGGTGAGGCGGACCTTTAAAAAAGTGAATATCAGGAAGGCAGCAGGTCCGGACGGCATCCCCGGCCGCGTCCTAAAAGTCTGTGCCGACCAACTAGCCCCGGTATTCACTGACATATTTAACCTGTCCTTAGAACAGGCTGTCATCCCCACCTGCCTGAAGAAGTCCACTATTATCCCTGTACCCAAAAAATCCAAGCCTGCTTGCCTCAACGACTACCGCCCTGTAGCTCTCACCTCCATAGCCATGAAGTGCTTTGAGAAGCTAGTAAAGGGCTACATCTGCTCCTCCCTCCCCATCAACATGGACCCCCTGCAATTTGCATACCGCCCCAACAGGTCCACGGAGGACGCCATAGCCCATGTGCTGCACACAGCAGCATCACACCTGGACAAGAGGCAGGGGAACTATGTGAGAATGCTATTCATCGACTACAGCTCGGCATTCAATACCATAGTCCCCTCCATACTCATAGCCAAGCTCAGGGACCTGGGCTTGAACTATGACCTCTGCCAGTGGGTCTTGGACTTCCTGACTGGCAGACCCCAGGTGGTGAGAGCAGGCAACTGCACCTCCTCATCCATCACCCTCAACATAGGGGCCCCCCAGGGCTGTGTTCTGAGTCCCCTCCTCTACTCCCTGTACACACACGACTGTGTGGCTCAGCGGAGTAGCAATACAATCATCAAATTTGCTGACGACACAGTGGTGGTGGGCCTGATCTCTGCCAACGACGAGAGGGCCTACCTGGAAGAGGTCAAGGTCCTGGCGGGATGGTGCCAGGAAAACAGCCTCTCCCTGAACGTCAGCAAAACAAAGGAGATGATTGTGGACTTCAGGAGGTCGGGGGTCAAGGACTACAGCCCCCTCAGCATCGACGGGGCACCGGTTGAGAGAGTCAACAGCTTTAAGTACCTCGGAGCCTACATATCCGAGGACTTGACATGGACCACACACATTGACAGTGTTGTGAAGAAGGCACGACAACGCCTCTACTTCCTCAGGCGCCTAAGGAAGTTCCAAGTCAGTCAGAAGATCCTTAAGAACTTCTACTCATGTACAATAGAGAGCATCTTGACTGGCAACATCACCTCCTGGTTTGGGAATAGCACTGCACAAGACCGAAGCTACAAAGAGTGACACGTTCAGCCGAACGCACAATTGGAGGGGGGCTCCCCACCCTCAGAACATTTACAACAAGCGTTGCAAGGGCAAGGCTAAGAGAATCATTAAAGACTCCAGTCACCCGAACAACTGCCTCTTTGAACTGCTGCGGTCAGGCAAGCGATACCGGAGTCTCAAGGCGAGCACAGAAAGACTCAGAAGAAGCTTCTATCCCCAGGCCATCAGACTGCTAAACGAACAATGAACACTACACAACAACAACCACCAAACGCACATAGCACACACATCCACACGCACACACTCACTTTAAACAGACACACTGTAGCACCCACTCCACACACTTTATAGCACACACCCACTTTAAACAAACACACTGTAGCACCCACTCCCCACACTTTATATTTATTGATGAAGGATTGCACTACAACTCGTACACCTTACTGTAAATTGTACCTAAATTGTACCTCATCCCATTTCTGCTTTGCACTATATAGTACTGTACATTAGTACACTGCATAGTATTGTATATTATATGGTAACTCAGAACATTGTACATATGTCTATACCGAACACTGTGACCTCATTTTCTTCTTCTAAATTACATGCTATACTATGTTATTTGATACTATCTTGTCTAGCACAGTCTCTGGAGCGTAACAGTAAGAAGCATTTTGTATGAAAGTATTCTGTACTTCTGTATGACAACTATTAAAGAAACTTGAGAAACTTGAAACTTGAAACTTGAAACTTGAAACTTCCTAACTGGCTAACGTTATGAGACATAACACAAAGACGCTATGGCTTGGAAAAGCCTTATGGACCCAACTAGGCCTGCCACGATAACACATTTTGCTGGGCGATTAATTGCCCCCGAAAATATCGCGATAAGCGATATTATTGCGACCGGTTAGAGAATTTTTTTTGAGAAATTTATTTCCCAAAACTTTTATTTTGAAGCCCACCGCTCCGTCTTTTCCGGTTTTAGACTTTTATTTTGAAGCCCACCGACCGGACCGGAAGTATTGTTGCGATTATCCTAAGCAGAACATATGAGCCGACAACATGTCTCGTCCGGTTGTTTTTGAGCTAATAACAAATGTTGAGATTGTTGGTGAACAACTAACTTTAGGTTAGTTTTAACGTTAGCTACTAACGTTAGATGCAGCTACTACAGGCAATCAACGATGAGGAGGAAGCGTCAAAGCAGTATATAATAGAATAGCTGTGGTGCGTAGGCACTGCAGCACGACTCGAAACTACCGGAGTGTTATAATAAATTAATTCGTGTTTAACTTGTCCCCGTGTCCAGTCCTTTGACCAGCCCCACCCGTTCATTGTAAACAATGATGCATGTAATTGTATTAACGTTATTCTGTGTTGTACTTGTAGCTATGCTATACGTTGTATTTCGTTTGTTAGCTAATGTTGTTAGCATGGAATGAGAATCAAAGCTCTATCTTTCATCTTTATTTAGCAGTCCAGTTTCTCCGGGCAGTAGCGAGTAACTACTTGGGTCTAAAAATAGCTAACGTTACACTACAAATAATGCTACTTGGTTAAAA
>NC_140177.1:78908990-79053990 GCF_963971535.1 Notolepis coatsorum | reverse complement strand
GGCCGTTTGATATTTCATGATCCTTTACCGTTTCTAATTTTAAATAGGTTGTGCCAATAACAAACGACAAGCTTTTGGACTTGTCAGTGCCAGACGCAGGGTATGGGGTAGACCTCGCATACAGTCACGTCATCCCCCAATAACCAATAACCAATAGCCAATAACAGCTTGCATATATACCGGTAGACAGTACCTGGCGCAAGCTGTTTATTGCAGCGCAACTTGAGCGACCGGAAATAAACAGCTCGCGCCAGGTATATATAATGCGCTTGTGCTGGTTAGACTATAGGCTATGTTACATAACGTTACGTATGTAGTACTTGCGGTGCGTGCATTAGTGCATGTTTTGGGGATTAATGAGAGGACAAAAACAATAATTAATAATAATAATAATAATAATAATAATAATAATAATAATAATAATAATAATAATAATAATAATAATAATAATAATAATAATAATAATAATAATAATAATAATAATAAAAAAATTATTAAAAAAATAATTGTGGGACACTTATTGAAATGCGGGACAATATTCTTCTCTTGCGGCATGCGGGACAGAGGGCTGAAATGCGGGACTGTCCCGCACAAATTGGGATGTTTGGTCACCCTAGGTACAGCAGTATCCAAACAAGACCAGTATTGTTTCAACAACAGTTTCTTCCCACAGGCTTATTATACTGTGCATGTGTCCAGATCTATCTTGGCAGAGTCTGAGGTGTGGCAACATAGCAAACCCATCCCCTATCCCCACTCATTTAATTTAATTTTTTTAGTTTTTTTTTTTAATTTTTTTGGGCAGGCAAGGGGTGGTTTGGAGGCGGTCAGGCACGACCCCCTCCACGACAGATTTTTTTTGAATTTAATGAACCTGTACGTGCAATTTCCTGCAATATAGAGCCTTCAATCTTGACCAATAAAGCTGCTCTTTTCACTATAAAACTCAGTTAACCATAACGTAGTTATGGTTAGATTTATATATTGGGGGGGGGGATATATCATATTTTTCATATAATCAAAAAGTGGTGGAGCAAGATCATACCTTTGCTCCCCCAAGTTCAATAGTGGGAGAGCAGAGATGCTCCGAATGCTCTTATGGCCAGGCGTCTATGATTCACTGATACAAAGTAAAATAGTGCAGTGCAATAAAATAGTTAGTCAAATAGAATAAAATAATGCAATAGTGCATTGCAATAAAATAGTTATCATCGTATTTTTTCGGGAGGCCGGTAAGGAGTGCATTACAGTAGTCGAGTTGGCTTGAGATAAAGGCATGGATCTGGTTTTCAGCGTCCTTTTGATTTATAAATGGCCGTACTTTAGCTATGTTTCTAAGGTGGAAGAATTAAGTTTTTGTCAACTTGTTGATTGTGGTTTAAAGCTTAGGTCTGAGTCTACCATAACACCAAGACTTAACTCACTCAAATACAGTTAGCAGCTGGATAGACCACAGATGGAAATTAGCTTCTGCTAAATCTGGTGCAAACATATTTTCATGTAACAATGATGAATTGTAAAAAAAAAAAAAAAAAAAAAAAAAAAAATTTTAATTATTTTTTAAATAGATTCGGGGCTTTTCAGAATACATCCGGGGCTTGAGCCCAGGTAGCCACCCCCTAGCTCCGCCCCTGCCCTAGATGTTCCTAGATACCAAGAACGATAGGTTATGTAGATAACCTAGTTATATGAGTATTGGCTGAGCGTCCCGCTCAAGCCTATTGAGATACCCCTTATCTCCTTATGACCTATCTTGGGCTACCAAATGTGCTACAACAGTTCTTTATGCAGATGATTCAACATTGTATTACGCGGCACCATCATGCAATGTACTTAATGAAGTTTTGAGTAGAGAACTTAAAGTTGTGCATGACTGGGTAGTATGTAATAGACTTGTCCTTAATATCTCCAAGACTAAATGTATTGTGCTGGGAACAAGGCACAGGTTATCTACAAATCCAAAGCTTCATTTAAACTTGTGTAATTCAGCAGTTCAACAAGTTGAAAGTACTAAACTCCTTGGAGTGATGCTGGATTGCACTCTGTCTTGGTCTCAGCATATTAATTATATTGTTTTAAAAATGGGAAGAGCAATTGGTATTTCCAGGAAATGTGCTTCTTTTGTTGCCCGTCCCCTTTTATGTCAGATAGTGCAAAGTTTAGTTTTATGTCATCTTGACTATTGCTCTGCGATGTGGTCATCTGCTGCCAGTGGTGACCTCAGGAAGCTCCAGGTGGTCCAGAACAGGGCAGCACGGTTGGTACTGGGCTGCTCACTAAGGTCTAATGTGAGCCGTATGCATGCCCGCCTCTCTTGGCTTAACGTTGAAAATAGATTGTCTTTTAATATACTTGTGCTGTTCAAGTTGGTCATGAGCAGTAAGACTCCTGTTTTTATACATAATCAGATTGTTTTTAGTAATACTGTGCACGAGCATTACACTAGAGGTTCCAGTAGTGGGCAGCTTGAATTGCCAGGTCCTAGAACCAGCGCTCTGGGGAGATCTTTTATTTTTAGAGCATTGACTCTGTGGAATGGACTGCCTCGGAACCTCTGCTGCATTTACAGTAGATTCACTTTTAAAAATAATCTTAAATTGTTTTTAAATTGTTTTTAACACTGTAAAGTAATTTTTTGTTTTTGTTTTACACTAATGTAATTTTAGCTATATTAATTGTTACAGTAGGTTCATTATGCATTGTGTGTACTGACTTTTAATAATTTTGTTTTTTGCAATAGTGATTGTTTTTGTGTGTTTTTTTGTGTTTTTTTGTGTGTGGACCCCAGGAAGACTAGCTGGTTGCTATCGCACCAGCTAATGGGGATCCCTAATAAAATCAAATCAAATCAAATCCTTGTACCTAGTGTACACCACCACGAACAATTTATGCACCCACACCTGACCGGGTCCCGCCTCTATGGAGGCGTAGCCTATAAGACCATGGTACTGGTCACCAAACACCCTTCCTCGCCAAAATCACGTTCCAGTAAAAGATCCCTCAAAAAGGGAACTCAGGGCCGCTTAGAGCGGGACGCTCAGCCAATACTCATATAACTAGGTTATCTACATAACCTATCGTTATATTTTGTATGGCTATCGCGTCCCGCTCAAGCCTATTGAGATATGGGTTAGAGCGGACGCGAGACCCGACAGATGTAACCCCTGAGGACCCGTAAGCCCACATCAAGGGGTGCGGGGAGCCCTGTCACCCCATCCTTCCTAACGAAGGGGGGGCGCAGTCAACTCCACCTGTGCGAACAAGGTGGAACTAGAACCCCTTGAACACACAGCACAGGCGGAACCACGTGTGACCTAACACACTGTGGCCCATACCCACACACTCCTGCTACCCTACCAAGGGACGGGAAGCAGGAAAGGCCACAGACCCCAGAACCGCCTGGGAGACAGAACCCCCGGTCATGTCCTTACAAAGGGGCCCGGGGAGGACCATGAAGCTGCAGCACAGATGTCCTCCACCGAGGCCCCACCCAGGAGAGCGGCAGAGGCAGCCACCCCACGAGTGGAGTGCGCCCTGATGCCCCCAGGGGGATCCTGCCCAGCCAATGTGTAGCAGAGGGCAATGCCCTCTCACAACCAATGGGACAGGCGCTGTTTCGACAGTGCCTTACCGGCACGATAACCACCGTAACAGACAAAAAGCTGATCGGTAACCCTGAGGTCCTGAGTACGGCTGAGGTAAATTCCCAAAGCACGGACCGGACATGACAGGTGAAGGCCCGCATCTAACTCACTAGCGTGAGGAGGAGGACGAAACGCCTGAACCACAATATCCCGGGAGCGGAAGGAACTCCGGATATTCTTAGGCATGAAAGCAGGATTAGGTCGCAGAGTGGCACCGCAATCGGCCCGAAAAGACAGGCACTCTGGACGTACCGAGAGAGCACAGAGCTCACCCACGCGTTTAGCGGAAGTGACAGCCAGCAGGAACGCAGTCTTGAAAGACAGCCGTTCCAACGGCGCCTGCTCGAGCGGCTCAAACGGGGCCAAGGACAACCGACCGAGGACCAATTGAAGATCCCAAGTCGGAGCCAAGGAGCGTTGCACCGGCTTAACGCGTCGAGCGCCAAGCAGGAAACGCTTCACAAGAGGGTGGCTGAACAAAACAGTCCCCTCAATTCCCACATGATAGGAGGATATAGCCGCCGCATATACCCTCACCATCGAAGCCGACAGTCTACCAAGAAGAGACTGGAGATAACTCAGGACAGCATCCAGGGGGCAGGAGACAGCGTCCCAGCCCCCCGCCTTACACCACTCTTGGAACGCACGCCATCTGCCCGCGTAAACGCGACAGTGGAGGGAGCATGCACACACCGGATGGTATCAACCACCGAAGGGTCCATCCTCTCCAGACTCACCCTCCCACCAGCCACACCAACAGCCGTTGGCCCAACATCGGAAACTGGAACAGTGACCCATCGTGCTGTGAGAGGGCCGTCGCCGACCAAGGAATGACCCAAGGAGGAGCGACCAGAAGCTGGATCAAGACCGGGAACCATACTGACTTGCCCCGGTCCGGCGCGACCAGGATCACCGTCCTGCGCTCCCTCCGTATCCGCTCCAACAGCTGACTCAACAGGAGGAAAGGCGTACAGAAGACCGGGCGGCCATGGAAAAGTCGAGAAGGCATCCACCCCCAAGGGGGGATGATCTGCTCGACTGAGCGAGAACCACAAGGGGCACTTGTGAGAGCGTCGGCACGCAAACAGATCTACCGAGGCCTCCCCGAACCGATCCCAGATCTGTCTGACTATGTCGGGGCGGAGTTCCCACTTGTCGTAATGAGGACCGCCCCGAGACATCATATCCGCCCCCATATTCTCTGTACCAGGAATGTGGAGCGCCCTCAGACTGCGCAGCCTGCGAGATGCCCATAGCCAAAGTTCGACCGCCGCCCGGAGCAGGCGGATGGAACGAGTCCCACCCTGCCTGTTGATATACGCCGCTGCCGTCATACTGTCCGTCCTGACCAAAACGTGTTCGCCTACCACCAGGTGGTCAAACCGTTTGAGGACCAGGAGGACCGCCTCCAACTCCAACACATTGATATGCGGGGCAGCTGGGCCAGCATGACCCGTCCATCTGCCCCCCACTGCATGGGTCCGACACGTCCCTCCCCAACCCGTGAGAGAGGCGTTGGTGAAGACCGTGACGTGTGAGCCCCTGCTGCCTATGGGGACCCCAATGGTGAGGATACCCAGCCTCCTCCAGTGGGCGAGATCTCCCCATATCGACAAAGGAACCATCAACCGTTTCCTTCTGTCCCTCACCGGATCTATTCTCATAGAGAGAAACCACCTCTGTATCCTCCTCATGAAGAGGAGGCCAAGAGGAACCACCGTGTGAGCAGATGCCATAATGCCTAGCAGACGCATCACTTGCAGCGCCGTGACCGTCCCTCCCAGACGGAAACCCAGAGCGCGTGACGGAGAACCACCCGACGCTGCTCCGAGAGGGTTGCAATCATGGGCCTTGACCTCAACGTCAAGCCCAAGTACTCCACCTGTTGACTGGGAAGAGGGGTACTCTTCTTCCAATTCACAGCAAAACCCAGGTTGGTGAGGAATTCCACCACCAGCCTGGTATGAGACCTGGCAACCTCCTCCGAACGACTGAGGAGTAGAATGTCGTCGAGATAGAATAGAACTCGTAACCCCCGACGACGTAAGGGCTCCAGTGCAGTCGCCACGCACCTGGTGAATGTGCGGGGAGCCAGAGAATAACCGAACGGCATCCTCTGGTACTCGTACGCTACGCCCTGAAACAGGAACCGTAGGAATTTCCTGTGAGGAGGGTAAATGGGGATGTGAAAATACGCATCCTTCAGGTCTATGGAGGTGAACCAGTCTCCCCTCCTGACAGCAAGCAGAAGGAGTTTGACGGTCAACATTCTGAACGGTCTCGCTACAATCAACCGATTGAACGCGGACAGATCCAGTATAGGTCTGACCCCCCCTGTTTTCTTGGGTACCAGAAAATAACGGGAGTAGACGCCTGACATCGCGTCCTCTCTCGGAACCACGACGACGGCCTGCTTCGCCAACAGAGATTGGATCTCGTCGGCCAGGGCTGTCACTGCTTCTGACCCTGACAATAGGGTCGGCACCAAACCTGAGAACGGAGGGTGGGGTTGTGCGAACTGCAAAACAAGCCCCCCCCTCAACGTTCTCTCTATCCACCCCCCCAAACGGCATTCTTGTCGCCATATGTGAAAATAATCCCACAGCGCACCCGCCGTCAACTGACGCTGGGCCGCAAGGAACAGTAGATAGTTGGCCCGGTCCCTCCCGCTGTGCGACGCACCCAAGGGGGGACCCCGACAGAAAGGGCCGGTTTGATACGGGAGAAGCTGTCATCAAACTGGTTGACACACACCCCCCCCTGGTTGACTCTCCACCCAGGGCACCACTGACGGGGGAAACATGGCCGCCTGTCGAGGATCTCGCCACAGTCGTTGACGAGACCGTGCTCCCACCTCTGGCTGCACAGCGTGAGGCGGTGTAGGACCCAGATCAACAGCCGCCTGCGCCTCCACAGAATGCCCAAAAAGACTATCTGTGGAAAAAGGAGTCGTGAGGAGAGAAAACCTATCCTCTTCCCCAAGAGGAGATTGCTCCAACCAAACATGCCTAACAACAAACGTTGATAGCATCCTAATCCTCCCCGCAGTTATAGCTTGCGACTGAGTCAAGATCTCTATAACACCACAAACATGCAACATGTTTACAATGTCGGCTGGACCCAAAGTCCTACTACCCGACGCCAATATGGATAGGAAACTAGCCAGCTGAGCCATAACACTGGTCGCCCGCCAAATACCATCCTGTAGCAGTATACAACTCATCCGTCCATACTGCCACCCTCCGAGCCGATTCGCTATCAAGCATCGGCCGGGCGGGACGTCGTTCATCCCCGCCGGGGCACAGGAACAAAGCTACCTGGCTGCTTAGCCACGGTACACCCGGCCTGCACCCTGTTGTTAGCCCGTTCACCTGTAAAAAAGGTAAATAGGACTCAGCGAAACCCCCCACATCAACCACCGACTGACCTTCATCAATGAAGCTGGTAAGAGGAGGGAAAAGCGGTATCCTGCGGCAGGGATTATTAGAACAACGACCCATTGCAGCGTCAACGTTAGCATTAGCAGAAGTAGCAGTAGTAGCATTAACGTTAGCAGCGTGCTCCAGGATTGCCAGGAAACCGTCCACTGCAGTGGAACGATCACCAAGCCGCCCCGGCCCTGGCGCCGAAATATACTCCACAGCATTACCAATACTGACATTGATGCCTAATGACACAGGCCTTACCTTTGTACAAGCCGACTTGATAGTCAAACCTTGTACGCTGCCCCTCGGTCTGCCGTCGTCAGCCGAGGAAACATCAGCACCGGCCCAATGTGTCGCTGAAACATGCTCCGAAGATGCCAGGGAAAAGCAAACCTCCGGTAAGCTTTCAACATTACGAACCTTCTCTAATCTTTTCATACTACTAGTTACATACGGTGCACAGCATCCAATATGATGGAACGAAAATAGAGGAAGGGTGTTTGGTGACCAGTACCATGGTCTTATAGGCTACGCCTCCATAGAGGCGGGACCCGGTCAGGTGTGGGTGCATAAATTGTTTGTGGTGGTGTACACTAGGTACAAGGAGATAAGGGGTATCTCAATAGGCTTGAGCGGGACACGATAGCCATACGAAATATAACATGCAAATTGACCTTGTAGAAGTGGAGCAATCTTCCATTTACTTAGGCATGTATCTTTAGGCGAAATTTCTGAAAATAGGGCTACACCTTAACACTTCCAGCGCCACGCCTGGTTTTCCGTTTTACCGCTTGAATGCCACCATCGGCGCCAATGTTAACGTTAATATCGCCTAATCTATGTTTTAAATTATGGCTATGTGTCTAATCTGCCCATCGCATTATCAAAGACTATTTTCCAGTCAGTGCTGTGAAGGCAGATTGTTTTTTTATCGCGTCGTTGCCGTTTCAGAGCAGTTAGAAAAGCCCCCGTTTTGATATAAAAAACAGCTCATTCTGGAGCATTCTATGAAAATCGTCTTTTAGTGGAATATTCCACAACGTTGATATTCGTCGGCCTTTTTATGAATCGTTTTCAAATAAACGCTAGATGATCAATATTATACGTGCACGCACGCACATTACGGCCGCGCACTGATAATCGCCCCGTTGATTTCCTCTCGGACTTTTACAGTGAAACCGAAAGAAGACATTTCACAAAACAGCTTATAACTTCATCAAACTTACTCTGATTATCCTACCACTGATAACATAGAGTCCTTACCTGACATCAGATGGTATCCAACTGGTATATTCCAATTCCTGATCACCATTCGAAAAAATCGATACGTGTATGGATCCAACGCGACACTGTAGAACTCCATGATCCGCGGGGATCTGAGGCTCCAGAATGAACTCTAGTAACCCCGGCTGGATCAGTGAACTGGAAAATGTGGAGTACCGGATTTTTTTCCCCATTCATTTTCATTGAGTCCATTCCAAAATCACTTATATCATCTGGGAGACGACAGGGGGCGCTTTTTTCCACAGTGATCGTCGGCGCCCCTCGGCTATACTCGGGTAGGCTCGGGTGATGCAATAATTTTTCAGATCGCAAAAAAAATAATAATAATAAAAATCCGAGAAATCTCGTGAGTGGCTAGCAACCACCTATAAAAAAACACGAGAAATCTCGTGAGTGGCACTGAAAGAGTTAACAGGTCTTTAAGCAGGTTATGTGTGTTTTTATCCACAGAATGTATGATCCAGAGGGGTAGTAATTTTTGAGAGCAGGGATGAGCACTGCTTGATTACTTCTCCTCATCTGTACCAGTCTGGTGACTTTACTCTTACAGAAATGACTAGGAGGGCTCAGGTGCCTGATGGGCAATGGCACAAACTAAAGGTGTCTGCTTCCACTAACCTACTGCACAGTAGAATTGCCTGGTTCTTATAGAATTTATAGAATTCAGATTATATAAAACCCAAACCCCAAACCCTAGTGATTTCTCCTACAGAGATTTTCCCAGTTCCCAGTCCCAATCATCAGTGATTTATCCCATTTTGTTCTCTCTCTCTCTCTCTCTCTCTCTCTCTCTCTCTCTCTCTCTCTCTCTCTCTCTCTCTCTCTCTCTCTCTCTCTCTCTCTCTCTCTCTCTCTCTCTCCAGAGTGTTGAAGGTGTTCCTGTCCCGTACAGCCCAGAGGACGCCCTATATGACCAGCTGGCGGGTCCTGCGGCTGCTGGTGGTTATTCTGCTGGTGGTGGTGTGGTTCCTGGTGGCCTGGACCTCTGCAGTGTGCCAGAACCCGGAGCTGCTGACCCGGACCCTGATCAACGTGGGGATCACCGCCGAGGGGCTACAGTTCAGCATGTGTCTGTTGGACCGCTGGGACTACATGATGTCTGTAGGTGAGTGTGTGTGTGTGTGTGTGTTGGACCGCTGGGACTACATGATGTCTGTAGGTGAGTGTGTGCTGGGACTACATGATGTCTGTAGGTGAGTGTGTGTGTGTGTGTGTGTTGGACCGCTGGGACTACATGATGTCTGTAGGTGAGTGTGTGCTGGGACCAGTGTTGTGCTAGTTACTGAAAAATAGTAACTCAGTTACTTTACTAGTTACTTCATTTCAAAGTAACTTCGTTACTGTACTAGTTACTTACACCCAAAAGTAATGAGTTACTGTGAAAAGTAACTATTTAGTTATTTAAAAAAAAAAAAAAAAAGATTGCTCCCGAGTCCCATGCCCCAGATAGTATTCAAAATCGGTTGATCAACTTGACAGTTTCCATTCACATCACCGAACTCTGCTAAGCAATGTGGTCTAGATACAAACACAAATCTGACACAAACAAATGTTGTCCCGAGTCGATATAATAAGAAGTGCGGCGGTTGAAGGAACAGCCTTGATGTCGCCGGAGCGTTTCATTATAACCATTATAATTCAAGGGTACTTGAACTGTACTGCTGTACTGTACTGTACCCATTCTGCAATCTGTTAATAAAGTTTTCATTCATTCATTCATTCATACTACGACTATGCTTGCACCTCATGGTACCAAAGCACCTCAAAGGCGCTTAAAACAAAATTACAAACATCACAAAACAAACTGGTCAGACTACTACTTGACCTGAACCCACCTCACCGTTAGTCGACTCCAGCAGCGCCTCAAACATGTTCTTTATCTCGTTTCCATGTTGTATATTAATTATCTCTCCAAGTAGTTGCTAAATGGTTTGTTAGTTTGTTACTGCGTTCTTTTTATGTGGATTCATAGCGAGCGTTTGTTTTGTTTACAATAGAGAGGGTCTATTTCTTTTCGTAGCCGCATCTGGTTTGCGCACTTCTGATTGGCCAGTGGCCAGACTCGCCTCGTATCATTCTACGCGGGTGGGGATGAGGATAATAATAATAATAATAATAATCACTACCGCTTGCTATCAATCTACGCCGTATATAACGCAAATAACGCAGTGACGAACCATTCAGTAACATAAGTAGCGTTACTGAATTTCAAAAGTAATGCGTTAGAGTACTAGTTGCGGCAAAAAGTAACTTCGTTTCTGTAACGCGTTACTTTGTAACGCGTTAGTCCCAACACTGGCTGGGACTACATGATGTCTGTAGGTGAGTGTGTGTGTGTGTGTGTTGGACCGCTGGGACTACATGATGTCTGTAGGTGAGTGTGTGTGGGGACTACATGATGTCTGTAGGTGAGTGTGTGTGTGTGTGTGTGTGTTGGACCGCTGGGACTACATGATGTCTGTAGGTGAGTGTGTGCTGGGACTACATGATGTCTGTAGGTGAGTGTGTGTGTGTGTGTGTTGGACCGCTGGGACTATACATGATGTCTGTAGGTGAGTGTGTGTGTGTGTGTGTTGGACCGCTGGGACTACATGATGTCTGTAGGTGAGTGTGTGTGTGTGTGTGTGTTGGACCGCTGGGACTACATGATGTCTGTAGGTGAGTGTGTGTGGGGACTACATGATGTCTGTAGGTGAGTGTGTGTGTGTGTGTGTGTTGGACCGCTGGGACTACATGATGTCTGTAGGTGAGTGTGTGTGGGGACCAGTGATGCCACAGATTACTTGTAAAAGTAATCCGATTACTGATTACTGATTACTCATTTAAAAAGTAATCCAAGTTACTTTACTGATTACTTGATTATCAGAGTAACTTAGTTACTTTGAAAGTAACTAGGTTACGAAGTCGTCGTCGTTCCCCCAACAGTTTTTTTTAAACGCTTTATTGAAAGTGCATAAATTGTTTTTAACTTGTTTCTCTGCACATAACGTAAATTGTTAAACTAGTGCTTCAGCTTCTGTACCATCAAGTATGGTAAAGCAACAGTCTATGATGCTCACAGCATTAGAGCAGCCAGCCAGTGGTTTTACAAAACCAGTGTATCCATTCACATCTAACAAATGCAGGCTGAACTATTCAATTATATCAACTGTAACTATTAAATTGTTTTTATAAATGTCTCTCTATAAACATACAAGCAGTCTCTCTTTAACATGTAAATTAACTGTAAATCTGGCAAATAAGAGCTTTTCTCTCTCTCTCTCTCTCTCTCTCTCTCACCCCTCTCTCTCTCTCTCTCTCTCTCTCTCACCCCTCTCTCTCTCTCTCTCTCTCTCTCTCACCCCATGCCTCTTTCTCTCCAACCCCACCCAGACAGCCTACATCTCTAATATAATAATAATAATAATAATAATAATAATAATAATAATAATAATAATAATAATAATAATAATAATAATAATAATAATAATAATAATAATAATAATAATAATAATAATAATAATAATAATTATTATTATTATTATTATTATAATATAATCCCTTCTCTCCCTCTCTGTGTGTATGTGTGTGTGTGTGTGCGCGTGTGTGCGTGTGCTTGTGCTTGTGTGTGTGTGTGTGTGTGTGTGTGTGTGTGTGTGTCTCTCTCCCCTCTCTCTGTCACTCGTGTTCTCCCACCTGGAGAACTGTGGGAGAGCATTAGAGCAGCCAGCCAGTGGTTTTACAAAACCAGTGTATCCATTCACATCTAACAAATGCAGGCTGAACTATTCAATTATATCAACTGTAACTATTAAATTGTTTTTATAAATGTCTCTCTAGTCTTCTTGCGGTTTCACTTCGTTTAGACAAGCGTTTTGGGGTGGAATTCTCAGACGAATGCAACGGAGCCCTGCTGTCAGACGATTGGCGCATATGTCACATGACGTGCTGTGAAGACCCGCCCTACTCTGCCTCTGATTCGCAGACTGTGGATGGGGAATGTGATTGGGCCAAAGCAGAGTCACTCACAGACAGAGAGTCCAGTCACGCCGCGAGGACACATTCTTGTGTAACCCTTTCACTGCCACACCACGTCACTCCCAAATAAGAAAAACAGCTCAAAAATGTATTTTTGACTGTCGAAAACGAAATAAAATACTGCATTCCGCCTGCATTATGAATTTATGATGAGATAGTAACGAAATAGTAATGCACAGCCACTTGGACAAGTAACTGCAATCAGATTACTGGCTTTTAAAGATTAACGCGTTAGATTACTATTTTCGGGGGAAAGTAATCAGATTACAATAACGCGTTACTTAGTAACGCGTTACCGGCATCACTGGTGGGGACTACATGATGTCTGTAGGTGAGTGTGTGTGTGTGTGTGTGTGTTGGACCGCTGGGACTATACATGATGTCTGTAGGTGAGTGTGTGTGTGTGTGTGTTGGACCGCTGGGACTACATGATGTCTGTAGGTGAGTGTGTGTCTGTTGGAGAGTCTCTAAATGGAATGGAACACATAGAAAGGCAGCCTTGTTTGTGTGTGTGTGCGTGTGCGCGTGTGTGCGTGTGTGTGCGCGTGTGTGTGTGTGTGTGTGTGTGTGTGTGTGTGTGATAGGAACAGAGGGAGTCCTGTTCTGACAGCAGTCCTATGACTGAAAACAACTACCTTCTAAAGCTGCTCCCGAGAGACTCAGCACAATGTTAGTTTACACCACAACACACCACAACACCACAACACCACACCACGACACAACACCACGACACAACACACCACAACACACCACAACACCACAACAACACAACACAACTCCACGACACAACACACCACAACACACCACACCACAACAAACCACAACACCACACCACGACACAACACACCACAACAAACCACAACAACACAACACACCACACCACAACACCACAACAACACAACACACCACACCACAACACAACACCACGACACAACACACCACAACAAACCACAACAACACAACACACCACACCACCACAACACACCACAACACCACAACACCACAACACCACAACACACCACACCACAACAAACCACAACAACACAACACACCACACCACAAACATAATAAAACACAACAACACAACACACCACACCACAAACATAATAAAACACAACAACACAACACAACACACCACAAACTAAATAAAACACAACACCACGACACAACACACCACAAACATAATAAAACACAACAACACAACACAACACACCACAAACATAATAAAACACAACACCACGACACAACACACCACAAAATAAAACACAACACCACGACACAACACAACACACCACAAAATAAAACACAACACCACAACACAACACACCACAAACAAACAAAATAAAACACAACACCATCCACAACACAACACACCACAAACATAATAAAACACAACACCATCCACAACACACCACACCACAAACATAATAAAAAAAATACACAACATAATGTACACGTCACACCACCACGACACAATACAATACACTACAAACACAATTCACTACAAACACAATACAACACAACACAATTTACACAACACCACAACACAATACAACAAAACACAATGCAATTCTGCACAATATAACACAACACATCACACATTAACAACACAATACAACAATCCTAATAACAGGATTAATACAATTTCATGTTTTCATAGTTCATGGCTCAAAACAGTGAACACCTCATGAGAAACACTGTAGCTATAGTGGCATGTAACATCTGAAAGGGAGTTATTTAAATAAGCATAATTAATTAAGTAGGTAAAGTATTTGAATTAATCATCCACTCCCACTTACAAACAGCCACCCATGCATACCAATTACAAGCCAAGCACTCAGTAACGGTTTATTGAATATTCATGAACATTAATGACCTCTAATCACTGTCAACAAATTATAAATTGTGAAGTTGTATTGGCAGAACACACTGCTGATGGAAACAAACAGCAAGTCATCACGTGTGTTATCTCCAGCAGGCCAAGCCTCCTGATATAATTCTGCACATCAGAATTGCTAAACTAAATATCAAAATTCCATTATTACCTTCCAATTATGCTACAACCTGTTTTTGAATTGCAAGCCCATGTAGTGCTGGCTCACCCTCAGGGTAGTGCACATAGATATATAAACACTAGATGGCTCAAGGCGGAGTCTCCAGCGTAGTTCATGGGCGGCCATCTTGCTTCGGTGGACTATTCTGTTAAAGGGGACATGTACTATAAATGTCATTTTTCAGTCTCTAGCATTGTATTATAGTAATAGGAGTTCGTATCAATGTGTTTTAGTGTCTAAATACTAAGTACTGTCCACTACTCAATGTCTGTTGTGAGGGGTCGGGCAGTTCACAAAGTCATGGGGTCATGGTCGTCATCGATAGTATCGGGGAGCCTTGGCAGTTCTATTAGCCTCGCCACGGGTCGGGTGTAGATCCGTCCTTGGACGAGCACTTCGGCTGCTCGGACCTTTCCGTCGGCACCGGTGATCACTTTGCTTACGCGGCCAGCCGGCCACATAGCTCGGGGTAGTGATTGGTCGATAATCATGACAACTGTTCCTTCTGTCAAATTGTCTCTCTCTTTCACCCATTTCTGGCGGGTCTGTAGAGACGGTAGATAGTGGAGTAGGAAGCTGTTCCAAAACTTGTCAGCCAATACTTGACTGTACCTCCACATTCTTCGGCCGTTCGCTTCTTCAGGCCTGTACATTGTCTGTGGTAGCGCAGGGTCCAGCCGCCCCATCAAGAGTGTGTTGGGGGTGACTGGGTCGACATCTGCTACATCACTTGAGACGTAACCGAGGGGCTTTGAGTTCAATACTCCCTCGATCTCCGTGAGGACTGTCATTAAGACTTCTTCCGCCACGGTCTGGGCCCCAAGCACGGCGTACAGGGCTGTCTTTATTGAACGTACTTCTCGTTCCCAAGTTCCACCGAAGTGAGGTGCGTTCGGGGGATTAAACTGGAAGTCAATCTGGGATGGAGCGAGGTGGGTCTTAAATTCTGGGCCCATAGCTTGGAAGCTCTCTCTCAGCTCTCTTTCTCCGCCTTTGAAGTTTGTCCCGTGATCAGACAATAATATAGACGGTTTGCCTTTCCGCGATGTGAATCTTCGGAAGGCCATAAGGAATGAGTCTGTGCTCATGGTTGGAAGGAGTTCTATATGCATCGCTCGGGTGGTCATGCATTTGAATACAATACCCCACCGCTTCTCGGTTCCTCTTCCTTTCTTTATATACAGCGGGCCGAAACAGTCCATACCGGTGGAGTGAAAAGGCTTGTCGCCGAGTCGGAGGCGACAGGGAGGTAGGTCAGCCATCCGGGGTATACTGGGCTGCGCTCGACATTTACGACAGTCTAGACAGGTTCGCTGGAAGCGCCGCACTGCTTCTCTCCCTTGCAGTATCCAATAACGACGTCTGATCTCCGCGAAGACTCTCTCTGCCCCGGCGTGATGCACATCCTCGTCGTATTTCTTTATGATCAGCTCTGTGACCTTGTGTCGGCTGTTTAAGACTATCGGGTACTTGACGTCATCCGGTAAGTCTGGAGCTCTCCGCAGATGACCGCCCACTCTGATGAGACCATGGGCGTCGCTCTCGGGGGCTAGGTGGAGCAGTCTGCTGTCTGATGGGACGGGCTTTGCTCCCTGTAGACAGTCTAGCTCATCGGGAAACAAGTCTCTCTGGGCTCGTTGTAGGAGAAGAAGTTCTGCTTCTTCGTAGTCAGCTGCAGTAATGTCAGTAGTGAGCTGAACCTCTGGGTGGTGCCACAGGAATGTCTTTAGCTGCGCACTCTCTAGGGTGAGGCAATCGTCTATGTCGGGGTCTGTGGAGACGAGTGTGTTCAATCCACAGAATATAGATTTCTTGTTTTCGGCCTCCTCTTTACTCGCTTCCCGTGGGGTGGGTGTAGGCCACTCTTCTTCCGGGAGCTTGAGGAACTCTGGCCCGTCACTGTATAGGTTGTGACGGGTGAGGTCATCCAGGGACATTCCCCGGGTGATGACGTCAGCTGGGTTGTGTTTTGTGTCCACATACCTCCAGCTTGCTACTTCTGTTAAATCTTGAATCTCTGTGACTCTGACTCCCACGAAGACCTTGTATCTGCACGAATCAGACCGGATCCATGTGAGTACTGTCGTGGGGTCTGACCACAAGATTGTTCTTTGCACCGGAATGGTGAGTTCACGTTGGATTAACGTGGCGAGTTGCGCTCCTGCTAGGGCTGCGCAGAGCTCTAGACGCGGGATAGATTGTTGCTTTCGTGGGGCTATTCTTGAGCGAGCCAGGATGAAAGCAGTATGTATTTCTCCTCCCTCCTCTCGGGCACGCAAGTAGGCCACCGAACCGTAGGCTACTTCGGAGGCGTCGCTGAAGACGTGCAGGTCCATCTGGCACGTCTCCGGCCTCACTGTGGGTGGGAAGTAGCTGCGGCGTATGTTGACACCTGGGAGTGAGCTGAGTTCCGTCTCCCACTCTCTCCATGTGGATGCAAGGTGTTCGGGTATGGGGTCGTCCCAGCCCTGGTCCTTGTCCCATAACGCTCTTACAATCATCTTTGCCCTGGTGGTGTAAGGTAGAATACATCCTAACGGGTCATATTGTCTGGCGAGTGTTCTGTATACACTCCGTCTGGTGGTCGGTAGTGCAGTCGACCTTCCCTGCTCCTTGGTCAGGGGTGTGTGTTTATAATGGAGCAAGTCTGTTTTGAAGCGCCAGACTAGTCCTAATGTCATTTCTTGGGCTTCTCCTGGGATGGTCGCCATCCAGGTCTCGCTGCTTGCTGCCTTGTCCTCGGGGGAGAGGCTGCGCAATACTTGCGGGGGTCGCTGCTGGCCCACTGCCTGAGATCAAAGCCGCCTTTGATCAGGGAGGCGCGGAGCTTGAGTAGAAGGGCCTCGGCTTCTTCTGGCGTCGAGACGCTTTGCAGACAGTTGTCCACGTAGAAACTATTTCCTACACTTTGTCGGACCTCTTCATCAGCTGCTGGGTCCTCTGCGATGTATTTTTGCAGTGCAAACGTAGCACAGCATGGGCTGCATGTGGTTCCGAAAGGGAGGACTTCCCATTGATAGATGGCTGGTTGCTCATCCCCGATCCTCTCTCTCCATAGGAACCGCAGCAGGGGCTTGTCCTCCTCCACTAGTCTCACCTGCAGGAACATCCCTTTGATGTCGCCGCTGATGGCCACCTTGTCTTGGCGGAAACGTAGTAACACGCCTAGTAGAGAGGGGCCGAGTGTTGGGCCGGGCAAGAGCTCTTTATTCAGATTTTGTGATCCGATCTGGTAGCTGCAGTTGAACACAATACGATCCTTGCCGTTGTGGTGGACTTTGTGGTGCGGCACGTACCATGATTCGGTCGTCTGATCGGCCTCTTTAATGTCAATTTTCTTTATGTGTCCCGCTGTGATTAGCTTGTTAATCTCAGCGCGGTACACAGTCTCTTGAGCGGGGTCTCTGGCTAGGCGCCGCTCTGTGTTCAATAGATACCGCTCCGTCGCTTCTTTTGGGGCGTGGAAGGTAGGCATACCCTCTCGCCTCAGGAGTGGAGTTGCGTATCTCATCACTCCGTTGACTTTGACTCTCTTTGTCCCCTGCTCGAGGAGGGCTATAGCGTAAATGTCTTCCTTGGAACGAATGTCTTTCTTTTCGTTCTTAAAGGGCATTGTCTCTAGTGTCCATAGCCTCTCGACATGCTGTAGGAGGGTGGTGTCTTCTTCTGTCACTCTGGAGTGGAGGCAGCTAGTGGCTGCTGTTCGGTTAAGAGACTTAGCGAGGGGGCCTTGTAGTGTCCATCCTAGGCGGGTCTCGACTGCTGCAGGACAGCCTCTGGGCCCTGTGTGGACCCGGTCCATCGGGACGATGAGGTCTGCATGGTCGGAGCCTATCAGCAGGGTCGGGGTGGCACCATCTATGAGCGGTATAGGTAGTTGACGCAGGTGCACATATTTATCCATCAGCTTGGCGATGGGGTAGGTGTACTGCGACAGGCCTATTTCTTGGCTGGTGAAAGCGTTAGTAATCCTATACCGTCTCTCTGGCTGCCCGCTTGCTGCGATAGTGAAGGAGACATTCTCGCCCTTTATCGTCTTTAGATCTCTTCTTATTGTCCGAATCGTCATCTGGTTTTCGCTCCCCCGCAGCCCCAGCTGGGCCGCAGCGGACGCGAGGAGAAGGGTCTTCTCTGACCCGTCGTCAAGGACGGCGTAAGTGTCCATGACCTTGTCTTGGTAACTCAGTGTTACGCGGACCACCTTTAAGAGCACCCGGGCGCCCCCGCTGCTGGCGGGGTCAATGTACATAACACTTGCCTTTGTGCTGCTTGAGGGTGCAGGCTTTCTTCTGTTACTGTCGTGTAGGACATCTAGGTGGGCTAGATGTACACCTCTTCTTTAAGCGGCAATCGGCTGCCATGTGACTGCGCGCACATCGGTAACAGCGTCGGTTGGACTTTATCCATTGACTCACCTCGTCGGCGGTCATCTTCTTGAACGTGTCACATTGTGACAACCAGTGTTCCTTTTCGCAGTACGGGCACACCATCTTCCACTTCTCTTTCATCGAGGGGGTACTGTGGTTCTTGCTGCTCGGTACTGATTCTGATTGGTGCATGACGGTCACCAATCTTCGGCCATCGTTTGCTCTCCTAGGTCCCTCTCTGGAGCTTGGGGTGCTCCGCATGAACGTATCCAACCGTAGGCTGTTGACCTCTCTCGCCAGGAAGTCGGCTAGGTCTAGGAGGGATGGCTCGGGACCGTTAGGATCACGGTGGTCTCTTTGCCGCCTGAAGCGCTCTTGTCGGGCGGGCGGAAGCTTCTCTAAAATCCTCTCGACATTAGAGTTTGCGTACAGTTCGTGCATACCCTTTTCTCTTTGCGCCCCCAGCATCCCTACCAGGGATTGTACCTTGATAGACAGGTCATCTAGTGAGCGATTGTCTGTGGCTGGGGGTAGGCGGTCAATATGCCTTATCTCTTGTATTACGTAGTCCCATATGCGTCCATATCTTTGGTCGAGTGCTGCTAGAGCCGCGGTGTATGGGGTAGTAGAGGTGGCATAGGCCAGCGCTATATTGTGCGCTTGGGGCACCTTGAGGTGCTTCAATAGGATAGCATATTTGTACGGTTCATCAGCTACATCGGACATCATTGTCTCTAAGCACATTCGTAGCTCCGTGTACTGTGCTCTGTTCTCGTGGGTGAAGTCCGGAAACGTCGGTGTGCCAATGTATGATGCCATGGATGGCTGGCACATCGGTGAGCGTTGGAAGAGAGGCCTCCTAGGCGAGTCTCCTCTTACGCCTCTTGGTGGGCTGGTACCTGCTGGGTACCATGGCCCACGTATCCAGGTGCTGTTCCTCGGGGCTGGTCGTGCGTCAAGCTCACCCGTGAATTGAGTCGGGGGTCTGTAGCGCAGAGCCGCGGGGGTAGAGCCTGGGCTGTACTGGACCTCCTGGTCCTGTGGAGTACTGTGCTGCTGTCGGGCTTGACTCTCCTCCTCTCCCTCTTCTTCTTCCTCTGGCAGGTCCTCTAGATCCTGTAGTCGTCTATTTAGCCTCTCTGCGGTGTAGACCGTTTCTTCCTTGTAGCTGGGTCTCGCTTGGACCGGTCGGGGAAGGAGTTCGGAGGGGGGTATAGGCTCTCTCTGGTGGTCGGGCTCAGGGTCGCTTGATCGGGTAGGGGAGGGTGCCCTTGACCCCTGTCTTGACGAGGCCCTGGAACCCCGTGCGGAGGGAGGGGGTGTTGCCCTGGTGATCAGCTGCTCCATTATCTGCGCTTGTAATCGGTCGCGCTCGGCTTCGCGCTTGGTGAGAGCGAGGTCGCGCTCTGCTTCTCTTTGGGCACCGGCAGCGGCGCGCTGGGCTTCGGCGGCGGCGCGCTGGGCCTCGGCCCGGTCCCTTCCCATATTCTCTTCCGTCTGAAGGCGTCTAATCTCTAGACGTATACGATCTTCGTCGCTCCGTTGCTGCGCTTGAAGGCGTTCTCTTTCCATGGAAGAATGTTCGCGCTCACTAAGCGTCTGTGCTTGGAGTCGATCGCGCTCTGTTGAGGCTGCTAGGCTGGCGAGGAATGCCTGTGCCAGCATCTTGTCCGCCTCGCTGGGGGAAGACGCTGGTTGAGGTGATCCGCTCCTGGCAGTACTCGTTGGAGATCTGTTCTCCTGTGGCGAGTCCTGGAGATCCATCTCCGGGGTGCTCTCCTCTTCTTGTAGCGGGTAGAGTTCCATCCCTGGAGGGCTGTCTTTATCCTGGAGCTCTCCGGGGACTACTTCTTCGGTCTTGGCGGGGGGTAAAGTCATGTCAGGTCCCTCCTGGTCTCCACCGTGAGCTTGGTCAGTTACGTTAGAACCCACTAGGGCCTCTATTGGCGGGGTAGCCTGGTCGATAGGGTCGGACATAATTTTACTATCTACTTTTTCCGCGTTTACCGTCTGTAGAAAGCTAGGTAGTATATTGGCAACGTAATCCTCTAAGTACTGAGGTGTCTGCCGTCTACGCTGCGGGCGATCTACTTTAGGAGAACCGTTTTGTGGAGTGTTCATCATAGGCCATGTCAATATTAATACCACTATATTAATATTACACTAGTTACCCTCCGGCTCGAAGGACCAATTGTAACTGAGGGGTACAATTCCCTGACTGTATTGATAAGTATGGTATCATTAAACCACTACCGCTTTATGTACTTTAATTACTGGCCATACAGTACATGATATATAAATATGATGAACACTTCCCACAATAAATCGGTTCCACACAAAGTTATAATTAAGTATTTATTGCAGCAAAAGGTACATAATATACTTCTCTATTATACTTTGAATGCACTTGTAAGGCAAAGGAATGTGCGTAGGCAAATCAATAATGAATGTCCATTCTCTGGTTACGCAGGAGGTAATTATACGACCTGAATCTTAGGGAATTATATCTATGGTGCACTGGTAATATATATAGCGGGAGATACTGAAGGGTCCCCCCGGTTGTAAGCCAGCAGGGGTAGAGGATCTGTCGGTAGTAGAAAGTCTGGTCAACGATGACTAAGGAGACTCCAAGTACAGGAGACGGTGCAATAGTCTCTTGATCCACAGACGAATACAGCTGTTCTCCGTAGACTGTAGCTCCACAGTGAAGAAAGCTAGCCTGCCTCAGGCTCTCTGAGGCGCAGACTCGACGTGGCTCCTCACAGGGTAAATCCCACACACGTGTAGGCGTCGGCGATTCTCCGCTCCATAAATCACAGGACCAAAACAAATATAATCCAGCCGTAAATGGCTATGCAGTCGTCGGGTAGATTAATCCAGTGTACATGTCCACACGATCCTCGTCTAGGTCTCCTCGGGTGAAAGCGCCATGAAAGCAGCCCAGCCTGGATAAGCACTCTAGCTGGTACGAGGAAGCGTTGGTGATGCTGGTCACTGTAGAACTTTAGCCGCACGATACACTATACACAAATAGACTATTACTGACTTAATAGAAATATGTCGCACTCGACGGTATAGCGCCAAACCCTGACACTTCAGTTATTAATTCGCACGCGGTCTCAATGCTCTATTTGGGGCCAAACAGGCCATACTTCACCGCACGTTGTATCGTGGGTGAGGCTTCAACTTATTGGTAACTCTACTTCTGTATTCACCTGCGCCATATTTATATGCACGGCGAACAATCTAGTGCCAACCTCATTTCTGTCTCGTATTCCTGGGCAAGGCCGGGCATGTACAGACATGTCTTGACGGTGGCTTTGAACCTGACTCTGGAGGCATGGCCCTGGCGCCTGTGGACCGCTGTCCAATAGGAGAATGAAATATTATGGTCTGTACTAGGCTAAAGGGATATTCCGTGTATATGTACAAGGAATATACAAGGGATATCAAACGATATACAAATACTATGCAATATATATCAATCAATAAATATATATATTCGGTTTAATCTGATCCTTTGTAACAAAAGTGTTAAGGTGAATGATCTGCACAAACAAATACTTTTAACTCGCTGAAATCTTGATGGATTTACAAACGGTTTGGTTTATTACAAACGTTATCAACGTGGCTATGATTGTTGCTTTGAAGATTTTTTATTTATTTTAAATTTTTTATTTAATGAAAGTCCATTATAAGTATGCAGTATGATAACTACATCTCTGACGTTTTTGAACAAACCAAACAGTTGAAAATTTAGCAAGCTATAATAATAATAAATAATAATAGATTTCTATATTCTATATTCTATAGCGCCTTTCATAGAACCCAAGGTCGCTTCACAATCAGGACAAAAAATAGGGCTAGGGAAGTAGGGGGGAAAAAGGGGGATGAGGGCAGGTAAGGGATAATGGACCTAATCTAATCTAAACTAATTGATGGGGAAAAGCCTTGGTGAAGAGGTGTGTTTTAAGAGCAGTTTTGAAGGTGTCCAGGGTTGGGGCGTTGCGGATTCCGGGGGGGGGGGAGTTCCAGAGGGTAGGGGATGCCACGCTGAAGGCTCTGTCCCCGAAAGTCCGTAACCTGGTGCGAGGGATGGAGAGGAGACCTAGATCAGAGGATTGTAGGTTCCGGGAAGGAGTGTGCTGGTTATTTCAATAGTACATGCACTATAGACATTCATGTTATGAGTGAGCGTGCTGCCCTGCAGCAAGATGGCCGTCTTGTGGCAACATCTGTCTCCGTTGGCCAGCAGCCAACGTGTTTATATCTATGGTAGTGCAGACCTAAGGCTGTTGAAGCCCATGTAGTCAATCCGTGGTCGGTGAGTGGGGGTGTGTGTGGCAACCCATGGTTGTGAACCTAGGTGCGCGTGGTGACCCGTGGTTGTGGATCCGGACGAGTGAGACACCCGGAGGGTGGTGTACGGGGGGCGTGTATCACTTCCGCAACGGATTTAGTCGGATTTCGGTTTCCGGGTTCGCCTGATTGGCCGCGACGGCCACGTGACACGCCGTGGCACGCCCCCGCGGCAGCGCCAGGCTTGCCGCTGCGCCCTGCTGTGGCGACGCTCGCGGCGGCGTCTCTAACAGTAACAGTAAGAAGCATTTTGGATAAAAGTATTCTGTACTTCTGTATGACAACAATGTATGCCTTTCAAATATTCGCTGCGCCCTGCTGTGGCGACACTCGCGGCGGCGTCTCTAACAGTAACAGTAAGAAGCATTTTGGATAAATGTACATGTTCGATGCAGAATAGAAGTAACTGAGTTACCATACAATATACAATATACTATGCAATGTACTAATATACAATACGGCTCACTTTTCCCACTTCAATGACAGAGCTGCTGTTTAATAATATTGTTGCGTTGTGGAAAGCAGGATGAGAGAGCGTAGATTTGAGTGTGTATCATTTAATCATTTATCATTTAACATTTGAAAGGCATACATTGTTGTCATACAGAAGTACAGAATACTTTTATCCAAAATGCTTCTAGCAGCAGGGTATTCCAATGGTCTGATCGTGATTTGCAGTATTGATGTCCATCGGGTCCCTGACATGAAATGGGACAAACTATGCATCAAGTGTGCTGGACGCGTTCCAAGTGGCTCGAATGAAGACTTTCACTTGCCCGGGTCCCATTTCTCCGCCCGGACCATATAAAATGTAACACACAGTGTGAAATAAGGTTTCAAAGGGTAAGCAATACTGCCACCTAGCAGGATTCGGCCGGCATTGCAATCATGAGGTCTCAGAATGAGTCCCAATGATACACCGAGGTCCGTGAGACTGTATAGAATATTAAAATCGAATAAAAGAAAAAACGATGAAAACGATCAACGCATGGCGAGATAACCCGACTATAGTCGTGATTGGCGCTGAAAGAGTTAACGCAATAATTCAATGTCCCGGATGACATCACTGGTTGACATCAGATTATGTGCAAAATAAATCAGCATTGTTTTTTTTGGTGAAGTGTTTTTGGCGGTGAATTGCTGATGACCCAAGTAAAGGGAGTGCAGTCAGTGTCTTTGGTGCCATTTGGCCAGATGGTGGCACTATAACAACAAATTGTACGCATATCTAAAGAACCGTTCATCCATCAACTTCACACTTGGCAGGTGTATTGCTATGGACACAGGAGTGCAGTGTTGAATGCAGTGCCAAATCATGTACAGTATGCACACATGGAAATCAGCGTTTCGTAAACTATGGTTCGGTCCTTCTGGTGGGTCCCCACATATATCAGCAGGTTTGGACTTGAGTCTCAGGATAAAACAAACCATTCAATGTGGGTCTCGAGTTGAAAACATTGATTGATTATGAGTACAGGCCTATGGCTAATAAAAAAAAATGGCACCAACCTGTCTTTCTTTTTCTTTTTTGTTTGAAGGACTTCCCTCCACATTGGGATATGAATATGAATAAATATTATTCAGTACAGTACTAAACCCCCCGGGATCGGTTTGTCTGTCTGTTCATTTGTGGCCGGAGACAGATGAAATCCCTCCTGAAATTAGGAATCTTAACATATTAATTCTTGATCGACAGCTATGGGTTAACAGAGGCTTTGTACAGAATACCTGTGTAGTTATTTTTTTACAGTATGGCTACCAGCATCCATTGGTAACTACTTTCAAAAGGAAATGCCTGATTTCTGTGCAGTGGTAGAGTAGATAGAACACTGGAAAATCATGATATTACTGTGATATTACCACTGTGACTTGTTTATAAGATCCAGAAATAACAAAAGAGCATTATGTTTTTGTTTATGTATTTCTCATACATAGCAACGGTTGTTTTGTACATAGCAACCATAGTCTCTTCCATTGCCATGTACAAAACACTAGTTGCTATGTTAAATCATAATCATAAAAAAGACACACACAATACCAATACCCAATAGGATGAGTTCTGGATCAAATAAATACCTTAAAGATACAAACAAGTAGAATTGCACACCAAGTAGTTCCCATTGAAGGAATTGTTATTTTGTAGTAAGATAATCACTATGTTACAGGCAGCCATGTTGGAAGACAGAGAACTACACAGATATTCCATGCAATGCCACAAACAGTGGGAATACAATGCTAGAAGGTTTTTTGTAGTGGATTTAAATAATAAATGCATTGCTGGCCTTCTGCGAGGAAAGTAAACACCTAAAAGTTGTTATCTTGCATCTCAATTTGTTTTTTTTGTGACAGGAAAAACTGTTTCCTGTCTATGAATAATTCACTGTGGCATTGCAATAAAGGGAGGCGAATACCTCCCCCTCAGAGCCTTCCACTTCCTGCACACAAAATATGTACTGTGCGCTCTCCCCAGAAGCTCTTGCACACTATACAGTTTGCAGTGAGAGCCTCTGGATTCCTCAGGTTAGGAGCAATATTGAAAGAGCAGTGCAGAAAGCATAACAAATTTGACTTCTTTAACACTTTGAGTGCCGGGACACGTCTTTTCACGTCTTTGCTGGCCATGCTAAAGTTGCCGGGGGACGCTGTACAGCGTCCTTATATCAATATTTCAAAAATCTGCGATCGGATTCATAATGTCCCTCCGCTGGCCTGAGATCCACCAGCAGGACCCACTGAGCTCTCTGGCGGTTCAGGAGCGCCATCTGGTGGCCGATCGGCGCAATCGCCAAAACAGGATGTTGAATAGAGGTTGTCATGACGACCGTAGTACTTCCGGGCGCTCGCTATGGTTCATGGGACTCTGGCTCGTCACGCTACACGGTGATCGATTGGCAATAACTCGATAAACAACATGATTTGGACGTATATACCATTATACAAGCTGGAGATGGACCGGGTAAAAATATATCCCATAATGATAAAATGTCTACTCGACGATGATCGCCCAACGGCGCGCGGAGACTGGGGTGAGTTTCAGCGTGTAACGTTACCGTCTTAGATACTAACTGCTATTATCAACATTTGACCCACATTAGATGATTGGTATAACGCTCCCCACGGAATTATAAACGCCCCCTCGCCCATCCGGTCAACATCAGATGACGTGTAGTAACTTCTAGAAGTACGTCTAGTTGGAATTTTTTATATCGCGCTGATTGCCATCAAACTGTATTTCATCATCAATATAATGCATTTGGGGCTATATATCACGTTCTGGAGAAAGCTGCAGAAAGAGATGAAAACATACTTATACATTAGACCATACTTTACTATGAATATGTGAATGAAAAAGTTTAACGTTGCTACACAATGAACAATACATATAGGACTTTGAATGGGCCCTAATAATGGCAATGTAGCAATAGAATTTAAAAAGTTATAGCCCTGCAAAGAAGGGGACTTTCTCCATAGACAAATAGCGCTGGCAATCTATGGTATATCATGAATTTAACCTTAGGCAACCAAAGTGTTAATGACAAACCTTTATATATCAATACATTTGTTGTTGTTGTTGTTGTTTGCTACGGGATGAAATTAGCAGGCTGTACGGGTGCTTTTCTACATTTACAAATGTCTTATAATTCAGAATTTCACCTTTCCTTAGTTGCTGAGAGGAACGAGGGAGAGAGGTCATCCTCTGTGATGTCTTCCTCTATGAAATCAGGTCAGGTGAAGTTTGTTACCTGTTGTTGTTGTTTACTTTTTGTTTTGTTTGTTTATTTTGCCCCATCAGCTGAGTTCCTCTTCCTGCTTTGGGGGGTGTACCTGTGCTACGCCGTCAGGACCGTGCCCTCTGCCTTCCACGAGCCACGCTACCTGGCTGTGGCCATCTACAACGAACTCCTCATATCTGCCATCTTCCATATTATCAGGTGGGCTGTGGCCTGTATGGAAGAGTGCGAGAGAGAGAGAGAGAGAGAGAGAGAGAGAGAGAGAGAGAGAGAGAGAGAGAGAGAGAGAGAGAGAGAGAGAGAGAGAGAGAGAGAGAGAGAGAGATCTAAGATGAAATTACACTAGATGTAACTAGATGCCACCAAGAGCAATATTCTGTGGCTATTCTGAAGGAGAAAGATGACTCAACTAAAGTGGAAAACCTGAGAAAAGGAATGAGAGCATTTATCTAAAAATGGAATTGAATAAATGTCATCAGTGAAAAAGAAAAAAGAAATGCTGTGCGTTGGCTCCTTTTTCCCTCAGCTATGGGAGAAATTAATAGTGTTTACCAGTAATGTGGAGTGAGAGCTAAAGTGACCTTTTACAGGACGACCAATGCAGGGACGTGCACAGGACTTTAGAGGGGCAGGTGCTCAAAGGCTGAAAAGGGCACTAGGTCTGTGTGCGTGCGAAGCGAGCGTGTGTAGCGCGAGCGAGGCCCGATTTTTGGGGGCCCTTTTTGGGCAGGGGGGCCCCCTTTTTATGCTTTTTGGGGGGATTTGGTCATCAAATATTGAATATTGAACTATAATAATCAGTGCAGGAGCTGACTTATCCTTGAAAGACACTTTTATCACTGAATTAAAAGGCCCATACATCTCCATAAATGTTCAGGGGGGAGGGAATAAGTGCTTACCCTACAGACCCCAAGAAGTGCTGTATATTCTGTATTGTTTAATATAAATGCATTTTTAATTCCAATCCCGATGTATTTGAGATTCCCAAATCCCATCGGACTTGACTTCTTCGTGTCCCTCAGTGAGTGTAATACCAGCATTCAACTATATGCGCCACAGCGGTTTCTATCATCATCATCATCATCACCACCCACGCTATGCATAAGATATATAGGACCGCGGGGAGAGGCACGCTGAGGAGGCTGTGCAAACTGCAATGGAATATGGGGCATCTCTCTCTCTTTACCTAATATTTTGATAGGGGAACTTTTGTATGAGGCACAAAAGGGCAGGTGCTCGATTACCCCTTGGGCTCTATGTGTGCACGTGCCTGCGACCATTATATGTTTAGTTATCTATCTTAATTTCTGCTGGACCCAGCATGCTGGCCTACAATATCAAATGTTCCTAAATCCTAAGTAAAGGACTGACTGGCTGACTGGCTGGCTGGCTGACTGGCTCCCTGGCTGGCTGACTGGCTGACTGACTGACTGACTGGCTGGCTGACTGACTGACTGACTGACTGACTGGCTGACTGGCTGACTGGCTGACTGACTGACTGACTGACTGGCTGGCTGACTGACTGACTGACTGACTGACTGACTGACTGACTGACTGACTGACTGACTGACTGACTGACTGACTGACTGACTGACTGACTGACTGACTGTCTTGTTTCTAACCCTAATCAAAGAAAGATATTTGCCTGTTAGTGCAGGGATTACAAGTTACAGAACATGGCAGTTGAAAGGCAGCGAGCTGCTCCCTCCCTCCCACTCCGCCAGGCCAATGAACCGTGTCAGCAGGACTGGCTGCCTGGGTAAGCCGCTTGAAAGGAGGTGAATTAAACATGGCTTCACACCAGGCAGACTCACACAGCAGAACTCACTGTGCCACAGAGCTTCCCAAAATAAAGTCTGTCTGTCTGTCTGTCTGTCTGTCTGTCTGTCTGTCTGTCTGTCTGTCTGTCTGTCTGTCTGTCTGTCTGTATGTCTGTCTGTCTGTCTGTCTGTCTGTCTGTCTGTCTGTCTGTCTGTCTGTCTGTCTGTCTGTCTGTCTGTCTGTCTGTCTGTCTGTCTGTCCAGTGGCGGCTCTGCCACTAGGGGCGCAAGGGCGCCGACCCACCTGCTGCCAGCTGCTGTTAAATCACAGAAGAAGAAAATAAAACTTTTTAGTTTTTAGTTTTATAGCCCTATAAATAATATAAACATGTTTAAAATGAATACTATTTACTCATTTTAAGTATGTTTGTATTTCCAATGCACAATATAACGTTATTATCTCAAATAAAAAAACACTCGTTTTCCTAAGCAGGAAGTGACATCACGTTTTTTTTATTTTTTTTATTTTTTTGTATTTCTCGGCCCGGGCTAGAAGCGATAGCGCTCTGAGTGCGCGTCACAGTTTGATCGCTGTATCCGTCACAGCCAATCAGTGCATAACGTGTTGTGCGTTGAAATATGACTATTATGTTGGAATCCGGGCGCGATTTGAAGCGGTCTAGCCAGTAGCGTCAAGAATTTCTGTAGCCGCATTTCGCGGAGACGCTCTCTGATTGGCCGACGCCAGTATTTTTTTCCGTAGCAGAATTTCACAGAGACGATCTCTGATTGGCCGAATCCAATTTCTAATGTTCCAATTCTAGGTTATTCCTAGGTTGGTCCTCCGTTGGTGGTAGAGATTTGTGTTGTTGTGAGATGCATGCAGCTGAGCGTGCCGTGACTGCAAGTTCTTTAGACTGTTAAGCTTAGGCACTCTTTCAAAGTTGGTTAAGGTTAGAGTTTGTCTTAGAGCATGGCGATAGAACGCCAGGTAGGTTACAGTCTGTTCGAGCGGAAATGGACAAAGGAATGAAGTACTTGTGACTGTTGTGTGGTGCTGCTAACAAGCTAACACTTGGCTAACAAGCTATATGGCGGATGCAGTCTGGACACAGTGGACAGTGGTCTATCAACAGTGGATTATACACTTTATCAAGGCAAGCCCTGGACGTGTCAACTAAACAGTGAGTCTCTCTCTCTCTCGCTCGCTCTCTCTCTCTCTCTCTCTCTCTCTCTCTCTCTCTCTCTCTCTCTCTCTCTCTGTGGTTAACGTTAACGTTTGTAAATAGTTTTTTTTAGGAGCAGTACTGTTAGGCTACTGCTGGCCATTCATGAAGCGAGACATTGCTGATTGTTTATTTATTTTATAACACAAGACTATGACTACCAACTGCCTAGCCAGCCGTGTATCAATCTTGGATGCAATAATAACGTTACCACACTGACTGTGTCGATGGCTCATTGATTTAACTACTGCAGCTCTCTCGGATTGAAAATACGTGGATTATGGCTTGTTCAATATCGTCTATGTTTGAATGAATGAATGAATGAGAACTTTATTAACAGATTGCAGAATGGGTACAATACAGTACGGCTCAATACACACAATTGTTAAGGGGATGCAGACCAGAGAAAGACGTTTGTCTTGTTTACATCAGGGTCCCAGATTTTCGATTCATATCGATAGTTTAATAGCTAGCCTTGGCTCGTTTAACAATATGCAAAATATGTGTACAGCCCTGTACTCATACTGAAGTTATTCTTGGTATATAATAGGTCTGATTGTGTAACGAATCGATTCCACGTCACGCTGTGTGTGAGAGAGAGAAGGAGAGAGGGAGAGATCTGCTTGGAGACGGGGCGAGTTTTGTTTAACTTTTCTATTTATATATTGTGTTTCAAGTTGTGAATTAGAGTCTAGACTATACTTTATTTGACTGGTTGTGTGTTGTTGTAGTAACAGCTGAGCGTCTCGTTCATAAGAGCCGATTCATTGCCGTGAGCGTGAGTCGAATCGCTCATGTCTTGCCATGAGTCTGTTGCGTGGTACTGTAACTGTACATGTTTGCAAAATGTTTGGTATAGCGCCCCTAGTGGCGAAGCACCCACCGGCCGCCACTGTGTCTGTCTGTCTGTCTGTCTGTCTGTCTGTCTGTCTGTCTGTCTGTCTGTCTGTCTGTCTGTCTGTCTGTCTGTCTGTCTGTCTGTCTGTCTGTCAGTCAGTCAGTCAGTCAGTCAGTCAGTCAGTCAGTCAGTCAGTCAGTCAGTCAGTCAGTCAGTCAGTCAGTCAGTCAGTCAGTCAGTCAGTCAGTCAGTCAGTCAGTCAGTCAGTCAGTCAGTCAGTCAGTCAGTCAGTCAGTCAGTCAGTCAGTCAGTCAGTCAGTCAGTCAGTCAGTCAGTCAGTCAGTCAGTCAGTCAGTCAGTCAGTCAGTCAGTCAGTCAGTCAGTCAGTCAGTCAGTCAGTCAGTCAGTCAGTCAGTCAGTCAGTCAGTCAGTCAGTCAGTCAGTCAGTCAGTCAGTCAGTCAGTCAGTCAGTCAGTCAGTCAGACAGACAGACAGACAGACAGACAGACAGACAGACAGACAGACAGACAGACAGACAGACAGACAGACAGACAGACAGACAGACAGACAGACAGACAGACAGACAGACAGACAGACAGACAGACAGACAGACAGACAGACAGACAGACAGACAGACAGACAGACAGACAGACAGACAGACAGACAGACAGACAGACAGACAGACAGACAGACAGACAGACAGACAGACAGACAGACAGACAGACAGACAGACATAGCCGGTTAGCCTAGGCATTGTCCAACATAACACCTCTCCCGAAGGCTAACCGGCCATGTCCGCTTCCATTCATTGTGCTAAGCTAGGCTAACGTGCAGCCAGATAGCTTTCTACTGAACGCACAGAGAGGAAGCTGGTATCTATCTTCTTGTCTCTCTCTGGAGAAGACGGTAAGCTAATTTCCCCAAATGTTGATGTGTTCAAGATAAGATAAGATGATCCTTTATTGATCCCCTTGGGGAAATTCGGGTGTCAGAGCAGCATGGGGGGGGGGGGATACAGGGTGGGGGATGCATACCTTCACAGTCCTATACAGTCCTGTATCTATATACACTATAGATTCACTTAAAGTATAGATACAAATACAATATAATATAAAAAGTACAAACACAAGATAGTCCAGTGATGAGAGTCCAGTGATATGAGTCTCTAGTGCAAAATACAAGATAGTCAGTACGGTGATGTGATTGATTGATTGATTGATTGAAAACTTTATTAACAGATTGCAGAATGGGTGCAGTACAGTACAGCTCAATACATACAATTGTTAAGGGGATGCAGACCAGAGAAAGACCTTTGTCTTGTTTACATCAGGGTCCCCCATTTTCAATTCATCGTAACATATATGACATACATGACATACAGATAGACAGTACTGCTACATCTATATATTTATGACATACCAGATTTGTAAATACAGTACTGTTTGTGATACAAAAAGAGTCCAGGAAAAAAAGTATATACATTTGACGTAGAAACTGTACATTGGATTGGGTAGGTGGGGGGGGGGGACTGTACATTGGAGGTGGTTGGGTGGGTGGGGGGGGGGGGTTGGGTAGGAGTGGGGGGGGGAGGTTGGGTAGGAGGGGTGGGGGGGGACACTGTACAACTGTACAAACAAAACTGTACATTGGAATATTGACAAGACCATACTTGGTAATTTACTGTACATTGGAGGGGGTTGTGTTAGGACATTTACAGGGGCCAGTTTCGAGTTGCAGTCTCCCGTAGGTGTTTTTTGAGAGTGTTTTTGAAAGTGGGTAGTGATTCACATTCCTTTACAGCTTTGGGTAGGGCGTTCCACATTGATGTGGCATAATTGCGAAACGTGTTTAGTCCCTTGTTTGAGCCGAATCTGGGTTTAACATGATTTGTGGAGCTCCCTCTGGTGTTGTGATCGTGGTATTCACTGTCCTTTGGGAAGTATTTTGACATGTACATGGGTACCTTGGTCGTGTAGTGTATCTTGTAGACCAGGCCCATTGCAAGTTGCTGTACTCTGTCGTCTACTCTAAGCCATCCTAGGTTGTCAAAGTGGGCAGGGGTGAGGTGGGTTCTAGGAGTAAGGTCAAGCAGTAGTCTGACCAGTTTGTTTTGAGATGTTTGTAATTTTGTTTTTAGCGCCTTTGAGGTGCTTTGGTACCATGAGGTGCAAGCATAGTCATAGTACCCTTGAATGAGTGCTCCTGCCAGAGTCTTCAGGGTATTCTTGTTTACCAGTGAGGAGATCCGGTACAAGAATCGAGTTCGTTGGTTGACTTTTTTTATTACATTGGATGCCATTTTGTCACAGGAAAGATTTGCCTCTAGGATGGAACCCAGGTAGGTAATATCTTCTTTCCTCGTGACAATATTGTCACCCACTGTAACTGAGAAGCCGTCGGTCTTGCTGAGTTTGTTATTTGATCCGAAGAGAATGGACTCTGTTTTGCCCATGTGTAATGATAGTTTGTTATCAGCGAGCCATATGCAGATTTTGCCGAGTTCTGACCTGAGGGGTTTTTCAACCTGTAACTTGTTCTTGTCAGAGACCAGCAGAACCAATTGCTTTTAGCTTGTCAATCAGAATGGTGTGATTGACAGTGTCGAAGGCCTTTTGTAGGTTCAGCATGACCATGTGAGTTTCAAGTTCTCAATGTTCCTTTAGGTTGCTTTCACATATAGTTTTGGTGGACTCTGTGCGGTTCTGGGGGTGAAGTTGCAACATTGTTGCATTCTTCATTTGGTTCGCCTGCGTTCACATTGCAATTTGTCAAGCGCACCGAACTTTCTGAACAATGTCACACGGTCGAAAAGGGCGCTCGTCTATTGGACACAACAGAGTGAAAATGTGTGTGTGTGAATGCGAGCCCTATTGTGTGTGTGTGTGTGTGTGTGTGTGTGTGTGTGTGTGTGTGTGTGTGTGTGTGTGTGTGTGTGTGTGTGTGTGTGTGTGTGTGTGTGTGTGTGTGTGTGTGTGTGTGTGTGTGTGTGTGTGTGTGTGTGTGTGTGTGTGTGTGTCGGGTCGCAGACGGTCTCTCGGTTTGATTGCACTGAAGCGCCGGGGAGGTTGACCAGTGAGGAGTTTTTTTCGTGTGTGTGTGTGTGTGACTGCGAGCCCTGTCTGACTCCAGTTTAACAATCTTCAGTCGGTGGTAGGGTGACCAGTGTTGACAGAATCTGACTATGGGGCGACAATAACGTGGTCAAAAGGCATGGTTTCTATCTTTAGCCTTTAAGCGGCGTGGTTTATTCATTTACATGGTATGAGCAGCAGAACATGAGTTCTCCTCTCACTGAGAGGCTGGTGGAGAAAGAGATAGAGGGGGAGGAGACATCTCTATTTATACTCGCCACCTGGTGGTATCTTGAGTGGCTCCGCCTAGAGCGCCCTCTAGTGGAAACAATTATATATGCAGTTAGACAGTTACTAACAATCCTACATAGAACCTCTAACTTCAACACTCCCACTTAGGGTTGTATTAGCATACTGGATAACTTCTCCGAAAAACATTTTACAAAGGAAATAATAAAATCCAAAACATCAAAAGAGTATGGCAGTCAATATTTACACGTTAAACATGACCTCTGAAAATCTCTTCAATTTCAATTTGGAACAGGTTTCCTCATAGTGTCTGCTACCATGTCGTCCGTTTGGACAATAAATCAGTGTCATTCTTTCTTCTCTGATGACAGATCTGATGAGATGATATTCTATATCGACGACATGTTTACATCTATGTCGGCACACTGGGTTCCTAGTAGGGATGCTCGATATTGGCTTTTTTACCGATACCGATATACCGATATTGTCCAACTCTTAATTTCCGATACCGATATCAACCGATATCAACCGATACCGATATATGCAGGGTTTGCATATATCGAATATTATATGGAATAATTTCAGGTAATTAACATTACATATCTCTTGTTGTGGAATTAACACAACATTATGCATACTTTTGACAATAAATAAAATCAGAATTTGTTCTTACTTGCTTGCCTGGGTAAATAAAGGTTATGGAAATGTAAAAAAAAGAAGAAAAAAAATTATTATTTTTTGAAAACCGATACCGATATTTTCCGATATCACATTTTAATGCCGATATCGGCCGATAATATCGGTAGGCCGATAATATCGGTAGGCCGATAATATCGGACATCCCTAGTTCCTAGCAATCACAATGGTTCCCTGGTTGCCCTCATAAACAACAGTCTTCATATATACATAGGTGTCCATCACTTCGAGTAGTTGTTCTAGATAAACACATTTCTGCATTGTCATAGCTAGAAACATACACTCGGCTTCACAGGTTGATAGTATCACTGTGGGCTTTAAGTCCTAAACTCTTGCTGCCCTTTCTGAACCACAGCTGTTCGTCTGCTGCACCTCTGGGATAATGAAAAACATGTTTTTGACGTAGTTCAATGCTTCTCTGTGGGGTCAGCAAAATACTGTGACAATTTTTACTCACTACAAAACATAGGTCAGGGCGAGTACAGGTTGTCTAACAAATGAGGCTACCCACAGCTTCTCTATACATCTCTTACATCAGTCAAAACATTTCAGGATCTTTTCCACATAATTAAATCATTTAGAACATGGTAAATCATCCACCTCTGTATTTAACCATTGACCGGAGGCAGGCGGGATCGGTTCCCTTTGCTGCACGGTATGCTAGGTCGAGGGCCTTGAAGCGGATACGTGCAGTAATGGGGAGCCAGTGCAGGTCCCTAAGAAGTGGGGTGACATGGGCCGATTTCGGTAGGTTTGAGATCAGGCGGGCCGCTGCGTTTTGAATGAGTTGAAGAGGCTTGGTGGCAGTGGCCGGGAGGCCAGCTAGCAGTGCGTTGCAGTAGTCGAGGCGGGAGATGACTGTTGGGGCGGATCCTTCTGACGTTGCTCAGGAGGAATCTGCAGGTTCTGGTTGTCGCTGCGATGTGAGCAGAGAAGTTCAACTGGTCGTCGAGGGCAACACAAAGGTTCTTGGCGGTCGGGGACACGGTCACAGCGTTCTCGACTGTGATGGAGAGGTCGGTCAGGGGAGAGGATTTGGCCGGCAGGTGGAGCAATTCTGTTTTGCTTAGGTTCAGTTTGAGGTGGTTGGTCGTCATCCAGGCGGAGATGTTGGACAGACAGGCCGAGATCCGCTCAGAGACGTGGATATCTGAGGGAGGGAAGGAGAGGAAGAGTTGAGTATCATCGGCATAACAATGATATGCGAAGCCATGAGACGTGATAATGTTACCCAGTGATTTAGTGTAGAGGGAGAAGAGAAAGGGTCCTAGGACCGAGCCCTGGGGGACACCCGTCCGCAGGGGGCGGGTGGCCGACAGAGTCCCTCTCCATGACACTTGGTAGGAGCGGTCGTTGAGGTATGATGTCAGCCATGTCAGCGCAGATCCAGCCACTCCCATTCCTGCGAGGGCCGCAAGGAGGATCTGATGGTTGACTGTCGAAGGCTGCAGATAGATCATTTCCCTCCCACTGTCTGTCTGCCCTCTGGTAACTTGGTTAGAGTAAAGGTGTGGTTGTCCTCTAGGGACCTCATCTCCTCATCCCTTGCTCTCTCCCATTTACTTGATTCGGGGGACACTATGGCCTCCTTAAATGTCGGGGGTACCCCACTGACTACCCTGTAGCAGTAATCAACGGTGGTGAGTGTACTGTCATCCTCGTCACTCCCTTTCCGGGCATAGTCTGTCAGATACTTTGGGGGTTTGTGTTCCCTTGAGGGATACCTCCCACTGCTTGGGGCACTTGACGTCACCCTCGGGTGCTCCTCGTCATCGCCCTCTGGGGGTGGCTGTCTGTCTGCCTGCACGACCGTGCTAAGTACACTGGGCTGATGTGTCTCTGTTTCTACACACCTTACTCTGGAGTCCAGCTCTGGCTCCTCTGTCTGTGTCTCGCTCTCACATGTTGTCTTTGTGACAAACTTGACTAGCATGTGTTTCTGCACTCTCCCTTTACCGGGATGATAAACTAGGAAAGCGGGGCTTCCCTTGTCGTGCCCTACAAAGAGTCCTTTTACACATCTGGACTCGGGCTTTCCCCTGTCCTGCAGGTACGCATAACACACTGATTCAAATCGGTGCATTCTAACTAGATTACACTTCTTTCCTGTCAGTGCTGTATACGGGGTGGTGCGAAGTTTAGAAACGTCGAGGCCTCAGAAGATACCCACCCAGCCGCCGCGGAGGCGGGAGAGAGGGTGTTGAAGGCCCGAGCGATGCCAAGGGAGAGGACCAGGACCACGGCGGAACTGGCGTGTTGGCGATGCGGAGAGAAAGGCCATCGGAGAAGTAACTGCACGAGGACTGTCTGGTGTGGCCCCTGCAGATCCACGCGGCACGCAGGCAGAGCGTGCATGAAGAAACGCAACCAGGGCGCGCAACACGCACATGGACAAGATGGCGGCGATGGTCGGCGTGAGACGGATTGAGGCGACGACAGGAGAGTAGCGGAACGAGAGGGCTTCATCCCCAGGGCGGAGACGGCGTACGTCACCAGGCCAACGCAGCTGCAACAGGCCCAAAGGAAGGGACTGATCGTGGACACAGATGCATCGTCCCACGTCATCAACGACAGGAGTCAGTTCAAGAACTTTGACAGAACTTTCCGCCCGGAGAGACACAGCATGGAGCTGGCAGACGGAAAGCGCACCTACGGGTTGGCGAAAGAGAGAGGAGACGCACAGGTATGCCTCACGGACAGCGGGGGGCGCCGGCGTACAGTGACCTTAAAGAACGCTCTCTATGTGCAATCGTTCCCACAAGGACTATTCTCTGTAATAGCTGCTACTGCGAACAGTGCCAGAGTGTTCTTCATGGAAGGTAAAGATTTTCTTGTAGAGCCCAACGGTATGCGATTTGACATAGAGGTGTATCAGAGAATGTATTACCTGAAAACAGAGTGTAATGGCAATGATATGTCTAAAGTAACAGTCAGCCACAATATTCAGACATGGCATGAGATTATGGGTCATTGTAATTACGAGGATTTACTGAAACTGCAAGCAGTGACAGAGGGCATGCACATTGAAGGCGAAAAGCGTAGACCTGATAAAGAATGTGTCGTGTGCATAAAGGGGAAGTTTGCTCAATCGAGAAACAGAAATCCCACAGAAAAAGTAAAAGTACCACTTGCGTTGGTTAACACAGATCTTGCCGGTCCAGTAAGGAACAAGTCCATAGGAGGCTTTAGATATGTACAGTCTTTTACAGACGTGTGCACAGGGGCAGTGTTTGTTTACTTTCTTAAAGCAAAGAGTGACACACTCCAGGCCACGGGAAAATTCCTGGCGGACATAGCCCCTTATGGTACAGTAAAATGTTTGAGGTCCGACAACGGGACCGAATTCACAAACAGAGAGTTCCAATCACTATTGAGGAAGAACAGGATAAGACACGAGACGTCATGTCCATATTCCCCACACCAGAACGGAGTGGCAGAGAGAGAATGGCGCACTCTTTTCGAGATGGCTAGGTGTAAGCTAGGAGGTAGTAACTTACCTAAGAGCCTATGGCACTATGCGGTGCAAGAAGCCGCTTACACTAGAAACAGGTGCTTCAATAAGCACACGGGCACCACCCTGTATACAGCACTGACAGGAAAGAAGTGTAATCTAGCCAGAATGCACCGATTTGGATCAGTGTGTTATGCGTACCTGCAGGACAGAGGAAAGCTTGAGTCCAGATGTGAAAAAGGACTCTTTGTAGGGCATGACAAGGGAAGCCCCGCTTTCCTGGTTTATTATCCCGGTAAAGGGGTAGTGCAGAAACACAGGCTAGTCAAGTTTGTCACAAAGACAACATGTGAGGGCGAGACACAGACAGAGGAGCCAGAGCTGGACTCCAGAGTAAGGTGTGTAGAAACAGAGACACATCAGCCCAGTGTACTTAGCACGGTCGTGCAGGCTGACAGTCAGCCATCCCCAGAGGGCGATGACGAGGAGCACCCGAGGGTGACGTCAAGTGCCCCAAGCAGTGGGAGGTACCCCTCGAGGGAACACAGATCCCCAAAGTATCTGACAGACTATGCTCGGAAAGGGAGTGACGAGGAGGACAGTACACCCATCACCGTTGATTACTGCTACAGAGTAGTTAGTGGGGTACCCCAGACCTTTAAAGAGGCCATAGTGTCCCCTGAATCAAGTAAATGGGAGAGAGCAATGGATGAGGAAATGAGGTCCCTAGAGGACAACCACACCTTCACTCTAACCAAGTTGCCAGAGGGCAGACAGACAGTGGGAGGGAAATGGGTGTACTCAATCAAGGAAGGGATAGAAGGCCACGAAAAGTTTGTAGCTAAGGGTTTCAGTCAGAGGGAGGGGATAGACTATGGTGAAACATTCTCCCCCACAGCCAATCTGACCAGTGTAAGGGTAGTGGTTCAGAAAGCAGCTGAGGACAATCTGATTTTACATCAGATGGATGTGAAGACAGCCTATCTGCACGCACCCATAGATAGGGAGATATATATGGAACAACCTGAGGGTTACGAAAAGAAAGGAGAGAAGCTAGTGTGTAAGCTGGAAAAATCCATTTGCGGCCTGAAACAGTCTGGGCGAAATTGTAACGAGATGCTTCTGTAACGGAGGTACCGCAGTATATCCACAGTCACGGGTACAAGTAGTGACGTGGCTGTGGATGGTAAGCGGTACTGCAAGTAAACTCACTCCCCAGAGGCATCCAGACCCGGAAGCAAGCAGTGAATTCACTTCTTGCTTAGTGGTCTGTGATGCCGCCCGCGGCGCCGGCGTCCGGGGTTCAACTCCCACTCAGGGCGATCCCTTAACAGGGGTCGAATCGACTTTAAAAACACAACGCAGACAAGATCACACCGGCTACATGTGGTGCCGTTAGACCCGGATGCCCTGGGTGGAGTGAGTTTAGTGGGGTGAGTGTAACGGAGGTACCGCAGTATATCCACAGTCACGGGTACAAGTAGTGACGTGGCTGTGGATGGTAAGCGGTACTGCAAGTAAACTCACTCCCCAGAGGCATCCAGACCCGGAAGCAAGCAGTGAATTCACTTCTTGCTTAGTGGTCTGTGATGCCGCCCGCGGCGCCGGCGTCCGGGGTTCAACTCCCACTCAGGGCGATCCCTTAACAGGGGTCGAATCGACTTTAAAACACAACGCAGACAAGATCACACCGGCTACACTTCATACATGCCTTATCAAAGATCACTTCCTACCGAACCCAGTAGACCTATGTGTTTACTCGAGGGAGTCAAAGGAGTCAGGAAAAGTGATCATCGTCATTTGGGTAGATGATTTGATCATAGCAGCAGACAACACCAGGAGCCTAGCACAGGTGAAAGAGATGCTCTCCAACAGATTCAAAATGAAAGACCTTGGCAGGTTAAAGCATTTCCTAGGCATGGACTTTGAACAGTCTGCCAATTGTGTAACAGTATCCCAGAAGAGATATGTGGAAAAGATTCTGAAACGTTTTGACATGCAGGAATGTAGAACAAGGGATACACCATGTGATCAAAAACTGGACTACCAGGAGGATGCTCAGAAACTGACAGCTGTAAAAATGTACAGGGAAGCTGTGGGTAGCCTATCTATTTGACGACATGTACTCGCCCTGACCTATGTTTTGTAGTGAGTAAGTTATCACAGCATTTAGCTGATCCCACAGAGGAGCACTGGATTACGGTAAAACATGTTTTTCGTTATCTCAAAGGTACAGTAGATAAACAGCTGTGTTTCAGAAAGAGCAGCGAGGGCTTAGGGCTTAAAGCCTACAGTAATGCAGACTGGGCAGCTGACATCACCGATAGAAGGAGTACCACAGGATATTGTGTTAGTTTGAACACAAACAGCTCACTGGTTTCTTGGAAAACAAAGAAGCAGCCCACAGTGGCCCTATCAACTTGTGAAGCCGAATATATGGCTCTAGCTATGACCATACATGAGTGTATTTATCTGGAACAACTGCTCGAATGGATAGATACCTATGTATATAAGAAGACTGTTGTTTACGAGGACAACCAGGGAACCATTGCGATTGCTAGAAACCCTGTGTGCCGACAGAGATGTAAACATGTCGATATAAAATACCATTTCATCAGATCTGTCATCAGAGAAGAAAGGATGACGCTGATGTATTGTCCAACGGACGACATGGTAGCAGACGCTATGACGAAACCTGCTTCCAAATTTTAATTGAAGAGATTTGCAGAGGCCATGTTTGGTGTGTAGATATTGACTGCCATATTCTTTTGATGTTTTTGGAGTATATTATTTCCTTTGTAAAATGTCTTTCGAAGAAATTACCCAGTATGCTAATACAAACCTAAGTGGGAGTGTTGAAGGCAGAGGTTCTGTGTAGGATTGTTAGTAACTGTCTAACTGCATATATAACTGTTTACACTAGTAACTGTCTAACTGCATATATAACTGTTTCCACTAGAGGGCGCTCTAGGTGAGGTGGCGAGTATAAATAGTTGTGTCTCCTCCCACTTCTTTCTTTTCCCCCCAGTCTCTCAGTAAGAGAAGACCTGTAGTGTTACTGCTCTGCCATGTAAATAATAAACCACGCCAGTTAAGGCTCAAGATAGAAACCATGGCCCTCATTTATCAACGTTGCGTACGCAGAGATATGTGCGTAACCCCTGCGTACGATAATTTCTAAGCAAAGTGTGGGACTTATCAATTTGAACTTGTGCTTGACTTTGTGCGTATATATACGCACAGCTCGGAGCATGCGTAGCTGGCGCCCGGTGGTAGAATATTGAATATTGCACCACGGAAATAAGCTTCCTTGCATTAGTTTCAACAATGACGTGTTCAACTTCTGTATGAACCGTAATTCATTATAGTTCATTGTGAGATAGCGACAGTGTAATTATAACGGGCTCACGCGCGAACAAGAGGTTGGCCTGCCTGCTTGTTTGGCACGGGGGGCAGACGCAGAACACCCACCTCCAAACACGATTAAATATTGTTTCAAATAAAAAGCGACATACTATTATTTTGTGTCATGTTTCCAAATAAGATTGGTCACAACGAAATGCTTTCTACTTCAATTTGTTGGTTAGAATAAATTACCTCGCTCCGTATACTACATATGGCAGGCTATACATATGCTACATGGCACGGTCCATCGTGATATTGTAGATGGATCGAGTAATAGACTGTTATTACTGTACCACCCATGTAGCTGTCAAAGCTCCATCACAAATGCAGTTATGTGAATAGAAAGGGATTCCACTATCGTTGCTGCCGGGAGGAAAGGCATGCTGCATGTTTTCAATTCATTAAATAAAACTGATAACTGATAAAACTTTTTGCAAGGGTTTATGACTGTCATACAAATAATCAACCAACTACATACTGTAACTTTTCAGTGCACGTTCTTATTTACATTGTGACAACAGCCTTGTGAGCTCCCGCACACAGACATGATGGAATTCAAGTTCATGTTTGTATTGATCACATATAGGCAGGCTACACATGGCGTATAGGCTACATCATACATGGCAGTGAGATTCATTGTTCTTGTATATGCTCTCGTATTATTGTTTATATAGGCTACCCAATACCGACATCAAAATAGATTGTATGCCTCTAGAAATCATATGCAGCAGGTAGAAAATTTACGGAAAATCCGTCGCGATTTGGAATAAAATTGAGGAGAACTTTAATCCCTGGGTATTAATAGAACAAAACGGAAAAAGGCAGTCATATTCCAGCACGGTCTTTATTAGTTAATATGGTCTTTAAGTTAATAGATATCATATCCGACATCACCGTACGTGTACATGTCTGTCAGCCTGTCACGTATTTCTCCATAACACGCTTCCCTCGACTTAGTCCACTTTTCCACATTTCATGGGGGTGTTCCATTACCGTATATGGTTAATTACGGGCGGTGCTATATGCAAATACGTAAAACCGTGCACGAGCTGCAGCGTAGGATCAAAGTGATATTTATCAAGACAGGTGTGCGTACGACCTGTGTACGCACGTGTGATAAATCCCGTTTTTTTCATTCTAAATGATGTGCTTAACACTTTCCGTGCCACTCACGAGATTTCTGGGTTTTTTTTATAGGTGGTTGCTAGCCACTCACGAGATTTCTCGGATTCTCTTTTTTTTTTTTTGCGATCTGAAAAATGATTGCATCACCCGAGCCTACCCGAGTATAGCCGAGGGGCGCCGGCGATCACTGTGGAAAAAAGCGCCCCCTGTCGTCTCCCAGATGACATAAGTGATTTTGGAATGGACTCAATGAAAATGAATGGGGAAAAAAATCCGGTACTCCACCTTTTCCAGTTCACTGATCCAGCCGGGGTTACCACAGTTCATTCTGGAACCTCAGATCCCCGCGGATCATGGAGATCTACAGTATCGCGTTGGATCCATACACGTATCGATTTTTTCGAATGGTGATCAGGAATTGGAATATACCAGTTGGATACCATCTGATGTCAGGTAAGGACTCTATGTTATCAGTGTTAGGATAATCAGAGTAAGTTTGATGAAGTTATAAGCTGTTTTGTGAAATGTCTTCTTTCGGTTTCACTGTAAAAGTCTGTGAGGAAATCAACGGAGCGATTATCCGCGCGCGGCCGTAATGTGCTTGCGTGCACGTATAATATTGATCATCTAGCGTTTATTTGAAAACGATTCATAAAAAGGCTGACGAATATCAACGTTGTGGAATATTCCACTAAAAGACAATTTTCATAGAATGCTCCAGAATGAGCTGTTTTTTTATATCAAAACGGGGGCTTTTCTAAATGCTCTAAAACGGAAACGACGCGATAAAAAAACAATCTGCCTTCACAGCACTGACTGGAAAATAGTCTTTGATAATGCGATGGGCAGATTAGACACATAGCCATAATTTAAAACATAGATTAGGCGATATTAACGTTAACATTGGCGCCGATGATGGCATTCAGCCGGTAAAACGGAAAACCAGGCGTGGCGCTCAAAGTGTTAAGAACAAAGATAGAACAATTTCTAAGAATTGTTGATAAATGAGGGCCCATGCCTTTTGACCACATTATTGTCGCCCTACAGCCGAATTCTGTTAACAAGCGAATTACTTCTGTATACATTTTTTTAATATCTCTTATTACTCGGGATAATAAACCACAAAACTTAACGTTATTGGCATATATTGAAGCGCAGTTAGTTTCTCTTCCCTATTTTTAGCATGTAGCAACAATTAGATTTGAAATTAGTTTCAAAATGGTGGCACCCTATGGCGGCTGGGTGGTGCAGCGGACATTGCGCTTGTCACCAATGCAAGAGACACCGGGTTCGAATCCGGCTGTCAGCGTTGCCTCCGGCTTGGGCCAGCCGTCATACTAACTCAATTGGCAGAACCAGTGGGTGGAAGTCGATGGGTGGTAATCTGGAGGTTGTGGACAGCGGCTCCTACAGGTCGGTTGGGGGACACCTGCACAGCAGAGACAGGAAATGGCGGGGGTAGTGTGAGCCTCCCACGCGTTACACCTCGTCAATGAGAGTCCGCGCTTGCAGGTTAAAAGATGTGACAGGCTGCCTCCTCGTCAGGGGCGGAGCTAGGGGGTGGCTACCTGGGCTCAAGCCCCGGATGTATTCTGAAAAGCCCTGAATCTAGTTTAAAAAAAATAAAAAATAAATGATTTTTTTTTTTTTTTTTTTTTTTTTTTTTACAATTCATCATTGTTACATGAAAATATGTTTGCACCAGATTTAGCAGAAGCTAATTTCCATCTGTGGTCTATCCAGCTGCTAACTGTATTTGAGTGAGTTAAGTCTTGGTGTTATGGTAGACTCAGACCTAAGCTTTAAATCACAATCAACAAGTTGACAAAAACTTAATTCTTCCACCTTAGAAACATAGCTAAAGTACGGCCATTTATAAATCAAAAGGACGCTGAAAACCAGATCCATGCCTTTATCTCAAGCCAACTCGACTACTGTAATGCACTCCTTACCGGCCTCCCGAAAAAATACGATGATAACTATTTTATTGCAATGCACTATTGCATTATTTTATTCTATTTGACTAACTATTTTATTGCACTGCACTATTTTACTTTGTATCAGTGAATCATAGACGCCTGGCCATAAGAGCATTCGGAGCATCTCTGCTCTCCCACTATTGAACTTGGGGGAGCAAAGGTATGATCTTGCTCCACCACTTTTTGATTATATGAAAAATATGATATATCCCCCCCCAATATATAAATCTAACCATAACTACGTTATGGTTAACTGAGTTTTATAGTGAAAAGAGCAGCTTTATTGGTCAAGATTGAAGGCTCTATATTGCAGGAAATTGCACATACAGGTTCATTAAATTCAAAAAAAATCTGTCGTGGAGGGGGTTGTGCCGGACCCCCTCCGAACCACCCCGTGCCTGCCCAAAAACTAAAAAGAATTAAAAAAAAAGGGGGGGGGGGGCCCATCTGGGCTAAGCCCCGGATCTCCTACAATCCTAAATCCGCCCCTGCTCCTCGTGTATCGGAGGGGACACGTGATGCAAGGCTTCTATCCTCCCTACAACCGGCCAGTGGGGGGCATATGCGAGCAACGTTCAAGACAGGGGAGGGGAGAATTGGCACAGCGAAATTGGGATGGGAGAAAAATAGAAAAAGAGGAGAAAAGGTGGATCAAAAGAAAATATGGTGGCACCCTGGCACCCTTTGTCTGTGTTTTTGCCACTTAGTGAACAAAGCACTGCAACTAAATAATAACAAAGATATAGTAGACCCCTTTGTGACCGTTACAGTAGCCCTTCTTATGCATTTTCTCATTGAGCTTACTTCCAGTGAATACAGTTTTAGTGAAATTAAACAATTCCCAGTGTTTGTGAAGTGTGTGTGTGTGTGTGTGTGTGTGTGTGTGTGTGTGTGTGTGTGTGTGTGTGTGTGTGTGTGTGTGTGTGTGTGTGTGTGTGTGTGTGTGTGTGTGTGTGTGTGTGTGTGTGTGTGTGTGTGTGTGTGTGTGTGTGTGTGTGTGTGTGTGTGTGTGTGTGTGTGTGTGTGTGTGCAGCTTTACTCCCGCTGCTGGGGTGAAGGGATGGACAGGATGCCACTCAGTTGTAAAAAGGTTTTAATTCTTTCTCCAACAGGTTACAAACCTTGAAACAAAACACACATTCAATCAATAACTACCACAATACTACTATCATTCTTAAAACAAATCGCTTACACACATCCACTCACCAGTTCTCACTCGTCTCCCTTCGCTGCTGTCAAATTCCCCGCAACTTCCTGTTTACTAGTTTCACTGACACCACGTGACGTATCTCGACCAATTACAGCCCACTCCTCGCTACGTCCCTGGATCACATGTGAAATGAATACACCTCCATTCACAACTTTAACCAAGCATACAGTGCCTCCATACATCCGAAATGACAACATAATTATAATCATAGCTCAACTACCACTAATCAACATTCACATAAACGCACAGCATAAAAAACAACACAAAAAAAACATTACTTATTTACAAACACAGACTAAAGTGCACCTAAACTCCACCACCACAATAGAAAGCTGCACAGTGTGTGTGTGTGTTGGCATTAAAGTTCTGATGTTGCTTTTCAACTCTAACACCACATAAATACCCTCCCGCCTACACACACACACACACACACAGAATCTTTTTGAATGACTAACGTGATTAATGAGGGTGAATCTCATTATTGGCTGCAGTGACAGAGGGATAGTGACCCAGTGGCGGCTCCTGGATTATTCTCCAGAGGGGGCGCTAGGGGGCGCTATACCAAACATGTACCACGCATTGGCCAAATAAAGTACAGTCTAATTCACAACTTGAAACACAATATATAAATAGAAACGTTAGAAACAAATTTGCTCCGTCTCCAAACACACGCATAGGCAGAGAGAGAGAGAGAGAGAGAGAGAGAGAGAGAGAGAGAGAGAGAGAGAGAGAGAGAGAGAGAGACACAGACACACCACGGCGGGTGCAGGCAGCACAACAGAAGAGAGAGAGAGAGAGAGAGAGAGAGAGAGAGAGAGAGAGAGAGAGAGAGAGAGAGAGAGAGAGAGAGAGAGAGAGAGAGAGAGCGAGCGTGCGTTAGTTAAGCATTAGCTGAGTGGCTAACAGCAGCTAAAGTTAGCTGAGTTGGCTAAGAGAGAGAGAGAGAGAGAATTAACTCACTTTGTTTAATTGAAACGTGGTCCAGCCGGAGGGCTTAATAAAGTGTATGTCCACTGACTGTCCCCCAGACTGTTGTCGATGTATATCCATTCCACTTACTGCCCACTGTCCAGACTCCAGACTGAATCACAAGTTCACAACACACAGCCTCGAACATGTTGCAAACTGTGGCTAAGGAAAAAACTGGCATCGCCGCGTCGGCCAATCAGAGAGCGTCTCCGCGAAATGCGGCTAAGGAAAGAAATGCTGCCACGGAAAAAAAAATAGACGCTGCTGCTTAGACCGCTTCAAATCGCGCCCGGCTTCCATCATAAACATCATATTTCAACGCACAACGCGTTACGCACTGATTGGCTGCGACGGATACAGCGATGAAACAGTGACGCGCACTCAGATCGCTATTGCGTCTAGCCCGAGCGAAATACGGCAGGAGAAATGCGGCTAAGGTAATGGAACGTTCTTTATCAGACAGAATCGTCACTTCCTGTTCAGGAAAACGATTATTAATATTTTATATTTTAACGTTATATTGTGCATTGGAAACACAAACATACTTAAAATGAGTAAATATTATTCATTTTAAACATGTTTATTTTATTTTTAGGGGTCTAAAATAAAAATAAAACATTTTCTTCTTCTCCTCCTCTCTTTACCAGGGGGGGGCGGCAGGGGGGTGCGGCGCCCTAGCGCCCCCCAGTGGCGGCCGCCACTGTAGTGACCTCAGAGCCACCTTGGCCAACATGGTGATCTCTGCTGAATTAGCCTGGGAGAGATGAAAGAGCCAAAAGCCACACACACACATGAGTGTACACTCACATGCACATGTGCACACACACATACACACACCTACCCTGTTTGAAACTGGCACGGATGAACCTTTTCACAGCCTTTGCCTCTCTTTAATAGGTCATTGCAGTGATAACATATTTTCTTTGAGAAATTTGGCTACGATTAATTTGCCGCTTGAATTAGTCTGCAATTCATCTTAGATTGATTTATCTGTCATGGTCTTTGCTTTTGATCGGTTCTTGGAAATTGGCGACAGCATGTACTGTAGCTCTTTAGTGTACAGCTTGTTGACATTTGAGCTTTTGATGTCCTTCTCATAGTCTCTCTGTAGCCTGCGAGAGAACGTTCAGTGCTGGTGCCAGTGAAATGGTATGTTATGTTTCATCACCGTAGTACAGGTATCTGCCAATATAAAGTGAAAACACACACACACATATGTGTGCGCGGACTGCACGCTCATACACACACACACACAAACACAGATAGTTTCTTAAAGGAACATGCCAACATTATGGGAAATGGGAGATACCAGTTTCCACTCTGTGTGTTCAGTAGAAAGCTATCCGAATGCGTGTTAGCCTAGCTTAGCACAATGAATGGAAGTGGATGAGAAGTGGCTAGCCTAATGTGATAGCTTTATTGTTGCTAGGCTAAGCTAATGTGATAGCTTTTGCACAGAGAGGAAACGGATATGTAAATGGCACAGCTGGTATAACACAATGCCGTTCTCCCTCAGACGAGAAACCATATAAGTCTGTTTGACGTTTTCAGAGGAACAATGTTTTCAAACTTTATCATCTAAAGATGGTAAGTTAGAGTAATGTGGTCACTCGCAGTTAAAGACAGTCAAGGTTGAGTAGTTTCTTGTGATACATCACATTCACACACATGATTTAGATTAACTTCACAACTGCAAATACATGGGCTGTCCAAATAATTTCAAAACAGACTTATATTGTTCTTCCAGTGCAAGGGTTCAATTATTCCCTTAACTTTTTTCGTTCTTTCTCAGTTTCACAATAAGCCTCAATAATGTATTTTGTTTGTTGAATGTTTATATTGGTTAATTTGGTTAATTTTCTGATGCCCTGCTTTAATGTGTTCAAAATTACACTTTTATTTCTGTCCCTCAAATGCCAGGCTTATTCGTGTGTGTGTGTGTGTGTGTGTGTGTGTGTGTGTGTGTGTGTGTGTGTGTGTGTGTGTGTGTGTGTGTGTGTGTGTGTGTGTGTGTGTGTGTGTGTGTGTGTGTGTGTGTGTGTGTGTGTGTGTGTGTGTGTGTGTGTGTGTGTGTGTGTGTGTGTGTGTGTGTGTGTGTGTGTGCAATCGTGCTGGTGTGCATGCATCCGTCTATACATGCTCTGAACGGCACAGATGGTACCGAGCACCACCTGGCTCGTAGCCGTACAGAAGCACTGTGCTTATTATTACTCTACGTTGTTGATCTTTTTCTCCAGGTTCTCCTTGGCACCCGGGCTTCAGCCTGATTGGATGTTCATGCTGTTCTTCGCTCACACACACCTCACTGTGACCGTGACTCTGGGCCTGCTGCTCGTTCCCAAGGTACAAATACCAGTTGAGAATACGATGCTTACAAAAGAAGGATCGTGGTATTCCTATTTCATATCAATATTACCATCAATATCATGGTTTAAATAGGATTATACCATAGTATTACATTTACATTTACATGTGGGAATTTATCCAAAGCGATTTACAAAAGTTATTTGACAGGTGTAAAAACTTTGAGTTAATGTGGTTGAGTGATGCAGATAGACTAAAATGGATTTTTGATCACAGGGTATTTGCACTTGAGTATTTGGAGAAAGCTTGGGATAAATATACGAAAAGAACATATATGTGATGTATTTACTTTGGCCTCTGATAGTAGGCTCTGCTAACTCTGTAGCACTCTGAGACTCTCATTCAAATAGCCGGGGCGGCCGGGTAGCGCAGCGGACTAAGCGTCTGTCTACCACCACAGAGACAGTGGGATCGAATCCAGCTGTGGTGCTTCCAGGTTGGCCCGACCGTCCATACTAACACAATTGGCAGTGTTAGCGGGTGGGAAACCCGGCGAGGGTGGGTCCTGGTCGTTGTAAACAGCGACTCCTACAGTTCGGTCGGGGCGCCTGCACAGCAAGGGAAGGATCTGGGAGAGGTAGTGTGACCTTCCACACGTTACACTCTCCCAGTGAGAGTCCGCACTGCCAGGTGAAAAGAAGCGGTGGGCTGGGTACACATGTGTCGGAGGAAGCATGTGATAGTCTCCGCCCTCCCAGTCTGACGGTAGGGGGTAGAGTGTGCAACGACCAGGAAGGGGATTGGGAATTGGCATAACGACTAACATTGGGATGGGAGAAAAATGGAAAAAGAAGGGGGGAAAAGATCATTTAAAAAAATAAAAGATTCAAATAGCCTATATACTATTAGTATACTATATACAGAGACAGACCATTATTTATTTTATTAAACAGACACACATCACAGTATTAAAGCAGTATTGAGGGATATAAATAACTGTCTTACCTGGGTGAGCAGGGTGGTGTGGGCACTGGCTTCAGCTGAGGTCAGATGTAGTGTGAGTTTGATTCAACATCTTATGATCATTGTTATTTTCACAATGACTATAGTTTTTATGAATTACAATTCAATGCATACCAGACATACAAAAAAATAAGAAGTACAAAAACGACATTTAATTTAATAATAGACCACCTTGACTGAAACATACAGCACAATAATTGCACAGTGTACTGATTACATGAGTGACTTCTATGCAAGCATATGGAAGAGGAAAAGGTAAAACTACAATTGAACAGTTGGTCCAATCTGTCTCCTGGTGCTGTTTAATTGAAGACCCAAGGGGAAAGGAGCCAAGGGATCCCTTGTACCACATAGAGCTGAGGCCGGCACTGCTTCACATGTGCATTCTTCGTTTGTCATTGAATAAAAACAGTAACATAAAAGAAAAAGAAGATTTTGGTCCCACCACTTGTTAAAAAATGTCTTTCTTTATCTAAAGCATCGTTCACACATGAACTCCGGACAATGCCCAGCTTATCAACTTATTATGAGTTCAAATAAAGGTTTGAAGTGAAATAAGGGTCAGCGGTATTCCGTACAGAGTGCAAGAAGCAACCAACGTGTTCCATACAGTACAAAAAGATAGATTGGTAACACTTTATAATATAGCCCACATTTTACAGTGTAATTACCCAGAACGTACAGTGTAACTTCCTCATATTGATCTGTAGCCTACATAAAATAATTATTGGTTCCTACTGCAACCCTTGTGGCTCCCTGGTCATGAAAACTACTTTTTTGAAATATTTTGTGTGTGTGAGCACAGCGGTGTCTGTGTTTATTATTATTTCATGAAATTGGGAAAATATCTTAATTTTACATATATGTTTATTGTGTCAAAAGCTTATAATATGAAACACTCTAAAAGAATAGTTATAGTGTTTAGTGCCTTGTTTACCCCTGGTCATGTTTTCTACTCCCACCCGCTCCCATGTTAAAACGGCATTTTTAACCATTTTTAAATCTGCTCTCATTCGTTAAATTCTCGATATATTTACCAAATGCTTTGCATATTCCACAAGCTAAGAACCCCGTCTAGCGTTAGGATGTGCTGTTACCGATGTAAAACACACGGTGGCGTAATCGCTCTACAGCTAACTTTGCCACAATTCAGGGGAGGGTGAGAGAGGCTGTTGCGGGCTTCCGGTGATTGAAACTGCGGATACATGGTTTGGGGGGCGGGGGGGTTCGAGCGAGTGGATTTTCAACACAGAACCAGAGGCGAACCGGACCCCGTAGTCCACAGCGTGCCATACGCCGAAACACGAGCCCCCCATAGCCGGCGCGCTCCAATGAGGAAGTACACTGCACGGAGCACGTCTGGTCCTCCTCCCACCAGCGACCAGAGTTCAAGATTCCAGCCGTAGAACCACTTGGAACCGACCGCAGGACATTTAGGTATCTATGAGCGCTTAGTAACGCTTCGCCTCAAAGCCGTTTCTGGCCGAATTAGTCATTGAATCTTTAATCTTTTTTTTAATTCTTATTCAGAGGTATTTCGTCGAGATTTCATAACGTGTAATGTTCGGGCGGAAATGTGTAGAAATATGGTAAAAAAAATATTTATCAGTTTTTTTTTGATGAAAAAAGACGTTGTATCAAACAAACACAGATTTGAGTGGTTATAATTCCGAAATATGAGTAATATGTTAGAGATATATTGAGATTATGCTATTACTGTTACTGGGGGAAAAGAAGTTTTAAAAATAGTAAACAGTTCAAATTATATGGCTTTAAACATGAGCCATCATTTCATCTCTTAAGCCCAGTGTGTGTCAGCAGTTCTAGGGAGCCACAAGGTTAAATGTAGGTACAGCAGAAGAAAAGAAAGACAACGAGGAACAATTGGTGGTTTAGTGTGTAACTTCCCTGATATTTACAACAACTTACAGTATAACTTCCTTCTTTTTTTGTATCCACTTTTTCTCCTTATTTTTCTATTTTTCTCCCATCCCAATTTCATATCGCCAATTCTCCCCTTCAATTCTCCCCTCCCCTGTCTTGAACGTTGCTAGACTATGCCTCCCACTGGTCGGCTGTAGTGAGGATAGAAGCCTTGCATCACGTGTCCCCTCCGGTACACAAGGAGGCAGCCTGTCACATCTTTTCACCAGACAGCGCGGTCTCTCAGTGGCGAGGAGCCCCTGATACTTCCTGACTCTGCTGTACAGGCGTCACCCAACCGACCTGTAGGAGTCGCTGTCCACAACGTCCAATCCCCACCCATCGACTTTCCACCCGCTACCTCTGCCAATTGAGATAGTATGACGACTGGCCCAAGCCGCAGGCAATGCTGACTCCGGGAGTCGAGACCGCAGCCTCTTGCATTGGTGACGAGCGCAATCTCCGCTACGCCACCCAGCCGCCAAGTACAGTATAACTTCCTCATATGAATCTGTACATATAAAATAGCAGCCCGCCCCCTGTTGTTACTCTGTATTTACTGAGTAAGTACGGGGTAAGAACGAAAGAAAGATTGTATATGTACAGATTCATACGAGGAAGTTACACTGTAAGTTCCGGGTAATTACACTGTAAAACACAGGCTGTATTATAAAGTATTACAGATAGATTTTACGCTGTGAAACTGTTTATAGATTTGTTTACAATCAATCCAAAACATTTGTAATACTCACAAACTGTTAATTTACGTAATTTTTTGGGATCATGAGCAAACAGCGTTTTTTAAATAACTCCTGTTTCAAAGCATTATTGAGCAAATGCTAACCTATTTAACACATTATGACCACCTAATAATCGTTCCATAATAATCGTTCCATTCCAAAACACTGAGAAGCACACAATTTAATATAAAGGTTTTAACTGCAAGTGAAGAAGACAGTGTACGGAGGCTCTTTTGTTTTTGTTTTTAATGTTGACCCTCAGTCTTCTCCTTCACACTTCTATCTTATCTATATTTATTTGGATCCCTGTTGTTAGCTGTTACCATGGGGATCCAAATAAAATAAACCTTCACATAAACAGGCGTGAAGGAGAAGACTGAAGGTCGAGAAAAAACGTCAGTTAAAATGTCTTTATTGGAAGTGAAGTAAAGCCTTGCGGCCAGGTGTGTAAAACACTGGTCGTCATGAAGTGAAAGAGAAAACTGTTCTCCAGTAGGTCTGAGTGAGCTTCTGCTCAAAGAAGCTAGATTAAAAACTAGCCGCTGATTCTACTTAAAAGACGGGTAACTCAGACACCTACGACTGTCACCCAGCCTTTTAACTGTCATTTGACTGTTCTGCTTCATGTATGCCTCTTTGTAATTTTATTTGGTTGTTTGATGTGTGTTTTAATAATTTCCCTTACCTCTGTGATGTATATACCATCTGTCTCTTTTCTATTTTCTTTTTTTTTGTCCCCTGTCCCTGTTACCCTTCGAGGGAACCTTTTGTCCTCTCGCCGCTCCATGCAGCTCATGCATGCCGAGTCCCACGTTGTCCACGTCCTGTGCTTCACTGCTGCAATGGGGTTCAGCCACCAAGTTCTGCCTGGAAAATCCTGCTGTCTTAAAACTGGGATAGAACATGGGGTGGGGTTTGTTCTCCAATGATTAGCCTGTAGGCTTCTATCTCTACCAGTAAAACACTGAATTAATCATCTCAAGCACATTTGATGAAAAGCTATCAGCACTGATATTTATCAGATCATATCCATTATCTAGTCCTCTCCCTCTGCCTCTCACACACACACACACACACACGTGAAACCGTTCCTCTTTCACGATCATTCCATCGCTTCACTTCAAGATTTTCCTCACAGCCTCGTCTCTGCCTGTGTTCTTACCCGGTGAGGGATGGCGCTGTGCAGATAATGGCCACATTCCTTTCTGAACCCTTTTCCAAATTTAAAGTGGCACTCTAAGATTTTCGATCATTTGGAATAAGGACCTTTCAAACTCCATCACTTACATTTTGTACACAGTGCACCTTGAATAAGTGGGATGCAGATCAATGAGTTTAATCATTTGTGTGGCATGGTATTCCTCTTCATGCTCCCTTCAAACGGGAGCACAGTCATCACACCTTACCTCCCTCTATATCACACCTCACACATATTCCAGATCTACACGATAGTAATAAATTGCAGCTCTACATGATAGTAATATATTACAGCTCTACATGATAGTAATATATTACAGCTCTACATGATAGTAATATATTCCAACTTTACATGATAGTAATATTATTCTAGCTCTACGTGATATATTGAGTAATATATTCCCATTCACTCCAGTCTCTCCCTCGCTCTCTTTCCCCTTCGGCCCTCGCCCTTCCTATGGCATCCATCATAGTAATTACCACTCATCACCTCCTGTCTTCTAGTTCCTGTCCAAGGGCACCCAGGCGAGGGACGACATTGCCACCGAGGCCTATGAGGAGGAGCTGGACATGGGTAGGTCAGGTTCTTACCTCAACAGCAGCATCACGTCAGCCTGGAGCGAACACAGCCTGGACCCAGAGGACATACGGGTGAGCTGTCACTGAGAATTTATTCATCTGGAAGACACTGTGCTTGTGTTACAATGCAATAAGTATTCTGAGATGTACAGTTTAACGGATATTATAATGACACTGTTAAAACATAAAAGAAATTATGATTCACTTTAATTAGTAATAATTGTAACTGAAACTGACCCAAATCACAAGTATCTTATTATAACAGCATGCCAGTTGCACTCAGGGATGTATGTTTGTAATTATAGTAGTTTGATGGTAGTTATATATTTACAAGTTCTGCAATCTGAGGTGTCCCCCCAAAAGAGTTGGGATCAATTCCCTTTCAATTCAACCAATTCAGGAAGTGGGCTTTCTGGCATTGCCTGGCATGAAAAGGTCGTCCTATCCAACCTATTTTATCTATCCACGTAATTAAGAATGTGTGTTCTGTCATCAGCAAGTACCAATTATGTTTAAATTATGTTAAAACAATTGATTTAATTGTAATCGAAGTGATCCCAACCCTGGTTCACGTGTTTCTGTTTGCCCTCAATCTCAGGACGAACTGAAGAAGTTGTACTCCCAGCTGGAGGTCTATAAACGTAAAAAGATGCTTGCCAACAACCCCCACCTGCAGAAGAAGCGCAGCTCTAAGAAAGGCCTGGGTCGCTCCCTGATGAGACGCATCACAGAGATCCCAGAGACCATGCACATGCACCGCCAGGGCAGTCACCAGGGCAGCCGCCAGGGCAGCCGCGAGGACGGCAGCGAACACAGCAGTAACCGCAGCACCTTGAGAAGAAACCCGTTCGACCCCACCCACTACGGTAAGACCCTGAGCATAATACCAGGGTGGAAATAAGAACATAAGTCATATCAGTGGAACTAATACTCCTCCCAGTGCCAGACTTCTGTATTGCTTACGTCATCCAAATTTGAGTTGACCTTTTCTAATCCTCCAATCAGGAAAAGCCCGGGATGAATCCCTGAAGAACAAAGTCCTGGGTCTGAAGAAGTCTCACAGCTATGACCATGTCTGTGACCAGGTCGACGAAACTAGAAGCAACGACGACTCCACCGCAGGGGACAAGATGACTCCTGTTGGAAGTGTTGGGGAAGGGTCCCTCCTGGGTTCCCTCATCGGGCGGAAGCACGCCAAGAAGTCACCGGAGCCACCAGTGACGCCGCCGAGGCTGGAGCCGGCCGAGTCCACGGAGTCTGTTCCGTTGTTCTGGAAGTCAGCCAGTGCTCACAACCTGACGCACGAGAAGAAGCCGGTACACCTGCGGACGACCATCATGCAGAAGTCTCTGAGTGTGATCGCCAACGCCAAGGAGAAGATGCCAGGCCTTGCCAACAAAACGCACAGTGTGGAAGATGCCAGCAAGAAGGGGCTGAAAGGACGGGACGGCAGGATGCTGTCGGAGGTGGATGAGACCCCAGAGCACTACCCCAAGATGATCATCAGCCAATCAGTAGAGTACTCCAAGACCCCCATGAAGATGGGCATCATGAAACAACAGGTGAGAAGCAGCTTCTGCAATGTGAAAGACATTTGTTTGTACCCATTAAGCTACACAGGAACCCTTTTTGAAGTTTGAATACTTGTTTTGTATGAAATGTCCTATACATTATTGATTGATTGATTGATTGATTGATTGATTGATTGATTGATTGATTGATTGATTGATTGATTTGAGTCATTAAGTCATAAATCCCTTGATGGATTAATCCATACACTGATTAGTTGATTGACTCATATAATGATTACCAAATGTATTTATTGCTTGAAACAGGTGAGTGGCAGCCAGCCGTCCATCTGTTGTGAACCAGGGAGAAACCTGTATGACCTGTCTGAGGTGTGTCCTTGGGAATTGGAAGACCCCCCAACTCCCTCAGAGGGAAAGTCCCAGAAGCATGTCTCCATTGCCCCAGGAGAGACCATTGTAGTGAACAGGGGCAGTAGCTCTGGAAGCACCAAGGGCAGTAGGTCCCAGCAGAAGCAGAGACCAGGGCCATCCTCTGCAAACAGACGTCGCTCCAGTAAAGGAGGAGAAAAGGATGATGGCAAAGAGACCAGAAAGCCTAGGTCACCCCGGTCGCCTCTCCCTCTTAGGCCAGATGTCAGCACCTGGGACTTCGATGAGCAGCCAATGATGGGCAGAGACTCCGATGCCATCTCCCCTGACAGGATCACACGCAAGAAAAGTGTCACGCCCACCGACGGGAAGCCCAAGGTCCTCCACTCGGACTACTCAAGGTCCACAGGGAGCCTTCTGCAACCTCCTTGCCTGATGGTGGAGATCTGTCCATGGGACTATGAGGCGCCGCCCTCCCCTAAGCAGGAGAAGAGCTGCAACAGTCCCGGGCCGCACTCCAAGAGAAAACGGAAAGACTCCTGCTCCTCCAATCACAGGGCGGAGAAAGAGAAAGGGAAGGACAAGGAGAAAGTCAAGGAGAGGCGGAGCTCCTCCAGTAAGCCCTCATCATCAGAGAGGAGACGCATCAGCCAATCCTCGGAGAGTGGTGGACCAACCTCTGGGAGGAGGCGGAGCTCCATCAGAGACCCCGGGGTGGCGGAGAACAAGAAGGCAGAGGTTTGCCCCGGGGTGGCGGAGATCAAGAAAGCAGAGGTTTGCCCCGGGGGGGCAGAGAACAAGAAGGCAGAGGTTTGCCCCGGGGTGGCAGATTACAAGAAGGCAGCGGTTTGCCCCAGGGGGGCAGAGAACAAGAAGGCAGAGGTTTGTCCCGGGGTGGCAGAGTACAAGAAGGCAGCGGTTTGCCCTGGGGTGGCGGAGTACAAGAAGGCAGAGGTTTGCCCCGGGGTGGCGGAGTACAAGAAGGCAGAGGTTTGCCCCTGGGAGACGGAGCCCTCACCACCCGGCAGCCTTGCTCAGACTAAGACTTCACCAGAAAGAAATAGAGAGGACTCTCTGAGCATTAGTTACAAACCTCCAACAACCAGCAGTGCCAAAATGGCGGATGTTTGCCCTTGGGATTTTGAGGACCCAGACTCTGGGAAAAAAGCATGATGTTCAGTGTGATGATGGACTTTGTATGTTTTGTATTCACAGTTAGACAGCACAGAGGTCAACATAGACTCTACAGGCTCGATTTGTCTCTAAAAAGGAGGAATCAAGGAGTGTTAATCCTTGTTCGAAAAGGTGAATTTCAAGATTTGGCTTTTGGTTTATGGGAGTGAGAGAGAGACATTGGGAAATTATCTGGCTAATCTTGCTGTATGTATTAATCAAAATTGTGAAGGAGAGACATGGCTCTGCTGTCCGTAAATGCATTCCAAACAAAAATCTATTTGTTAAATTACAAACGTATTGTTACATGGTGCAATCCATGCGACTTTGAAGTCACTTTATCTTCAATGTAGAGGAATATTTAGTCTGCACTTTTTGCTTGCACATTTGCTAAATTTGCATTGTGTGTGTATGCGCGTGTGTGTTGTATCACATCAAGTTTGATGTTGTTTGATTTGAAAATAAGTCATACTTGCCAGCATACTAGTAAAGCCTTTAAAGATATCTCACAGTGATGGACACAGTTTTTCCCATTAATTACCTAGACTGTGGCGGGCCCGCCACAGTTTTATAATGAACCAAAAAAAAGTATTAATTAAAAAAATTATTATTGTTTTTTTATTTTATTTATTATTTTATTTTTTTAAATATAAAGTTTGTCAATAGGGATGTATCAGTAGTATTGGCAGTGGTAGTAGTCGTAATAGTAATCCAGTATATTTTTTTATTTTCTAAAAAAATAAACCAGTTCAACACAGGTAACCACTTTTGCTTAATTTCTTTGATGGCTCAAATGTACTGTATGCTCTATTCGATTTTATGTTTTGAGCACAAAGTTCATCATAGATCTAGCCTCTTTATTTTGCTCTCAAAGTGCACCAGATTGATGCATTTATCTTTAAAAAAAAATTATATTCCGGGGGGGCATGCCCCTGGAACCCCCTAGAGGGGCAGAGGTTCACCCACCACAGTCTCACAAAATCCTGTGGGAAACACTGATGGACACATTGGACAGACCTAATGAGGTTATGGTTTGTTGTTGGAATTCAATGTTAGGCTCTGTCCCCTGGAAAGCGTCTTGCAGGACTTGGGGATATGGTGAATCAAAACTAATATTATCCTAGGTTAGTTGTTGGCCGGTGTGAAATAATCAGACGCTGAAAATGGCTAGTGATGATAATTGACCGATCTCAAACCCCACCCTCTTTTCTTGATCCTCCAATCACGAGGGAAGCAACAGTTGATATGGTCAATTAGCAGAAATCTCTGAGACAGTTGTGATGCCTTAACTTTGGGCCAAATACACTCAATGAAAGATATTAGGATGTACATTTTGACAGATGGAGGGAGCGCAAAGGATTGTCTAAGTGCAGATTCCTTTTCATATTCATATAATAAAAGTATGCTATATGTATAACTTCTTTCCGAAAAAGCTATATAGCATGTGTCAAACTATGGAGCATCTAATGACTTAATGTTTATTGGTCAAATAGTTTTCAAGTATGACAGTGAGATTTGATGTTGTTGCCTATATGACAGTATCTGCCTCCATTATGTAATATGTGATGCTTTTGAAATTATGTGCATTGCTATCAATAATGTAAATGGTCTTTCTGAAATGACATGCTGTTAAAGGAATATTTCAAGCAGTACTAAAATGTCCATGAAAGCTTTCCCCCTCTCTGGAAGTTGTACCGTTCTAGAGCTGACATGTCGTGTCACTCAGCCCTGTCCTATCCCACAAGACACCTCACGTCACACAGTATATCTGTGGCACATTTATATTTAGAAGGAAATGTGTGAAATCTCAGAAACTGCAGCTCAAGGACCAAAACTAAACCTTACTCAGTCAGATAGGATGATGTGAATAATGTATTCCTTTTTTGTTTCTCTTTTGCCTGCTTGGTCGTCTTACATCTTGCTTGGATGCAAAAACATTTTGGGCTCTCAACCAAACCCAAATGCTATACAGATATGGTAATTTGCAGAGAATTAAATAGTTGTTTGTGTGTCTACGGTATGTGAGAGATAGAGGGATAGACTGTGTGTGTGTGTGTGTGTGTGTGTGTGTGTGTGTGTGTGTGTGTGTGTGTGTGTGTGTGTGTGTGTGTGTGTGTGTGTGTGTGTGTGTGTGTGTGTGTGTGTGTGTGTGTGTGTGTGTGTGTGTGTGTGTGTGTGTGTGTGTGCACATGAGTGTGTGTTTGTGTCTGTGCATATGGGAGTTTTTCTGCTCACATACACTGCATGTCCAAAGCTTCTTTACCAAAACCCCTGCTGCAGCAATTAGAAATGAGTCGCTCATTGCTAAAGAAAACACATGCATGTACAGTATGGTCCAACTTTGGCTTTCTGTGGTCAACCATCCAGTTCAGGCCTTGCACGGAATGTTTGTGTAATGCTGTTTCTTCCGGTATGGCTGCTTGTAACCATTGGTAACCACTTTCTCTTTTTTTTTATCCACTTTTTCTCCTTATTTTTCTCCCATCCAAATTTCGTATCGCCAATTCTCCCCTTCAATTCTCCCCTTCAATTCTCCCCTCCCCTGTCTTGAATGTTGCTAGACTATGCCTCCCACTGGTCGGCTGTAGTGAGGATAGAAGCCTTGCATCATGTGTCCCCTCCGGTACACGAGGAGGCAGCCTGTCGTATCTTTTCACCAGACAGCGCGGACTTTCAGTGGCGAGGAGTAACGCGTGGGAGGCTCACGCTGCCCCCGATACTTCCTGTCTCTGCTGTACAGGCGTCACCCAACCGACCTGTAGGAGTCGCTGTCCACAACATCCAATCCCCACCCATCGACTTTCCACCCGCTACCTCTGCCAATTGAGATAGTATGACGACTGGTCACTGGCCCAAGCCGCAGGCAACGCTGACTCTGGGAGTCGAGACCGGAGTCTCTTGCATTGGTGACGAGCGCAATCTCCGCTACGCCACCCAGCCACCCCCATTGGTAACCACTTTCAAAAGAAAATGCTGGAAGAAAGAGAACTACACACACATTCTGTGCAAGGCCTCAATTTGTGAAATTAAGTCAAACACGTCAGTCAGTCCGGCTCTATCTAGCTACAGTGGTTTCTGCATGACAGTAAAGATACTGGTCCCATGTTTCACTATATCCCACTAGGTGTAGAAGCCCATCACACAACTGTATGGTTCAAGGTTTGAAAAGCTTTGGGTGGGGCTTGATCCAGCTTCACGACCATCCAAGATAAATACAAATTAAGTGCACCTTACACTTTTCAAATATCCGAAAACCTTGAATACTGCAAGGTATTTATCAAGCACGTCAAAGTTGGAATGCATATAGATGGTTTCAACTTGACAACGTAAGCATTTTGAATGGACCCAGATTCAGATTGTGTTGCTGTGTTTGCTAATATCAGTATAGTTGACAGAAAATACACTTGGGTCCAAGTTGTTTCCCTAGCAACGCATTTCCACTGAAACAGTCTACAGTGATCTTCAGGACAGGTGTTGTGTTGATTCAGACTGATGGAACTGGAGTATGGAGAGTGAAGTCCTAATTTGAGAGGCTTGATAAATATGGGCCACTGTGTTTTTACCTGATGTTCACAAACGTTTTTCTTCTCTCTATAAAATGATAATAGGCTGTTTTGACATGTGAACTTGTATCTTGCCCACAATCTGTATTGTATGCCCGTTGTATAGTGTTGCTTCAAACAGTAACAAGCTGTTGTTGCATCCACATGGAAGTATTTACACATGGAAGTATTTATATTGTACATTTATATTGTGTTATCTTGTTATCGCATGTACATACAACAAATGCCCTGTTCCCCAAACCTGCAATAAATATTTCTATAAAACTCTTCTGTGTAAGGCTACTTAGGCTTTCAATTGGCTGACCTGACCTGACATTACGTTAAGTTAAGTTGTTCCATTGAGTTGTACATCGTGTCATATTGAATAATTGGCCTAGTTTTCTTCAGCCTGTTCACAGTTGGTAAAACATGTTGTATAGCCTAATAGGCATTAATATGTTAAGATAGCTTACTCTCCCTGTCGTATTGATAAATCAATTAAAAGATAATCAACAGGAGTCAATGGGGTCGAGCTCCTGTCTATACAAGCTGACTGAAGACAACTGAAATCTATTCTCTGTGTACTGTAGTGTAGATTTCCGTCTTCAGTCAGCTTGTACAGACAGGAGCTTGAGCCCAAGGACTTTGCATTGGTTTGTGGCTAACTAGACAGAGCTAGTATGAGGAACTGTATGGATTGTGCTGAAAGAAAGGACTCCATCTACTGATCAACAACATCATTGGTAAGAAGCAAATAGGGCTTGGGTTCCAAAAATCAGACCTATCCCTTTAAGATAACCTACAGTACAATTGATAAATCAATTAGAAAATAATCAGCATGAGCAATACTTGTAAGGAAACAACAACATATTGAGAGTGTTGTTACACAGACTACAATGCACCAGACAGTACAACATTGCCACCGTGTGGTGATACTGTAGAATGGATCACGATAACTGGATTTGGTATAACAAGGAGAGTTTGTCACTACAAACTGTCTCCTTACTCTTTATTATAGTTTCAATTATCCTTATCTTTCATATTGTAATGTAGTTTGGGCGAGTACTTTTCTTACTATCCACAAAATGTTGGTCCTCCAGAAAGGTTTTGTTAGGATTGCAACCCAGTCAAAGTCACACATCTCATCTGCTCATCTATTTCAGAAACTCCAGATTCTCACTATTTATGACATCAATATTTCTCAAATATGTGTTTTTATTTATAAGTTACATTCAAGTGAAGGGAATATCCCTGCGCAGTTCAAGGCTTACTTTAAAGCAAATTCACAGGTCCCTTCTTACTCAAGCCATCAATCTTCAGATCTTCATCTTCCTAAATTTCTCACTTACAAAGGTACATTTTCTATAAGATTTTGTGGTACCAAATTATTGAATGACCTGGCGAAAACCTTTCCTCTATAAAAAAAAATAAAAACTTACAAGATATACTTAAATAACCATTTAACTAATGTTTTATAATTTGTAATGTATTGTCTACAATAAACGGTGCATGCACACACACATACACGCACAGACATATATTATATATATATATTGTTATTATTAGTTTGCCATCACTTTTATAGTTTTTTTATAGTATTTTTTATTTATTTGTCTGTTTTTTATAACACACAAATTGTAACATTGTTTATGTGGAGGCTTCAAAAGAAGCCCTTTGGGCTCCTTCTTCCTCTCCCTGCACTGTATTTTATTTTCGTTTTTTTTTGTCATTTGTGTGTGGCTGTGCAAAATATAAAAGATTTTAAAAAGATGAAGATGCAGTAAGTTAGACATGACCATATCACCTGATCATGATTAGTGAGAGTCATCTTCAAGTCAGTAGGAATAATATTCCTATACTGTGACGATTATGCAGTGAGTGACGATTTAATTTCCAATACATATTAAATACCAACAGTTGAGTGAACCTTTCTTGATAATCATACACATGACTCTCACATGATACACACAACATAATATACAATATTGAACACATGAATGCCTTTGAGCCTAGTTCCTTACACAGTGGACTCAAGGTGGCTTGTGGGCCTCTCTCTGGTTATAGGTTCCCCACATGACAAGCAATGATTGATTGATTGATTGAAAACTTTATTAACAGATTGCAGAATGGGTACAATACAGTACGGCTCAATACACACAATTGTTAAGGGGATGCAGACCAGAGAAAGACTTCCATCTTGTTTACATCACTTTCAATTCATAATGACATTTATGACATACGCAACATACAGATATATATCATGATGACATTTATGACATACAGGTATACAGTACTGTTACATTTGTGACATACAAGATATGCAAATATACAGTACTGTTAAACAGATATCCTAACATAAAATATATACATACAAGGGGGAGGAAACTGTACATTAGGAGGGGGTGGGAGGGGGGGTTTGGACATTTACGGGGCCATACAGATATACAGATATATATAATGACATTTATGACACACAGGCACACAGCACTGTTACATTTGTGACATACAAGATATGTAAATATATACAGTACAATTATGATGTGTTGTGTTGAGCCCAGACTCCCAGGCTGAGAAAATCTAATTTGGGTCCCGGTTTGGGAAAGTTTGCCTCTGCTTTTGAGGATCAATATGTGAGGCGCTGTGTAATTGATGCCTAAGCTGAATACACAGAGGGGCAGTAGACTGCAGATATTCTGCTCTGGGACAAATAACAAAAGAGTCTTTGTTATTTTTCTGCACATTAAACCCATAATGCTATTGATTGTTTGGGAGTTGCCTTAGATATTTCGTGTTGAAAACAAATACGATTTTGGAGACAATGTTGACTGTGTAGCTATTCTTTTATTTAATGTATTTATGTTTGCCTGAATAATATGTCTGAATGAGCTAAATCAAATTGACAAGGTTAATGAATGGAGACAAGGTTTACAATGTTGATGGGTTACTTATTTTCAAAGTAGGTCGGTCAGCATCTGTTGAAATGATTGAAAAACGTACTCCTAAATAACAACTAGCGTGTGTTTGGAACATTTGATTTATACACATTATACACACCCACAACTCTCTCCTTTTCTATGAATAAGTAGTGACGTCAGCCATGCAGCAGCGGGCAGGGTAGTACCAGCGCCCCTCCCTTGGTTTGCTCGCAGTGCAACAACCCGTCAGAGGAGACAGACCGCTACTTTAAAATCACAACATCACACCGCAGCTTTCATTTGACATCATAACTGAAACATCATGGGAAACGTACAGGTAAGTTGGTTAGATTTGCGACAGAAGTAGGGCTAGGCTATGGGCTAAACTGTAGCAAAATGAAGAATGTGTGTTTTTGCCCAAGTTGGCCAAAAATCTACAATGAGATGGGCTATGTAAAGGGTTAAAGTTAGTTTAATGTTTACACAAAATCATTGCGCGGAACTTTATATATCACTTATCGGTTCAAAAGAAAAACTGCCATTGTGTGGTAGGCGGTGGCTATATTAAATATGATTTCGAACGTTTGAACCAAATAGTTATAGTCTAGTCTAGTCTACCTCAAGCAGGGTTTTTGCGCTGCACTGAGGTTAGGAAGGGGCTTCATGATCTAACGGTATGTCGACATTCTTGAAACGCTCTGCATTCGCTCAGACCAATAAGGCCGCATTGTATTCTGTGGAGGCGAGGAGAGGAGGCTGAGCTGGCAGGACTGGTTCAATAGCTGCCTGTCCCATGACTCAGCGGACTCGGACTACACCCTTTGGTGATTGATTGATTGAAAACTTTATTAACAGATTGCAGAATGGGTACAATACAGTACAGCTCAATACACACAATTGTTAAGGGGATGCAGACCAGAGAAAGACTTTCGTCTTGTTTACATCAGGGTCCCCCATTTTCAATTCATCAGGACATATATGACATACATGACATACAGATAGTCAGTACTGCTACATCTATACATTTATGACATACCAGATTTGCAAATGCAGTACTGTTTGTGATACAGAAGGAGTCAGGAAAAGGGAGTATATACATTTGACGTAGAAACTGTACAACGTGGCTGTGTGTAGGCTAGGCCTTCTGTAGAATCTCGAGGGATGACGTTGGACGCGTTCTAATATGTTAACTGAATATAGCCTACTTGTCTTATCATAAATACATAAGTTTGATTTTGTCACTCATTCATTTGATTTTTTATTGTTTATTATTACTCTCTCTATTATGTAGCCCACTCTGGTCCCGTATGAGGACTTTGACGTTACATCTGATATCAAAAACATCAGAAAAGCCTGCAAAGGTTTTGGTAAGTTTATGTATTTTTTTCCATCCCTTAGAAAATAAGTTGATAACAACTCTGTTTTGCACACACTACCTTTTAGAAGCTTAGCTGCCAGTGCTGCACACACTTTAGCAGGAAGATTATTAGGTCATTGATTTGCTGCTTTCAAATATTCTTCACTGGTGCTACATGTAAGTAAATCTGTTCTGTTATTATCATCCCAGGGACAGATGAGGAGGCCATCGTTGAGATCTTGGCCAATCGCTCTTCTGCTCAGCGTGTGGAGATCAAACAGGCCTACTTTGAAAAATATGATGATGTGAGTACCGGATGATGATGTCCCATAGGCCCACCCTGTACTGTATACACGTTAACCAGGTTTGACAGTGTGTTGGGTTTGACTTCATAGTTTGCAGTCACTTTTTTCATTCTAATTCTAACTAACGAGGCATTATCTGCACAAAGATCGATGATCTCTCTCTGTCTGTCTGTCCGTTTATACATCTACCAGTGACCAGGCCTGTCTGTCTATTTTGACAATGACCTACAGTGCATCCTCTGTTCCTTCAGGAGTTGGAGGAGGTGCTGAAAAAGGAGTTGACGGGTAGTTTTGAGAAAGCAGTCGTAGCCATGTTGGACCCTCCCCACATCTACTTTGCCAAAGAGTTGAGGAAAGCCATGAAGGGGGCGGGCACAGATGAAGCCGTCCTAGTGGAGATCCTCTGCACTGCCACCAATCAGGTTCGTCAGTACTAGCAGGAGACCGATATAACCAATGGGAATGATTCATGTGAAACCTAAAACCAATTAGGTCAATTGTTTACAGATTGGAGCAATTATGTGCAATCTAAAAACATTAGACTGAGACACTGATCAATATTTTGATATCCTTTTTCTTTTCTTTTCATTTTCTTTTTTTCCCTTTACAGTTTCTTTGTGTGTAATTTTGTTTGTCTGATTCTGTGCCACTGGCAAGACCACTCTTTGACATGTTTGACAAGAATACAAATACCTTGGTATTTGGATTGATGAAGGACTTGCATTTAAATATCATGTGGGCGTTCTCGCCAGTAAATTAAGGAAAAAGATTGGCTTTTTGTATAGAAATAGAGCCAACTTCCCTATGATTAGTAGAAAGAGAGTTGTTGAAGCAGTGTTCCTATCTGTTTTGGATTACGGAGATGTGATTTATAGACATGCAGCGGCTTCCACTCTTAAGCCCTTAGACTCTGTTTATCATTCAGCCATTAGATTTATCACCGGTGATAGTTATGGTACTCACCATTGTATCCTATATAATAAGGTTGGGTGGGCCTCTCTGGCAGAGAGACGTAAGTTGCATTGCAATCTTTTTATCTATAAAGCCATAATTAGAGATTGTCCAAATTATATTAGTTCTTTATTGGAATGGACCACTGGACCCTGTCGTACACGATCCAGTTTTTGGCTTACACTTAGAGTGCCTAGAGTTTGTACTGAACTTGGTAGATCTGCTTTTGGCTTTTTTACCCCTACATCATGGAATACCCTGCAGGAAACACTGAAACTAGACACTCTAGTGTCTATGGGTCGGTTTAGAACCTTAATGACCAATCAGGTCACCACAATATGTAATTGTTTTTAAATTATTACCTCTGTTTTAATTTTGAGCTATTTTATTCTTTTTAAAAGATTTTTTATTTAATTCTTTTTATGTATTTTAAAATGTGCTCTCAATTATTCTGATTGTCTGATGTCTTTATATTTATGTAAGATGTAAGTAACATCTCGACGGCACTGTAAATGAGTTTAATTACTCAGTGTATTATCGAGTATAAATAAAGATTGAATGAAATGTTCATGACGAACGGTATCTCTTTCCCCCCAACAGGACATTGCAAGTTACAAGGACGCATACGGCCATGGTAGGTGTTCTCATCCAGTGATTCAGAAGCACGGGACGATGTTGCTACCGATTTGCATTGGAAAGTGTGGTTATTTCATAGCCAACTCATGGGAAGGCAGAATGGTTTAAAATCGGTTTAGTTTTTTTTAGGGCGTGTCACAAGTGGAGATGAATCATTGTGTGTATTTTTTTTAAAACAGTCATCCTCTCCTCTTATTTTCCTGGTCTAATTTGAGACATGACATGATGTTATCCTTCCACAATCAAAGTATATCTCATCAAAGTTGTACTGGAAAACCGTCATTCTTGTAGCTGTTGGTGGAGTGAAATGCTTGTAACATTGTTCTGTATGTGGGTTCACATGGTATAAACACACAGTACGGCAAGACAGAACAGACATTCTCAACTGACACTGAGAACAAATCCACAGTGTCTGGAGAAGATTGCCTTATTGTTTATTTATATTTAGGTTTTATTTAATAGATGTCAGTTCCCTTTTTGATTCTAATTAATGTACAAATTACTAATAGTATGATGTACATACTGGTACAATACAATGAGAAAGAACAGCCATTGTCTTATTGACCTATCCCTTGATATTCCAATCGCAACTGTCTCTTCCCTCAGATATCCTAGGGAAGCAACAGGTGTGATTGGAGGATCAAGAAAAGAGGGCGGGGTTTGAGATGGGTCAATTACAACATACTGGACTCTTCTGTGTGTGACTTTAGTGCATGAACGTGACCTGGAGGCAGATATCGAGAGCGACACAAGTGGAGACGTGAGGAACCTGTTGATTGGTCTTCTACAGGTAAACACCAACTAAAATACTTTCACAGAACCACATAATGGATCCTCTGTTACACGCTACCCGTTGACAACACACTGTGTGAGAGATTAGACATCGCAAGGCAGAAGCTTCATGTGAACCAGTGGCTGGGAGTCTGGCCAATACCACAATCCTTCATAATCTACCATAATGATAACTTTGGCACATTTGACGGAGGCACTGAAACCCAGGTTCTACTGCAGGGCTATTGCACTATAGTCACACTGTAAATCCCATGTGGGACATCCCTTACAATCATGGTAAATATTATGTATCACCATGGTACCACTTTTGTTCTTAAATAATACCATACTAGAATCCAATTTTAAACCATGATTCCGATGATAATATCATGATATTTCCATTATTTCTTAAATTCTTGGTCACTACCATCATCATAGTGACCAGAAATGATGATACATTGTGGGGATTGGTTTGTGGCATGCTTTTCGGCCTCAGTGCCCTCTCTCTCTCGCTCTCTCGCTCTCGCTCTCTCTCTCTCTCTCATCATTCCCACCCTTGCCTACTTCCCCACTCCTTCCTTCCCTCAGACTGAAGGACACACACAATCAAGCCCTGGTGACTCATATCCTGCTGAATCTCCCGGCCCAACGAACATGTTCCAGATGACTGTTTACGCGTTGATTTATCTTTGTGGTACAGAGACTGACATTCCTGTCATGCAGTGGTTTCAGTCAGCATGCTGATCCTCCCTGCTGGCCCCCTAGAATGCAGCTTAAACCCCCTTAAACCCCAGGCATTTTCCCATAGATGGCCCATAGAAAATACACTGCTTAAAAAAAGCAGAAAAAAAAACACCCAGAGCTGTAATTTGGCAAAGTTGACTAGTACAAGCAGACAGCATCTATCGATCAGCTGGTGAAGTTGACTATTACAAGCAGACAGCATCTATCTATCAGCTGGTGAAGTTGACTAGTAGAGCAGACAGCATCTATCTATCAGCTGGTGAAGTTGACTAGTAGAGCAGACGGCATCTATCTTATCAGCTGGTGAAGTTGACTATTACAAGCAGACAGCATCTATCTATCAGCTGGTGAAGTTGACTAGTAGAGCAGACGGCATCTATCTTATCAGCTGGTGAAGTTGACTATTACAAGCAGACAGCATCTATCTATCAGCTGGTGAAGTTGACTAGTAGAGCAGACAGCATCTATCTATCAGCTGGTGAAGTTGACTATTACAAGCAGACAGCATCTATCTATCAGCTGGTGAAGTTGACTATTACAAGCAGACAGCATCTATCTATCAGCTGGTGAAGTTGACTAGTAGAGCAGACGGCATCTATCTTATCAGCTGGTGAAGTTGATTAGTTTAGCGGCACGGTGGTGTAGTGGTTAACACTGTCGCCTCACAGCTACATGTAGAAGGTCCAGGGTTCGATTCCCGCTTGGGGACCAGGTTTCCGCGTTGCCAGGTACCCAGGTGGGATATCTCCTGGGCCTTTCTGTGTGGAGTTTGCTTGTTCTCCCCGTGCTCGCAAGGGTTTCCCCCTCCCGATAAGATAAACCCAATGGAAAAAACATGCACAACAGATTGCCCTGATGAAGACGGACAGGAGCACTTGGATTGGTCCCCGGGGCGCGGCCCCACGCGGGATGGGTCAAGCGCAGAGACTCAATGTCATGTGTGTGTTCCTGCATGATGAATAAAGACTTCTTCAAAAGTCCAGTTTATTATTATAGTACGAGCAGACAGCATCTTACTATCTTATCAGCTGGTGAAGTTGACTAGTATGAACAGACTACATCTATCAGCTGGTGAAGTTGACTAGTAGAGCAGACAGCATCTATATCATTGATTGATTGATTGAAAAGTTTATTAACAGATTGCAGAATGGGTACAGTACAGTACAGCTCAATACATACAATTGTTAAGGGGATGCAGACCAGAGAAAGACTTTCGTCTTGTTTACATCAGGGTCCCCCATTTTCAATTCATCATAACATATATGACATACATGACATACAGATAGACAGTACTGCTACATCTATACATTTATGACATATCAGATTTGCAAATACAGTACTGTTTGTTTGTTTAACCTTTATTTACCCAGGGTAGGTTCGCTGAGCACAGATGCTCTTTTTCAGCTACGCCCTGCTTCACATTCACACAGTTCCATTCATACCTGGGAGCTGCCCAGTACAACCACAGTCTGACACCATTGGCCACTGAGCAACTCCACTGGAGCAGTTGGGGGTTAAGTGCCTTGCTCAAGGGCACTTCAGCGGCAGATTTTTCCTGCCGGTCCCGGGGATCGAACCGGCGACCTTCCGGTCACAAACCCGCTTCTCTAACCATTAGGCCACCGCTGCAGGGCTGTACATTGGAGGTGGGGGGGGGGGGGGGGGGGGGGGGGTTGGGTAGGGGGGACACACATTTTACACTGTACATTGGAATATTGACAAAGCCTTACTTGGTCATTTACTGTACAACTAGGTTAGGACATTTGTAGGGGCCAGTTTCGAATTGCAGTCTCACGTAGGTGTCGACTTCAGCTGGTGAAGTCGACTAGTAGAGCAGACATCATTTATCTGTCAGCTGGTGAAGTTGACTAGTAGAGCAGACATCTATCTATCAGCTGCGAGACACATACTGTACTGCACATGTTCTATGAGCCAGAGCACGATTGTTTACTGAACTTGCCTCTCAGGGCTTTGGTATATTTGTGTATGTGCTGGGTGAGCAACTTACGTTGAAATGGATGGGCAGACATTTTGCGACCCATCCTCCAGTTCACAAATAAATAATACATCAATGCTTCTATCTCGTTCTCTTCCTCTCTCTTTCCCACTCTCCCTTCCCCTCTTTCTCTCCTCCATCCCTCTCCCTAACCCCCCCCTTCTCCATGTCTCTCTCTCTCTCTCTCTCTCTCTCTCTTTCTCCAGGCCAGCAGGGATGAGGGCTATGAAGTGGATGAGAGTCAGGCAGAACAGGATGCTACAGCTCTGTTTGAGGTGAGCCTTCCATGTACACTTAAAATAACACGTCAACATTTTGGTAAATTAGCTTACCGTCTTCTCCAGGGGGAGACGAGAAGATGGATACCAGTTTTCTCTCTGTGCGTTCAGTAGAAAGCTATCTGGCTGCACGTTAGCCTAGCTTAGCACAATGAATGGAAGCAGACATGGCCGGTTAGCCTAGGCATTGTCCAACTAACACCTCTCCCAAAGGCTAACCGGCCATGTCCGCTTCCATTCATTGTGCTGTGCTAGGCTAACGTGCAGCCAGATAGCTTTCTACTGAACGCACAGAGAGGAGACTGGTATCCATCTTCTTGTCTCCCCCTGTTGGCGTGTTCCTTTAAACACCAAGGTGTCGCCCTGAAAGCTTCTTTATGCTTGGGAGGGTGACTTAACAACTGTCACTTGACAGAAAAGATGTAATTTGTCATTCATGTTTTGACGATGGTTTCTGTTGTCTCTATGGTAACGAAAGATGCCAAGTTCCGACTGTGTTTATTTATTTAGTTTATCTCATAACAACGTTCTGGAGGTGTGTGCGATATGAAAGAACAATGTCAAGCGACACACTTGTCCGTCAAAAATGCGTAATTCCTGTCAAGCGACAGTTGCCAAATGCTCCAAGCACCCTATCATAAATGAGCCTTACGTCTGTTTCAGTAGTTGGACTTACACCAATGACAACACAAGACACGTCGTACATTTAAACTATTAAATTATATTATTGATGTGCACGCGTGGCCGGGGGAAGAGTGCAGGTCTTGTAGAGGATGTGGTCGTTAAAGTGGCTTTGGTACGAGGCACAAACGCATGCCGCTGGGCAGCTGGCCCCTAGAGGGCACTACGGGTGGCCCGTACATGTGAAAGAAAGGGGAGCGAGGTGCATTAGTGAATGCAAACACAGCCGCGAGGCGCCAGCGTGTGTCCGCGGGGTGCCAGCGTGAGAGTGTGTGTCTGCGGGGTGAGAGTGTGTGTCCGCGGGGTGCCAGCGTGAGAGTGTGTGTCTGCGGGGTGAGAGCGTGTGTCCGCGGGCTGCCAGCGTGAGAGTGTGTGTCTGCGGGGTGAGAGTGTGTGTCTGCGGGGGGCCAGCATGAGTGTGTCTGCGGGGTGAGAGTGTGTGTCCGCGGGGTGCCAGCGTGAGAGTGTGTGTCTGCGGGGTGAGAGTGTGTGTCTGCGGGGGGCCAGCATGAGTGTGTGTCTGCGGGGTGAGAGCGTGTGTGTCCGCGGGGTGCCAGCGTGAGAGTGTGTGTCTGCGGGGTGAGAGTGTGTGTCTGCGGGGGGCCAGCATGAGTGTGTGTCTGCGGGGTGAGAGTGTGTGTCTGCGGGGTGAGAGTGTGTGTCTGCGGGGGGCCAGCATGAGTGTGTGTCTGCGGGGTGAGAGTGTGTGTCTGCGGGGTGAGAGTGTGTGTCTGCGGGGGGCCAGCATGAGTGTGTGTCTGCGGGGTGAGAGCGTGAGAGTGTGTGTCTGCGGGGGGCCAGCGTGAGAGTGTGTGTCTGCGGGGGGCCAGCATGAGTGTGTGTCTGCGGGGTGAGAGTGTGTGTCTGCGGGGGGCCAGCGTGAGAGCGTGTCCGCCAGGTGCCAGCGTGAGAGTGTGTGTCTGCGGGGTGACAGTGTGTGTCTGCGGGGTGAGAGCGTGTGTCTGCGGGGGGCCAGCATGAGTGTGTGTCTGCGGGGTGAGAGCGTGAGAGTGTGTGTCTGCGGGGGGCCAGCGTGAGAGTGTGTGTCTGCGGGGGGCCAGCATGAGTGTGTGTCTGCGGGGTGAGAGTGTGTGTCCGCCAGGTGCCAGCGTGAGAGTGTGTGTCTGCGGGGTGAGAGCGTGTGTCTGCGGGGGGCCAGCGTGAGAGCGTGTGTCTGCGGGGTGAGAGCGTGTGTCTGCGGGGGGCCAGCGTGAGAGCGTGTGTCTGCGGGGTGAGAGCGTGTGTGTGCCGGGTGCCAGCGTGAGAGCGTGTGTCCGCCGGGTGCCAGCGTGAGAGCATGTGTCCGCCAGGTGCCAGCGTGAGAGCGTGTGTCTGCCGGGTGCCAGCGTGAGAGCATGTGTCCGCCAGGTGCCAGCGTGAGAGCATGTGTCCGCCGGGTGCCAGCGTGAGAGCATGTGTCCGCCAGGTGCCAGCGTGAGAGCGTGTGTCCGCCGGGTGCCAGCGTGAGAGCATGTGTCCGCCAGGTGCCAGCGTGAGAGCGTGTGTCCGCCGGGTGCCAGCGTGAGAGCGTGTCCGCCGGGTGCCAGCGTGAGAGCGTGTCCGCCGGGTGCCAGCGTGAGAGCGTGTGTCCGCCGGGTGCCAGCGTGAGAGCATGTGTCCGCCGGGTGCCAGCGTGTGTCCGCCGGGTGCCAGCGTGAGAGCGTGTGTCCGCGGGGGGCCAGCGTGAGAGCGTGTGTCCGCCGGGTGCCAGCGTGAGAGCGTGTGTCCGCCGGGTGCCAGCGTGAGAGCGTGTGTCCGCGGGGGGCCAGCGTGAGAGCGTGTGTCCGCGGGGGGCCAGCGTGAGAGCGTGTGTCCGCGGGGGGCCAGCGTGAGAGCGTGTGTCCGCGGGGGGCCAGCGTGAGAGCGTGTGTCCGCGGGGGGCCAGCGTGAGAGCGTGTGTCCGCGGGCTGCCAGCGTGAGAGCGTGTGTCCGCCGCGTACCGAGGACATGCTTTGTGGGGGCGGAGTCCAGACCTGATGCGCAGAACAGGGAGTGAACGGCATGTAGATGGTTGATCATAGGGAGTGGCATAGGGGGAATCAAACAAAGTGATGGGGTCAGGAGGGATGCATAGTAGAATACAAGTGCTGATCTGATTTTTCCTTTCAAATCATGGGGATGTTTTTATGGCCATTTGACCTGAGCAGCCATTTTCTTGGCATTAACTACAAAATGTCCATATAACCTACCTTACATTGCGTCATGTGTGTGTGTGTGTGTGTCAGTCAGGAGAAGGCAGGTTTGGGACAGATGAGTCGACATTCACTGACATCCTGGCCCACAGAAACTACATGCAGCTTCAAGCCACCTTCAAGTTCTATGAGTCGGTAGGTACTGACCTCTTCTCACAATCAACAACGCGGCAAATTTGATATATATTTAAAATGTTTATTTTATATATTATTGTCCTACAGCTTTCAGGAACAGACATCATGGATGCCGTTGACAACGAGGCCACAGGAACCTTGAAGGAGTGCTACATCACTCTGGGTATGATGGACATATTGTTCACTCTATATCTACTCACACATAAGCCATTATTAATCTGTTTCTAAAGGCTCCCACATAGTCGGGTGGAACGTACACGGAACGGACTCTGCAGAGGTCCGCGCATACTCAAAGCGCAAAACTCAAAATTGTCTAGCCGTGCGGACGTCCGCGTCGCTCACTTGGTGTCACACAAAAGGCTGCTCGGCGTGTTGGTTGACATCGACCCGCATTAAATGTGACACCGATCTGCATTTTACTCTGAACACTCACTCTGTGCCAAGAGAGAGTAGGGCAGGATCATGGTTCTATGGGTAGGATTGGTCTGGTCAAACTTTGGCAGGTGGATGGCGCTAAATTTTGTTTTACTATCACTAATCGTTATACATTCCAATTCATATACATTTGGACCACGTCTTTTTTCATCGTCTGAAGAAACTTGAGAAGTTTGAATGGCTTTTCTAATTTTGAAATCTTGTAAATGGAGATGAACTAGACTCTTTATCGGTGGTCGACGCCGTGACAAGAAAGTGTAAATAGCGCGCAAGGATTGTGGGAAATGTAGTAAACTGGCATGAGAAATGTAGGACATTGGTATGCGGTGGTACGCTGGCTCGACTATGAAACCTCAAACAACTGCGGACATGCCGTGCAGAGTCCGGTCCGCTCACAGTACGCTCGACTATGTGCGAGCCTTAAGACGGGAAGAGCTGCATCTTTGAATATCTCAAGTGACATTATTAGGGATATAATCATGTTCCCTGGTGTGTGTGTGTGTCTCCATAGTGAGGTGTGCTAAGAACCCCCAGCTGTATTTCGCCCGGCGTCTGAATGCTGCCATGAAAGGAGCAGGAACTGATGAAGAGACTCTGATTCGCATCATTGTTAGCCGCTCTGAGGCAAGTGTGTGTGTGTGTCTCTGTGCCACTGTGTGCACGCACATCCACTCTTCTATAATTTCACATATCAGGATATACAGTATGTATTCTGCCACCACTGCCCCCTGACATGATTTTATCTCATAACTGAACCAACAGTTTGACCTGGAGACCGTGAAGGACATGTACCTGGAGAAGTACGACGTCACCCTGAAGGAAGCCCTGGACTCCGAGTGCGGAGGAGACTTCAAGCGCCTCCTACTGGCGATCCTGCACTAAAACCTCTGTCGCCTCCTCGTTCTATTCGCAAATAACCAAACCAAGTCTACCGCTCTCTCTCTCTCTTTCTCGCTTGTCTTTGTTCTGTCAATGTTACTCAACAGTTTCACTCACACAATTCAGACTAGTTCTTCCTACTTTGATCTCTTTGCCCCTTCTCTCTCAACGACAAACGGACAATAATTTCTGCAGCACGGTCCAAAAAGCGACTCACTCTGTTCATTATACTTTATAGAGTCTGTCTGTCACATGGGGAAACGTACAGGCTGTAATCTTTACAGTTTTGTTGTGGTCAGATAAAGGCCATTACAACATCAGTGGACATTTCACTCATACTCTTATGTTGTATCTTTTCTGACAGTATGCTGAAAGGATTGTGGAACTTAATCAACTGAGCTTAAAACGGAACAGTTATCAAAATGGCATTGTATTCTATTCACAAGTGGCAGCTTTGTGCATGCAGGCCTTTTCTTTGTATCAGCCATACTAAGTCTACAGCTAGCATATTCTGCATAACAAGCGCACATTTGCAATAGTTGCAAGCTTTTTGCCACGCCCCATTTAGCCAATTGACATGAACACATACATACACACCTATACATCCACGCACCTGACCTCCGTGCCCAACCTGTGGCCGCTAAAGGATGGGGCAATCTTTGTGGACCAAGCAACCGACGAGTGACTTATAGAGCTGCTGGTCGCAGTTAAAAACGCCATGTTTGCTGCTCTGGAACTCTTCTGTTGTGACTGTACAGCATTGTAGTTATTTGTATTTTCTCTATATGGCACTTTACTTTTTGTGAATGTATATCTTTTAATGTGCTTTGTTATGGCTTTAGTGTCACTTTTGTAATTGCCCGCAAAGATGCCTTGTACAAGATATTAGCAATGCAATTCCTTTCTCCCGCAATACTCGCCACTTAAGTGCAGAATAATCATATTTATAGCTCAGATATATCGTATTACAGAACAGATATACATAGAGTAATTACATTAGTACCCAGTATCAAAGAACACTCAAGTATGTGGTTTACAACTCTTATCGCTGGGATTTTTAACTTTTGCACCAGTGACTGACTGATCCAATACAGTCACATTTTAACCACAGCCACAGAACTGCCACCTTTCCAACATTTACATCTTTAACATACAATGATTGACAGTTTCTTTTTTCTATCGAAATTAAATAGGCATTTACTACTCATATTAGTGTTGATAATGTACTGATGTCTACTATATCAGCTCATAGTGTATTTATCGCTTTTTTTAGAGGGCAATAGAAGTTTGCACTAATATTGAATAGTAAAATATGCTAACTAACCTCTGAATATTTAAGTACAATCTGTAAACTGTACCTATTAAACAAACTCATGTTAAAAAAACTAAAGTATTTTACTTGAATTATATCTAACGTACATGTACAATAATTTATTGTATTGATACCAGATAACTGATTTGAAAATAGAAATCAAATCGTTGTTAATCCACAATAGTAATCCAAAAATATGTGGCATATGATAATAATAAATGATATCCAGCTAAAGCCAATGTGTCCAGTCATTCTTTATTTGTCCTCTGGGTGGCACCACCATATCACCAAGATCTTTCTTTTGCCCAGTTAGAAAATCCACATCTTAATAGACCTTGGGAGAGATAGAAGTTTAATTGAAGTGACCAGTCTGATCTATCACAATCATATTTTGTATGAGTAATAATTATAGTAAATTATAATTTGCATGATATTTAATAATTCTATGTTTTAAAGGGGCATTTAGCAGATTTTAAATCGGAATCCTCTCATTCTCTTGTGAGGAGGACATGTGATAATCAGACATAAAACTTACCAACGTGTTCCGTGTCTTGAGAGCTCGGCTGCATTGGCCCCTCGAGAAACCGGCAGATGACGTCACGCGACAGAGCAGCTCTCATCATTTCTTCAACTTTCCTTGAGTTGGACGTGATGCAGTTAAAAATAGCTGAGGAAATATCATCTGTCTTCTCTAGAGGTCTGCTCTTCTTCGCGGTGATGTCATCTCATACGGCTCTTGAGACACAGAACAAGTGACAGGGAAATGTACCAACACACTTAGCTCTTTCTCTAACACACACATGCATAAACACTATCCCTCTCTGTCTGTCTCTTACTATCCCCCATGCAAAGACATGCACACACACACATGCTCAATCGCATAGACAGCCTTCACTCCCAGACATATCTATCTATACACACTACCCCTCTCGCTTTCTCACCTTGTACACACATGTGATATGCACACAGACACAGAGTATACACAGCACACATAGTATACGTCATTATGCATATGTCTCTGTACATCATATTTATAATTCATTATCAATCCTCAGTTTTGTCTACTCTCCATGGGTAAATACTTTGCTAGTTCACCATTCTACAGAGATCTGGTGCCCTTGCAAAACAGTGTTGCAGATAGCGGAAGGGGAGGAGAATTCTGACTGAAATAGTCTGTCAATGGCATGTTTATACCCACAGTCTCAGTCCTGTGATCCAGACTATTCTGTGAGTAAACTATCCTTAATCAAAGACTCTGCCTCCGTGAATAATCTGGTCAAATCATTCCACATCAGTCAATTCTATGTCAGATTATCACATCCTCACAACAACGACAGGATGAAATAATAATAATATATAATCAACTTTATTTGTATAGCACCTTTTATACAAGGATTGCAGCTCAAAGTGCTTCACAGCAGTAAATAAAAAAATCATAAAATGAGCACAAAATTGGCAATGCAGACATATAAAACGAGCATAAAATAGATAGCAGCAAAATAGACATGGTAAGGCAAATCACATCGTTTTTCACACTAGGATCTAACATCCCAATAGGCCTCTCTGTTTACGGTTTGATTCTATGGCAGTTTTTTTTTTTTTTTTTTTGGTCTTTTTCCCCCTCCATTTTCCTCCGATTTTCTCCCATCCCAATGTTAGTCGTATGCCAATTCCCAGTCCCTTCCTGGTCGCTGCGCTTTACCCCCCACAGTCAGATCATTTGGGAGAGTGGAGGCTACCACGTGCTTCCTCCGACACACGTCCAGCCAATCACCGCTTCTTTTCACCTGGCAGCGCGGATTCTCATTGAGAGGGCGTAGCGTGTGGGAGGACCACACTATCCCCCTCACGTCCAATCCGCGCTTAGCAGGCGCCCCGACCGAACTGTAGGAGTCGCTGTTTACAACGACCCGGACCCACCCCGCCAGCTTCTCCCACCCTCTGATACAGCCAATTGTATCAGTGCAGACGGCCAGCCAAGCTGGTGACAACCCCGGAGCTGTGAGCTGGATTCGAACAGGCGAACCAAGCTCACAGCTCCGGGGCTGGTGACGAACGCAATCTCCGCTCGACCACCTAACCGCCTGATTCTATGGCAGTTTTAAAATAGACAGTAGTAAAATAGAATAGACAGTAGTAAAATAGAATAGACAGAGTCAAATAGAATAGACAGAGTAAAATAGTGTAATAGTGCAGTGTGATAAAATAGTAAAAATACTATTAGTAAAATAGAATAGACAGGATTAAAGTGTGGCCGGTGCTTCTCTGAGGGTGTCATTGGTACCATCGCAGGCCAAGGAGCCAACATGGAAGTGAAGTATAATTTGTCAGGCCTGAGAAGACCCTGTTGTGTTGAAACGTTGATTTTGTAGTCATTAAAGTCTTGGGAGCTGTAATCCAGTGTGTGGATATTAATTTGCTTTGATCCTGCACCTGGCCTAAAAACAGCTACTCTACTTTACTTAATAATCAACCCATACAAATCCAACTAAAGGAGCAAATAGTCATCTTAACACAAAGTATACTGTATGTTAAAGGGGCAATTTCTTTTAATCTTAAACCTGAATTAAACTTCACTTCCACATTGGGTCTTTCGCTGCAGTGGTTCCAACCTTTATAGTTACATGCAACCTTTTTGATAATCCCTCGTCCACATGAGAGCAAGGTAAAAGCAGAAGTGGAAAAGCGGAAATGGGCTGTGATTGGTCCTCAAGACATGTGGGCCAGTCACATTGCTTGTGCTGCTGCATTGCCCGGGGCAGAGTATTTTGGCAGAGGTGCACGTAGGCTCAAGTTTCTTTAATCAAGTTTCTTTAATAGTTGTCATACAGAAGTACAGAATACTTTTATACAAAATGCTTCTTACTGTTACGCTCCAGAGACTGTGCAAGACAAGATAAGTATGAAATAAAATAACATAGTATAGCATGTAAATTAGAAGTAAAAAAATGAGGTCACAGTGTTCAGTATAGACATATGTACAATGTTCGATGCAGAATAGACGTAACTGAGTTACCATATAATATACAATACTGTGCAGTGTACTAATATACAATACTATATAGTGCAAGGCAGAAATGGGATGAGGTGCAATTTAGGTACAATTTACAGTAGGTGTACGAGTTGTAGTGCAAATCCTTTATCAATAAATATAAAGTGTGTTTGTGTGATCTAAAGTGTGGAGAGTGGGTGCTGCAGTGTGTTGTTTGTTTAAGTGAGTGTGTGCGTGTGGGTGTGTGTGCTGTGTGCATTTGATGGTTGTTGCATAGTGTTTATTGTTCGTTTAGCAGCCTGATGGCCTGGGGATAGAAGCTTCTTCTGAGTCTTTCTGTGCTCACCTTAAGACTCCGGTATCGCTTGCCTGACCGTAGCAGTTCAAAGAGGCAGTTGTTCGGGTGGCTCGAGTCCTTAATAATTCTCTTAGCCTTCCCCCTGCACCGCTTGTTGTAAATGTTCTGGAAGGTGGGAAGCCCCCCTCCAATTGTGCGTTCGGCTGAACGTGTCACTCTTTGTAGCTTGGCTATGAGTTTGGAGGGGACTATGGTATTGAATGCTGAGCTGTAGTCGATGAACAGCATTCTCACATAGTTCCCCTGCCTCTTGTCCAGGTGTGATGCTGCTGTGTGCAGCACATGGGCTATGGCGTCCTCCGTGGACCTGTTGGGGCGATATGCAAATTGCAGGGGGTCCAGGTTGATGGGGAGGGAGGAACAGATGTAGCCCTTCACTAGCTTCTCAAAGCACTTCATGGCTATGGAGGTGAGGGCTACACGGCGGTAGTCGTTGAGGCAAGCGGGCAGGCTCCTCCAGTAGGCTCCTCCAGTAGGCTCCTTGGCCTGCACCGGTAGCAGTGACACCCTCAGCAGAGCATCCTCGACACTTTGACATTTGAATATACATTTGAATATATCAAATGTACTGATGTGGAATGATTTTACCAGATTATTCATGGAGGCGGAATCTTTGATTAAGGATAGAGTTTACTGACAGAATAATCTGGATCACAGGACTGAGACTGTGGGTATAAGCATGCCATTGGCCGACTATTTCAGTCGGAATTCTCCTCCCCATCCGCTATCTACAACACTATTTTGCAAGGGCATCGCCCAGGATGATTGTGATTGGTGTAAAGAAATACAAAAAAGCCAGAGCATTTTCCCCCCTATACCAGGATGATAATAGGTTCAGCCAGGCCTCTCTCCCCACGTAATGTGGAGAGAGGTATGGCTACGCGGAGAGACTACTGTATGTTGCAACATGGAGAGACCTAGGTTACAGCAATAGGCCATAGCCTAGATCTCTGTAGAATGGTGAGCTAACAAAGTATTTATACAGGAGAGTAGGCATAACTAAGTGGAGCATTGGCGTACATATGTGATTTCAGCATGTCTATGACCTATGCTCCAAAGCTGTGGATTATGGTTCTGTGGTCTTTGTCCAAAGGCAAATTGATGACTCATAAATTACTCACAATAGCTTGAAACCCTTTCAGCAAAGCAGAGGGTTAATAGAGTAGAGGAGAGAAGCTCTAAACACGCAGAGGGTTAATATAGTAGAAGAGGAGAGAAGCTCTAAACACGCAGAGGGTTAATATAGTAGAAGAGGAGAGAAGCTCTAAACAAGCAGAGGGTTAATAGAGTAGAAGAGAGAAGCTCTAAACAAGCAGAGGGTTAATATAGTAGAAGAGGAGAGAAGCTCTAAACAAGCAGAGGGTTAATAGAGTAGAAGAGAAGAGAAGCTCTAAACAAGCAGAGGGTTAATAGAGTAGAAGAGAGAAGCTCTAGACAAGCAGAGGGTTAATATAGTAGAAGAGGAGATAAGCTCTAAACAAGCAGAGGGTTAATAGAGTAGAAGAGAGAAGCTCTAGACAAGCAGAGGGTTAATATAGTAGAAGAGGAGAGAAGCTCTAAACAAGCAGAGGGTTAATAGAGTAGAAGAGGAGAGAAGCTCTAAACAAGCAGAGGGTTAATAGAGTAGAAGAGGAGAGAAGCTCTAAACAAGCAGAGGGTTAAAGGATAACTCCACTATTTTGGGAAATTAGCTTATTTAACATCTTCCCTGGAGTTAGACAAGAAGATGCATACCTTTTTTGTCTCTGTGCGTGCATTTTAGCTTTGGGAATAGATGCTCCGTTAGCATAGCTTAGCTTCATCACTGGAAGTGAGGCAGGACAGTAGCCTTACAGTGCCTTACAGTGTATTGCAAGGTCTGACATTGACCAAACTTGATATGCATGACCTTGGTGGGCTCTAGGTCAACTCCTGAAAAGGGGGTCAATGTCAGACCTTGCAATCAAAAGTTAGGGGCGCACTGAAATTATGGCAAGGGTTATTAGCCCCCTAACTTTTGATTGCAAAGTCTGACATTGACCCCCTTTTCAGGAGTTGACCTAGAGCCCACCAAGGTCATGCATATAAAGTTTGGTCAATGTCAGACCTTGCAATACACTGTAAGGCACTGTAAGGCTACTGTCCTGCCTCACTTCCAATGATGAAGCTAAGCTATGCTAACGGAGCATCTATTCCCAAAGCTAAAATGCACGCACAGAGACAAAAAAGGTATGCATCTTCTTGTCTAACTCCAGGGAAGATGTTAAATAAGCTAATTTCCCAAAATAGTGGAGTTATCCTTTAATAGAGTAGAAGAGGAGAGAAGCTCTAAACAAGCAGAGGGTTAATAGAGTAGAAGAGGAGAGAAGCTCTAAACAAGCAGAGGGTTAATAGAGTAGAAGAGAGAAGCTCTAAACAAGCAGAGGGTTAATAGAGTAGAAGAGGAGAGAAGCTCTAAACAAGCAGAGGGTTAATAGAGTAGAAGAGGAGAGAAGCTCTAAACAAGCAGAGGGTTAATAGAGTAGAAGAGGAGAGAAGCTCTAAACAAGCAGAGGGTTAATAGAGTAGAAGAGGAGAGAAGCTCTAAACAAGCAGAGGGTTAATATAGTAGAAGAGGAGAGAAGCTCTAAACAAGCAGAGGGTTAATAGAGTAGAAGAGGAGAGAAGCTCTAAACACGCAGAGGGTTAATAGAGTAGAAGAGGAGAGAAGCTCTAAACAAGCAGAGGGTTAATAGAGTAGAAGAGAGAAGCTCTAAACAAGCAGAGGGTTAATAGAGTAGAAGAGAGAAGCTCTAAACAAGCAGAGGGTTAATAGAGTAGAAGAGGAGAGAAGCTCTAAACAAGCAGAGGGTTAATAGAGTAGAAGAGGAGAGAAGCTCTAAACAAGCAGAGGGTTAATAGAGTAGAAGAGGAGAGAAGCTCTAAACAAGCAGAGGGTTAATAGAGTAGAAGAGGAGAGAAGCTCTAAACAAGCAGAGGGTTAATAGAGTAGAAGAGGAGAGAAGCTCTAAACAAGCAGAGGGTTAATAGAGTAGAAGAGAGAAGCTCTAAACAAGCAGATGGTTAATATAGTAGAAGAGGAGAGAAGCTCTAAACAAGCAGATGGTTAATATAGTAGAAGAGGAGAGAAGCTCTAAACAAGCAGAGGGTTAATATAGTAGAAGAGAGAAGCTCTAAACAAGCAGAGGGTTAATATAGTAGAAGAGGAGAGAAGCTCTAAACAAGCAGAGGGTTAATAGAGTAGAAGAGGAGAGAAGCTCTAAACAAGCAGAGGGTTAATAGAGTAGAAGATAAGAGAAGCTCTAAACAAGCAGAGGGTTAATATAGTAGAAGAGAGAAGCTCTAAACAAGCAGAGGGTTAATAGAGTAGAAGAGAGAAGCTCTAAACAAGCAGAGGGTTAATATAGTATAAGAGAGAAGCTCTAAACAAGCAGAGGGTTAATAGAGTAGAAGAGGAGAGAAGCTCTAAACAAGCAGAGGGTTAATATAGTAGAAGAGGAGAGAAGCTCTAAACAAGCAGAGGGTTAATAGAGTAGAAGAGGAGAGAAGCTCTAAACAAGCAGAGGGTTAATAGAGTAGAAGAGGAGAGAAGCTCTAAACAAGCAGAGGGTTAATAGAGTAGAAGAGAGAAGCTCTAAACAAGCAGAGGGTTAATAGAGTAGAAGAGAGAAGCTCTAAACAAGCAGAGGGTTAATAGAGTAGAAGAGGAGAGAAGCTCTAAACAAGCAGAGGGTTAATATAGTAGAAGAGGAGAGAAGCTCTAAACAAGCAGAGGGTTAATAGAGTAGAAGAGGAGAGAAGCTCTAAACAAGCAGAGGGTTAATAGAGTAGAAGAGAGAAGCTCTAAACAAGCAGAGGGTTAATATAGTAGAAGAGGAGAGAAGCTCTAAACAAGCAGAGGGTTAATAGAGTAGAAGAGAGAAGCTCTAAACAAGCAGAGGGTTAATAGAGTAGAAGAGGAGAGAAGCTCTAAACAAGCAGAGGGTTAATAGAGTAGAAGAGAGAAGCTCTAAACAAGCAGAGGGTTAATAGAGTAGAAGAGGAGAGAAGCTCTAAACAAGCAGAGGGTTAATAGAGTAGAAGAGGAGAGAAGCTCTAAACAAGCAGAGGGTTAATAGAGTAGAAGAGGAGAGAAGCTCTAAACAAGCAGAGGGTTAATAGAGTAGAAGAGGAGAGAAGCTCTAAACAAGCAGAGGGTTAATAGAGTAGAAGAGGAGAGAAGCTCTAAACAAGCAGAGGGTTAATATAGTAGAAGAGGAGAGAAGCTCTAAACAAGCAGAGGGTTAATAGAGTAGAAGAGGAGAGAAGCTCTAAACAAGCAGAGGGTTAATATAGTAGAAGAGGAGAGAAGCTCTAAACAAGCAGAGGGTTAATAGAGTAGAAGAGGAGAGAAGCTCTAAACAAGCAGAGGGTTAATATAGTAGAAGAGGAGAGAAGCTCTAAACAAGCAGAGGGTTAATAGAGTAGAAGAGAGAAGCTCTAAACAAGCAGAGGGTTAATAGAGTAGAAGAGGAGAGAAGCTCTAAACAAGCAGAGGGTTAATAGAGTAGAAGAGAGAAGCTCTAAACAAGCAGAGGGTTAATAGAGTAGAAGAGGAGAGAAGCTCTAAACAAGCAGAGGGTTAATAGAGTAGAAGAGAGAAGCTCTAAACAAGCAGAGGGTTAATAGAGTAGAAGAGGAGAGAAGCTCTAAACAAGCAGAGGGTTAATAGCGTAGAAGAGGAGAGAAGCTCTAAACAAGCAGAGGGTTAATAGAGTAGAAGAGAGAAGCTCTAAACAAGCAGAGGGTTAATAGAGTAGAAGAGGAGAGAAGCTCTAAACAAGCAGAGGGTTAATAGAGTAGAAGAGGAGAGAAGCTCTAAACAAGCAGAGGGTTAATAGAGTAGAAGAGGAGAGAAGCTCTAAACAAGCAGAGGGTTAATAGAGTAGAAGAGGAGAGAAGCTCTAAACAAGCAGAGGGTTAATAGAGTAGAAGAGGAGAGAAGCTCTAAACAAGCAGAGGGTTAATAGAGTAGAAGAGAGAAGCTCTAAACAAGCAGATGGTTAATATAGTAGAAGAGGAGAGAAGCTCTAAACAAGCAGATGGTTAATATAGTAGAAGAGGAGAGAAGCTCTAAACAAGCAGAGGGTTAATATAGTAGAAGAGAGAAGCTCTAAACAAGCAGAGGGTTAATATAGTAGAAGAGGAGAGAAGCTCTAAACAAGCAGAGGGTTAATAGAGTAGAAGAGGAGAGAAGCTCTAAACAAGCAGAGGGTTAATAGAGTAGAAGATAAGAGAAGCTCTAAACAAGCAGAGGGTTAATATAGTAGAAGAGAGAAGCTCTAAACAAGCAGAGGGTTAATAGAGTAGAAGAGAGAAGCTCTAAACAAGCAGAGGGTTAATATAGTATAAGAGAGAAGCTCTAAACAAGCAGAGGGTTAATAGAGTAGAAGAGGAGAGAAGCTCTAAACAAGCAGAGGGTTAATATAGTAGAAGAGGAGAGAAGCTCTAAACAAGCAGAGGGTTAATAGAGTAGAAGAGGAGAGAAGCTCTAAACAAGCAGAGGGTTAATAGAGTAGAAGAGGAGAGAAGCTCTAAACAAGCAGAGGGTTAATAGAGTAGAAGAGAGAAGCTCTAAACAAGCAGAGGGTTAATATAGTAGAAGAGGAGAGAAGCTCTAAACAAGCAGAGGGTTAATAGAGTAGAAGAGGAGAGAAGCTCTAAACAAGCAGAGGGTTAATAGAGTAGAAGAGAGAAGCTCTAAACAAGCAGAGGGTTAATAGAGTAGAAGAGAGAAGCTCTAAACAAGCAGATGGTTAATATAGTAGAAGAGGAGAGAAGCTCTAAACAAGCAGATGGTTAATATAGTAGAAGAGGAGAGAAGCTCTAAACAAGCAGAGGGTTAATATAGTAGAAGAGAGAAGCTCTAAACAAGCAGAGGGTTAATAGAGTAGAAGATAAGAGAAGCTCTAAACAAGCAGAGGGTTAATATAGTAGAAGAGAGAAGCTCTAAACAAGCAGAGGGTTAATAGAGTAGAAGAGAGAAGCTCTAAACAAGCAGAGGGTTAATAGAGTAGAAGATAAGAGAAGCTCTAAACAAGCAGAGGGTTAATATAGTAGAAGAGAGAAGCTCTAAACAAGCAGAGGGTTAATAGAGTAGAAGAGAGAAGCTCTAAACAAGCAGAGGGTTAATATAGTATAAGAGAGAAGCTCTAAACAAGCAGAGGGTTAATAGAGTAGAAGAGGAGAGAAGCTCTAAACAAGCAGAGGGTTAATATAGTAGAAGAGGAGAGAAGCTCTAAACAAGCAGAGGGTTAATAGAGTAGAAGAGGAGAGAAGCTCTAAACAAGCAGAGGGTTAATAGAGTAGAAGAGAGAAGCTCTAAACAAGCAGAGGGTTAATATAGTAGAAGAGGAGAGAAGCTCTAAACAAGCAGAGGGTTAATAGAGTAGAAGAGAGAAGCTCTAAACAAGCAGAGGGTTAATATAGTAGAAGAGGAGAGAAGCTCTAAACAAGCAGAGGGTTAATAGAGTAGAAGAGGAGAGAAGCTCTAAACAAGCAGAGGGTTAATAGAGTAGAAGATAAGAGAAGCTCTAAACAAGCAGAGGGTTAATAGAGTAGAAGAGAGAAGCTCTAAACAAGCAGAGGGTTAATATAGTAGAAGAGGAGAGAAGCTCTAAACAAGCAGAGGGTTAATAGAGTAGAAGAGGAGAGAAGCTCTAAACAAGCAGAGGGTTAATAGAGTAGAAGAGGAGAGAAGCTCTAAACAAGCAGAGGGTTAATAGAGTAGAAGAGGAGAGAAGCTCTAAACAAGCAGAGGGTTAATAGAGTAGAAGAGGAGAGAAGCTCTAAACAAGCAGAGGGTTAATAGAGTAGAAGAGGAGAGAAGCTCTAAACAAGCAGAGGGTTAATAGAGTAGAAGAGAGAAGCTCTAAACAAGTCACAACTGCTTCCAGATGCACCAATTCCAAACAACCAAACGTATCCTTCCACGGGTTGGTAGCTTTCTCTGTCTCTCTCCTTCTGTTTCTGTGTCTCATTCCTCTTCTCTCTCTCTCTCTCTCTCTCTCTCTCTCTCTCTCTCTCTCTCTCTCTCTCTCTCTCTCTCTCTCTCATAAGCTCTGTCTCACCCACTCTCTCTCTCTCCCTCCCCTAAGCTCTGTCTCACCCACTCTTTCTCTCTCTCTCTCCCCTAAGCTTGGTCTCACCCACTCTCTCGTTTTTGTTTTGAAGTTTTAACTCATTTGTTCCCATCCCTCATCGTTCCTCCTCTCGAGGCCTTGTCTAACCAAATGTCTCTCTGTCCACCAGTGGAGGTTTCTCTATGACAACACGTGAAATACAAATGCACTCATAATTCATAATTATTATTAATTTACATATACCTATATATATATATATATATATATTTTTTTTTTATTATTATTATTATTTTTTTTTTTATTATAAATGTTTTCCTCTGTAAAAAAATGTCAGTGAATTTTTTTTTCTTCAAAAATTGCCAAAATTGACCGCTCTGAGCAGGCCTGCACTGCAGTAATTATTCGTGCAGAATATCTGCACAGGTTGACCAGGGTTAAATAAATAATAAATAATAGCCAATCAAAATAGGCTATTAACATCATCTAAGCACGGTCTGTGCAGTTAAACTCTTGCCATTGAATGGTGGATTGACAGCTTGTTATCCAATCAGCTAATGGTTTCTCTTTTGCTGCTCTGCGGCTCTGCAGCTAGCATGATTGACAGCCTTGTGGCCCAATCAGATAATGGTTTCTCTTGTGCCATCCTGCGGCTCTGCAGCGAGCTTGTTTACAAAATAATTTTTATCTCAGTTTAAGAAGATAACTTGTTGGAGCTAACGTAGCTAAAGGGCTACCACCGCAGCTATCAGGCCCAGGGTGGAGTGTTTTGTTATTGTTCATGAACTTATTGTGCATCGTTTGATGATATATATATACACCTGCGATAAAAGCTAAACGTGACAACAACAACAACGTCATCGCCTCGCGGGCACTTTGAATTCTCTAGTACTGTAGATAGCGTTGCAATGGAGGAAGGAGATATCGTCGACTAGCTTGCTTGCTTGCTAGCTAACGTTTTGTTGTAACGTTATGCAAGTCTTGTGAATGTCTAAACAGGGCTGATGGCATTGATGAAGATGATATCAATAACAACAATGCCTCTCCATGGCCCTATCTGGAATGAATGAATGGAAAAGATGACGTTGTGGGATGCATGCAGCAGGCGCGGCGCATCTAAGGTAAGGGACAATAATAATGTTGTTGTTTAAACTGCCGCCGTGCAGTTGTAACGTTATGCAAGTCTTGTGAATGTCTAAACAAACGGCATTGTTTGATTGATTGAAAACTTTATTAATGACGCAATGAAGCATATAGCACTAGTTAGAGGGGAAATTCGGATTCCTCTCGGATTCATTCATTGAGCAGAACTGCAATTCGCTCAGCTGCAGAAACGTTGAGGAGACAATACCCACAGGACTTGGAGGAGAACTTTGTTTTCACTGTCTGTCGACTCTATTGTCTACACATTCTGCCGTGAATTGAATTGAATTGTAAAACTTTATTAACAGATTGCAGAATGGGTACAGTACAGTACAGCTCAATACATACAATTGTTAAGGGGATGCAGACCAGAGAAAGACTTTCGTCTTGTTTACATCAGGGTCCCCCATTTTCAATTCATCATCATTTCATCATCATCATTTATTTATTCGTACATGGAATTACCACAGTCCAACAGTACATATTCATATAATTCACCAAAAATACCATGGCCGAAAGGAACAGGAAGAAGAAAAAATCTTATATATACCTGCCCCTACACACACACAACACACCGATAGACATATTGTGTAAAACCAAACAGAATATACCCATTTTGCAAAAAAAAAAAAAAAATGTAACATCAACACAACCAAATTAAATCAACATAAATAAACCCATTTTGTCTATCTATCAGTCAAACTACATATTTAGGTTCATTCATTTACACACACACACACACCCCCACACACACACACACACACTTATATAATGTATTATACTTCTATATACTATCTAATTTCTATTTTATTATAATATAACTAAATCATACTATTTATTCTACACCATATTGGTACAGTATTATACAATATTTTAATATATTATTATTCTATGTTACGCTGCTATATACTATATTACTATACTCATACTGGCCTACACTACAACTCTATGCTACGTCATCCTGACACGCTAAACTGCAATATTATACTAAACTGTGCTATATTCATCATAACATATATGACATACATAACATACAGATAGACAGTACTGCTACATCTATACATTTATGACATGTACCAGACTTGCAAATACAGTACTGTTTGTGATATAAAAATAGTCCAGAAAAGGGAGTATATACATTTGACGTAGAAACTGTACATTGGAGGAGGTTGGGTAGGGGGGGGGGACTGTACATTGGAGGTGGGGGTGGGGGACATACACTGTACAACTGTACAAACAAAACTGTACATTGGAATATTGACAACCATACTTGGTCATTTACTGTACATTGAGGGGGTTGTGTTAGGACATTTACAGGGGCCAGTCATAGCATACTGTGTTATTTTTTGATGGGCCCGAGCCATACTGTACATGGTCTGCTTGGTTTGATCAGGGGCCGCCGAGCCACTGTAGACTGTACATGGTCTGCTTGGTTTGATCGGGCCACCGAGCCACTGTATACTGTACATGGTCTGCTTGGTTTGATCGGGCCACCGAGCCACTGTATACTGTACATGGTCTGCTTGGTTTGATCGGGCCACCGAGCCACTGTATACTGTACATGGTCTGCTTGGTTTGATCGGGCCGCTGAGCCACTGTAGACTGTACATGGTCTGCTTGGTTTGATCAGGGGCCGCTGAGCCACTGTATACTGTACATGGTCTGCTTGGTTTGATCGGGCCGCCGAGCCACTGTATACTGTACATGGTCTGCTTGGTTTGATCGGGCCGCCGAGCCACTGTATACTGTACATGGTCTGCTTGGTTTGATTTAGGGGAGTGGTCTGCCCTGCGGGGGGGCCCCGACATATTGCGCAACGCCACTGCATACCATTGACTCAGAATGGTCTGTTTTATTGAAATCGTCACAGCAGTATAGTTTGTTTATACACTTCAGAAGGATGATATTTAAACATGGTCCCAAAAATGAATGGAAGCGAATGAGGAGCCTGACACCTGGGAGGAATGGGGGTGTTGCAGCGTTGGGGATGTTTAAAAAATATAATTTAATATATAATATAATAATTTGTGCTTCACCTAAACATTTGGTCAGCAGCCTCCACTGCTGTCCACCTGGCTTCCTTTCTGTCTGACTGTCTGTCTGTCTTTCTTTCAGTCTGTCTGTCTGTCCATCGTTGCTCTGCTGGTAAAGCACAGTTTCAACCGGTGGGCATAGATTAATTTTTTTTATCTAGATTAATCTATCTGCAATCCTGGATTTAATCTAGATTAATCTAGATTAAAATGGCACAAAAAAAAAAAAAAAAAAAAAACTGCCGAAGGCATTCAAAATATGTGTGTTCTACCCAAATAATGACCAGAAGTAAGTCCTTACTTTTTCTTTCCTCCTTATGTTTCTCAGGCCAGGTGGCCCATTACACCATGAGCCCATCTCCCGTTTCCAAAATGCATTACAGACTGTTTGAAAAAGCTGTTTTGCTATGATAATTGGTAATGAAATATCAAAATAATGTTCAATAAGATGTACTTGTGTGTTGTGTTTAATAAGTTGTTTTATTCAGAAGTTAACACAAATAAATAATATTACCAGTACAGTACAGTATCTAGCACACTCTCAGGAGCAAAACAGAAAGAATCATTTCAAACTTGAACTATGTGACATGGCTTGAATCAACTGCTCCAGTGGAGTTGCTCAGTGGCCAATGGTGTCAACTGTGGTTGTACTGGGCAGCTCCCAGGTGTGAATGGAACTGTGTGAATGTGAAGCAGGGCGTTCCTGAAAAAGAGCATCTGTGCTCAGCGAACCTACCCTGGGTAAATAAAGGTAAAAAAAAAAAAATGTAAAATGTATTTAATGTAAAAATTAATTATATTATCGCGCGATACTAGTATAGCGTTAACGCAGCACGTTAACGCCGTTAACGGCCCAGCTCTACGTTTTAGCGAGAGTACCTGGCCCTCTGCATTCCTTCTATCTGCATCTCCCATGATGTCTGTGTACCATATGGAAACCAGTTCACCATCAGCCTGCCTCATGCTGGACAGCTTCTCTCTCCCAATCGATCTCTCTGACAGATTCCTGATTTGAAAAACGAGTGCAGAATTTATCTTCATTGCATCTGCACAATAATTTATTGTGTGACATTGTAGCAACACAACTCAGCTGCTTCCTAATTCCTTGTATGAACTAGCACACATTATCGACATGATAGTACATACTGTTGGAGCTTACTGTTCATTACATGGAGTGCAGTATGTGCGACATATTACATACAATGGGGCGACAGTGGCTCGGGAGGTAGAGCAGTCGCCTGGTAATCTGGAGGTTCCAGGTTAGATTCCCGCTCCTCCCGGGCAAAGTGTCGAAGTGTCCTTGAGCAAGACACTTAACCCCTAATTGCTCCCGATGAGCAGGTCGGCACCTTGCATAGTTGCCTCCGCCGTGAATGTATGAGTGAATGGGTAAAATGTGAGGAACAAATTGTAAAGCACTTTGGATAAAAGCGATATATAAATGCAGCCATTTACCATTTATACAACATACTTGGAGGACATGCGCACCCCCAGGTGAAACTGGCCGATTGTTATTAAACAGAAGAAAACAGTTCACTCACAGCTGTTTTCCATTGCTAGCTGTGCAATCAGGAGGATGTGCTTCCCATGTAGTTGTGCCAAAGAAAACACATGATGCTTCATAGCTAATATGTTTTATTTGTTTATTTGCTTCTGAATTCTCCACGCTACATATTGTATGCAATTTTCAGTATGTGATCTGTTAGTATTGCAAATATTGTACGCAAAAGAGATTTGTATGGATACTAAAGGAACCAACAATTGTTAAGTTAAGTTGCCCTGGATACTGTAGTTTGTGAACTGACTATATGTATACTGTAACCGAGTGTATTTGAACCTGGGACCATAGGATCCACAGGTGGCCGCACTAACCAGCTGAGCTAAAGGGTCAGACCTGTTAGCAGGTGCTGGTTGACTGCGACCGACTCATCTGTAGTTTACAGTCGTCCTCCCCCCGAGAAGTGTGTCCTCTGACATTATTTCGTCCAAGCACGCACTTTCCAGGGGTTAAGGCACTGAGAACCCACCCCCATTGCTACGTGAACCTGGATACAGATTCACAGGGCAGCGAGATACCACCGCTGCCACCAATGTAACCAAGTGTATTTAAACCTGGGACCATAGGATCCACAGGTGGCCGCACTAACCAGCTGAGCTAAAGGGTCAGACCTGTTAGCAGGTGCTGGTTGACTGCGACCGACTTGTTAGTAGTTTACAATACTATAACATGCCCCTATAACTTATATACTATGTATATTATTTACATTCATTATATCCTCGAACAACAGTGGATATTATGGATTCACCCGACCACCGCAGCAAACCTTCAATGTTTACCTTCCATCGTACATTATAATTTAAATGTACTCCATTTCAGTGGGATTTGGAATTGAGACAGTGAGCATTTTTCATATGAACCCAGAGGCAAAGCTATTTCTACTGTATATTATAAGATTAGACATAATTTACTTACTGTGGGTTGTGTTAACTGTTATTTGCTCTTTCTATCTCCATCTGTGTGTGTCTCTCTCTCTCTCCTCCTCCTCCCTGTTTCTCCCCCTTTTCTCTCTCTCTCTGTCTCTCTCTCTCCACACATGAACACATCAACATGTACCCCCCCCCCCCAATACACACATGCACGCACACCTGACACACACACAAACACGCACTCACACCTAGCACATACAGATATGCAGAGTCCCTCCACCCCCATCTGTGCTCAGTGCTCTATTAGCTGTAGTGCTAATACCGTAATATAGTAGGCCATCTGAGCGTGCCAGACTGAGTTCAGATCTATCAGAGAGGGGGGGTTCCTCTGACCCCTCCTATAGTCCCGTGAGTTTTATTATCCCCAGACTGCACCATAATTCACCTGACCACCACACATCCATCAGTCTGGGAGTGGTTTCCATTTGTCTCATGACATGGGTTGTTTCTGTCCCAGTTGCGCTTGACTGAGGTTAGAGTTTGAGTTCTTGGTCTCCTGTGTTGCATTTATTTTTACACCACTACACGGGTATCACACAGTGTGCCACACAGTACACGCTGTATTTTCAGCGGCTCATTCTGATCAAGTAAAAACAAGATATCCGACGACTCGACTTGATATTAGAAAAGGGTTGTTTTTGCAGTCCTTTGATCTGGTGAGGCTCCCAGCAAAGCAGCTCTGCAGGGGTATCACCGTGCACATGAAGTACCCGTAGCCCTGTAAAAGTAATGATTTATTGAATGAACTTTGGTATACGGTAAATCTGAGGTCATGACATCAAAGACCTGTGACAAGGAAGAATAACATCCCCCCGGTCTACTAGTGGTAATTGGACACACAATATATAAACAATATCATATTGTGCTTTTTGATCTTGTGCAATGGAAACATTCTGGGAAAGAGAGGATCACGGGTGTAGTTGTAGAAGGAAGAACATTAAAGACTGTTAACTACTGGTCTAATAGAATTTCCATGGTTTAAATTGTCTTTTGATGTGCATTGGAAACATCTGGCAGCTTCTGCTGGTTGCACCTGTGTTTCATTCAGTCCACACCTCTTCCTGACATAAAGGAACCTACTAATACCATTACATCACTTATTATATGGAGGATTATATAGACATATGGAGGATTATCAGGTGGGGTTCTCAACCCAAGGTTGGAACAGGGTGGTAAGGAATACCAACCTGAGCATGACATAAAAGAAAAATGGCCACTGTGGGAATATGGTCGGTTGAGGTTCAAAATAATTTCCCCATCACACCAGTGTTCTAACACATGAAAATGTTGTTTTTCACATCGTAGGTTAGTGGCTACTGATGTAACATTTTTGATAGGGGAAAACACATCTATTTTTAGGTGAGCTGCAAGGCTTTCAAAATGACTACTTCACAGTGGCAATACAGGTTTTTCATATCAACTCATTATCATGGACATGGAGGTAGAGCTATTATGGCACAGAATTTGGCAGCATTTTTTCTGTAATTTGGAATAAATAAGCCCAGGATAGTTTGTAGTTACTAACTTAGCAATTTTTTGTATATTTATAACCTGGTAATTACAGTGTTTTAAATGTTGATAAGTTCATAATTGATTCAAGGTGTCTATATGGTACTTCAGCCCGTTTTATTTAGAATTCCTCACCTCACATCTTGCAATGTCACGCCAAGCACACACTAATTTAATACAGAGACATCACACAGCAGCAGTAGTAAGGCACATCTGGCACAACAAACACTTTTATTGGGTTCACTGTTTTAAAAAAAAAGAAGAAAAAAAGCAAATATACACTTCATTGCAGTTCGTTTAGGCTAAACAGTAACATTATATCACTCACTGGATTCAGGTTTATAATAACATACCATCTCTCTATGGTGGCATACTGTAGGTCAACAGGACCAAATGACAATACCCGCTGGTCCACTCTTGAAGTCCCATTATGTAGAAAGGAGTCATTAAACTAGGCATGCAGTGGATACTCACATCGGAAAATGGCGGCTAACATGAAACACATGCTCTTAAAAAACACAGCTTCAGAGAGAAGGCAGTATCAGGACCCTGCTGGTGTTGAAAGCGGAGAACGCTGCAGTCACTACATGTATCATCTGAAAAAACCTCTTTGGCGTCAATACAGTAACTCAATGACATAAATACATCACAGAAAACATATGCACACATTTCTAAACATTTAAGAGGACAGAGCACAAGTGTTATCTGAATAGTACTGGGATCCACTATCGTATCATTGCAGTGGTTAAAATTAAATTAAAAATAGAACAAATATTAAAAATATATATATATTTCTTATGCATCTAATAATAATTCTGAGAAATCATAGAAAACTATATCGGCCCATGTAGTAAAGTTGTGATGTATTATCATGCTACAGCTATTTTTATACTATTTTTTATTTTATTTTATACTCTTTTTATACTCTTGCTTTTAGCTGATTTTAAAATCCCTGTAAATGCTTTTTAGCTATTTTCTTAATCATGTTTTGCTATTTTTGTTGTTGTTTTAAACTCCTGCTTTTCTTTTATTTACTTTTTTTTGCTTTATTGTCAAATTTTTTGTATTTTTTTTTGCTCTGTTAAGCACTTTGAGCTGCATTCTATGAAAGGTGCTATATAAATAAAGATTATTATTATTATTATTATTATTATTATTATTATTATTATTATTATTATTATTATTATTATTATTATTATTATTATTATTATTATTATTATTATTATTATTATTATTATTATTATTATAGCTAGTGTAATAAATGTTAAGACAAAACCTTTTTTTAACTAAAAATTAGAAGAACATTTACAAAAATTGTGCTAATTACAGTGAAATTACACAACAAGCAGCTCACCAACACAACAATTAAACTAGGCCCAACATACAAACAGCTAAGACATGGTCAGAAACATGGTCAAGTACACTAAATTAATCATACATTTTTTATTTATTTTTTTAATAAACTGAGGGAAAATGTTTATAAAACATGCTTGAGATAAGTGAGATATTGTTTAACCCTTTGTTTATTTGGTTGGTTTATTATCATGCAGCCACCCAGAGGATGGACACTCCACTTCCTGTCTGGTGGCTGATCTGATTGACTCGTCCGCGTACACAGTCCAACGTGAAGAACACTGCCGTTCCATTACGGACCTGGAAGGACGCCCGCAGACCCACGCTGGCCCACTGACTTCCCTCCGGCATCTGGCCGCCCACCTGCTGGGCCAGGGAGATGGGCTTACCCGCCTCTACGCCCCCGTCCCCTACGCCTCCCGCCCCCTCTGTGTGGCCCCGTTTGTGGAGGGTCACCTTGACCAGGCTGCAGGAGTGGATCAACTTCAGGTCCATGGCCAGACTGGCGGTCCCGCTCTCCCTGAAGACAAAGTCCCGTCTCTGGTCAGCGCTTCCCTTCCCCTGGAGGGCCACCTGGGGAATCTGATGGGTAGTCTGGCGGAAGAAAAGGGGCTTGTTGCGGACGGCTCCGGAGGGGAGGCCGGTGTGAGCCATGGAGGCGGAGAGAGACGAGGAGATGGCAGCGGGCACCCAGACCAGACTCAGGGTGCTGATGCCGGTCTCGTCACCGAAATAGCGTATGTTGCACTGAGCCGGGGAGAGAATCTCAAAGGCCAGTGTGTCCCCGGGTCCCACTTTAGCTGCTCCAGACAGAGAGATGGACGTGTCCCTGTAATGAACGCCCGCTTTGAAGACGCGGGACAGCTCCATGCCAGTCCCGTTGTGGTTAAGGTACGCCAGTAGGTGGAAGCCGTCGCTCACACACGCCTGACCCATGGAGTACAACGCCTGCTGGTATACAAACCGCACCGTGCCACTCTCGGTGAAACGCACCCCGCGCCCGTCGTGGGTCAGCCCTACTACATAAGGGTCAGAGGTCGACGTGATACGGAACGCCGGTCTGTAATTGGTGTGGTAGTGCGCTGAGGCTACCGCCTGTGCTGTCATGGCAACAGCCCCGGTGTCGTGGGACAGCCAGAGGAGACTGAGTGGATCGGCCGACTGGTCGTACAGCTGCAACCCGTCGCGGCTGTAGTTACAGTGGTGACTGGCGCTCCTGAGGAGCAGAGACACGACGTGACCCGGGGCGACCTCCGCCACTCCGCTGATGGTCACACTCTGGAGCGACTTCCCCTCCCGCTGCTCGACCCTGACCCCGCTGAGGTCGCGACCTTCAGAGCCGCCGTCGGTGCCATTCAGTCGCAGACACACCTGCACAAAGCTGCGGCAGCCGTGAGTCAGGGACAGGTTCTCGTCCAGCCAGACCAGGCCGTGTTGCCTGAGCACCAGGTGACCGTCCTCGGCCGAGACCAGCGCTCCGTCTCCTCCTCTCCCCTGGATCTGCAGCTGCAGGATGGGGGCGGCACTGCTGCCCGGCACATGGCTCCTCGCCGCGGGCAGGCTGACATCTCCAGCCCAGGACAGAGAGAGGGTGCTGTCTCCGGCAGTAGGGGTGGAGCAGATGGTGTCAGTGGTGAAGGTGCAGGGTGCCAGCGCGCTGTCGCCCTCACAATCGGAACACGCCTGACACTCGTCCATCTCGGAGTTGTAGAAGTAGCTGTGGCCACACATCCCAGAGTGTGCATCTCTCTCCGACATACCCTGGCACCTGAAACCACCTGGTTTACCCAACACAGGAGAATATTGTAAATGGTGCATTTTTAAACATTCACCCATTCACTCACACATTCACGTACCGATGGTGACAACCATGCAAGGTGCCAACCTGCTCATCTGGAGCAATTAGGGGTTAAGTGTCTTGCTCAAGAACACTTTGACACGCTGCCCAGGAGGGGCAGGAATCGAATCAGGAACCTTCCGATTACCAGACGACCGCTCTACCTCCTGAGCCAGTGTCGCCACTGTCAATTCATACATCTCTCTCCGACATGCCCTGGTGCCTGAAAGCATCTGGTTGACCCAGGACATGAAAATACTGTCAATTAATATATCTATATATCTCTCTCCGACAAGCCCTGGCACCTGAAACCAGCTGGTTCACCCGAGACGGGAAAAGGGAGGGTCCCTCAGACAATTAATGCATACATTCCTGATGGAAACGGTTTGTCATAAGGATAAAATGGAGTATGAGCTTTTAGTATTTTTAAGAAATATAATTTTAGACATAACAGTGGGCTGCCGCTAAAGGCTAAAGAGAAGAAGGCTTGTGACCAGAAGGACACTGGTTGAAACCCCTGAATTTGCACAGAGATCTGTTTAAGGAAGTGAATAAGAAACGCTTTCCGCTCTCATTACAACTACTGCTGTATTCCCCTTGAGCAATGCACTTAACTCCCAACTACTCCTGTGGTACGACTCCGTGGTCAACAGTAGAAGACTTTGATTGCACTGGGAAACTTACAAGTGTATCTGAAAAAGAGCATATGTGCTCAGGAAATCTCCCCATGATAAATGTACAAAAAAAGAAAAAGAAAAGATTACCTGGAGTGTTGAGACACTTTTGCTGGTCTCCACACATGGTATCTATTTCAAGGCACTCATCTCTGTCCTGGAGCGCAGAAGTAAAGACATAATTGAGTAGTTTATTAACTATTTCACATTTATACATGCCACCATATGTCCTAATGCAGATATCGGAAGCAGCCAACAGCAGGCTGAACGCCAGAGTTAACCACTCATTTCCAATTTAGACTGAGACCGTATACCTTCCCCTGCTGCCATGCCTTCCCTGTTGTTGTTGTGTCTTGTGACGAAACAATATTTCTCTATGTGGAAACACGTATAACCTGCTTAAATCAAAGACCCATAAATGACATGCTTAACCCTTTCACTGCCACACTACAGAAGGTTAACCCTTGATCACTTGGTTTGACTCTCAAGCAGCCGTATCCTGGCGACCATTGGAAGAGAAGATAGTATCCCCGTATAGACTTCAGGATATTGTGTATACCAACATGTCAATTAATGCAATTTACGATTTGGCCCTCTTATCACACATGTGATCCAGACATGGCGGGACACCCAGAAACTGTGTACTAACCGCCATATGTGGCATACACGTTCCCCTCTATTTAATAACAATCTACTTCTTATTGGACAACAGTCTATTAGATTCCCTAGGTGGGAAAAGAAAGGCATTCACACGCTGGGGGATATCTTCGATAACTCTGGTCTCCGCTCTTTCCAGGATCTATCGAACGGGTACGATCTCCCCGGTACTTCCTTTTTCTTTTATTTACAAATAAGGGCAGCTTTGAAGGCTCATGGGGTTCCGTGGGACATACCACTAGAACATCACCAATTTCACAAATTGTTTTATGACAAAGAGACATCGAGAGGCTTTGTTTCTGACTTTTATCGCCATTTACTTATGTCCTCTTATAAGGACCTCCCCCTGGATATGATTTGGAGAAGGGATGTGCCGGAGCTGGATGTAGTTTTTGATTGGGATACAGTCTGGGAGAATGTCCGGCTATCCTCGCGCAATCCAGATCATCAACAGATTCATCTAAATTTTGTTCACAGGACTTATCTGACCCCTAGACGATTTTAATCTAATGGGTCTCAAGCCTGACTCTCGATGTACCTTGTGTCCAAACGGGGCTACCGGAACATTTATGCATATGTACTGGGAATGCCCTCCTGTTGAGCTTTTTTTCAGCTCTCAGATATTTTCTCTCTGACCATACCTGTTTCTCCTTCTGTATTGCTACTGAATGACGTGTCTCAATTGCCGACCTCTACACATGTGAAAAGACTGATTCTTGCTGGCCTCACAGCCACCATTTATCGCCTCACGATGGATACACCCAGACAAACTCTGCCCGAAGGTATGGATTCTCACTTATCTCGATGTGATCTACTTGGAGATATCCACGGCACGTGTTATAGGGGTCAATGAGTCTAATATTGCTATCTGGATGGCTGCTGCTGTGAAACTAAAAGAGCGTATATAGCTGATTACTGAATACTGTATTATGTATGTAACTCTGGTTAAGGTCCTGGGATGGGTGGGGGGGGGGGGGGCAAGCGAGTGTCGAGTGTCCATGTATCCTTTTTTGGGGAGTGGGATACTTCTGGGGGGCGGGCGGTGGGTGGGTTCGTAAATGTCTTTAGAATTATAATCTTATTTTTTATCATTTTCCTTTTTATTATTTCTATTTCTATTTTATGTATGGGGTGGGGTAGTTTAGGCCCCTGTTGTGGTGGGTTTGGTGGTTGCGGTCTCGGACTGGTGGGGGCCCCTGGTTCGAGGTCTCGGTGAGTGTTAGCACTTTGGTTGCCACCAACGAGATTTCTCGTCCTAACTCGCCATGCGTTGTGTGCCAATAACGAGTTTTCTTGTTATTTAATCGTTATTTCTTTTATTAGCGATATCCATTCATTTTTCATCCATCCAGCCTGACGTTATCATTGGGAATGGCTCTGAGCTCGAAAAGGGCAAATACCGCCCCCTATCGTCTCCCGGATGGTAATGCACATCATTGGATTGGAGTCGATGGGACTTGCATCAGAAAAAAGAACTCCTGTCCACATTTTACTTCTGGGGCATGCAACCTGATACTATTGCATTCATTGAGGGGACTGGAAGCAGCGTGGATTATGTGTTTCGGAGTATAACGTTGGATCAATAAACGCGATCGATATTTCGAATGGCGATCAGGAATTGGATTCATCTTTTTGCAGAACTGACCACCATCGATATTTACTTCAGTATAAGTAAATCCTATTAAGAACAGTTTTAAAAATTATAATAAAAAATAATTTTGAGGTAAGGACTGTATGTTACCAGTTTTGGGTTAATCAGAGTTTTTTTCACAGCGTTTACAACGTCTGTGTGTGTGTGGCGTTAGGCTCTGAGCGAGGCACGAATAAATGATTTTTCAGCCCGCTTTTGTATCGTGCATAAGAACACAAATACTCTCGATAATCTAGCGTTTATTTGAAAACGATTCATAAATCAGTCGGAAAATGACAACGTGTTTTGTGTATTCCAGTAAATGGCTATTACTGCGGAATCTTTTTTTCTTTCTAGAAATCTCCAAAACTATACTCGTATTCAAAACGGTATAAAACGGAAATGTACTGATGAAAAAACTATCCGTTTCGTACATGTTGACTGCAAGCAAGTCATTGATAAGCGACGGGTGTATTAGACCCATAGCCAGAATTTAAGATACAGTTTAATCGCTCGCAAATGTGCTCGTCCTCCCATTGATTAAAGTGCTGGCATACAAGCGATAATTCGTCATATCCGGCCGGCACACAATGTGTTAAAGAGGCATGATGGTAGTCTCACCTTATAGTATATATATATATTTTTTCTTTTTCTTTTCTCCTTTATATATTTAATTTATATTATAACTATTTATTTGCATTATTCTGATTTAATTGATTAGCTTGTCATTATTGTTATTATTACTATTATTATTATTGCTGTTATTGTCCTGTGATGTCTTGTTTATTATTATTGTTACTGTATTGTGTTGTCTTGTTTCTTGTGAAAAAGGGAAAATAAAGAAAAATGTGATCAAAAAACTAAAAAAAAGAAGGTTAACCCTTTACTATCACACTACCGCCAGTTACCGTTTACGTTTTGGTAGTGCGGCAGTGAAAGGGTTAATGCTCTACATTGTGTTTTTCCTGTTGCTAATCACCTGGCAAATCCTGTCTGTGTGGACAGAACATTGGGCGACCAGGAAGAACCCAGGAGGGCAGACGGTACACTTTTCACAGCGGGGACGACCCCTGGTGGTGAAGCCGCAGTACTCCTCTGGTCCACAGCTCCCGCAGGCCAACAGCGCACGTCCTACCTGGGTCCACATTAAACGTGTACACAGCAAGAGAAGGCATTACATGTCATCCAGAGTGACTTGTTATCACTATACTTTGTTAAGCTGACCACCATCGATATTTACTTCAGTATAAGTAAATCCTATTAAGAACAGTTTTAAAAATTATAATAAAAAAAATAAAAGAAGGTTAGATTAGGTTGAATTTTGGCTGGGTAGCGCAGTGGACTAAGCACTCGCCTACCACCGCAGAGACTCGGGGATCGGCTTGGTCAGTCGTCCCTACTAACACAATTGGCAGTGTTAGCGGGTGGGAAGCCGGTGGGGTATGTGTCCGACTCCTGGTCGTTGTAAACTGCGACTCCTACTGGTCGGTCGGGGCGCCTGTTCAGCAGGGAGGGGATCTAGGGGAAATAGCATGAACCTCTGTACGCGTTACATTCCCCCAGTGAAACTCCTCGCTGTCAGATAAAACTTTATTTTTTAAAGAAGCGGCTGGCGACTCCACATGTATCGGAGGAGGCATGTGGTAGTTCTACACCCTCCCCAGACCGACAGTGGGGCAATGCGCGCAACGACCAGGAAGGGAATTGGCATAACGGCTAAATTGGGATGGGTGAAAAATACAGAAAGCCCAAACATAAATAGAATAAAAATAAAAATAAAAGATTAGGTTGAATTTGATAAACAAAAAAAGTCTTTGAATTCAACTTTGTCATTTTGTCATTTAGGTAAGTTACCTCCACGACGCTGGCCTCCATGTCCACCTTGTGTACAGCGAAGGCCTCCTGTGTGTGTTGAGCCCTGACCTGAACTCTCAGAGCGTCCCTGTGGTTCTCTACCTCCCCCTGCAGGTCCTGGAAGGACATGTGCTTGATGCTCTCCAGTAGTGAACCATAATGGGCCTTTACCTGGAACCCCAAAAATAACATATAACATATCTTTTAGCACAAATAGTCAAACATTATCTCCATCAACATTACCACCATTATCATCACCACAATGACAGCCACCTTCATTATCATCATCAGCACCACCACCATCCTCATCATCACCTCCACCACCATCATCATCGTGATTATCATCATCATCACCTCCACCATCATCATCATCATCATCATCATCATTGTCACCTCCCCGTCATACCTGGTCCATCTGTTCATACATCCTCCTCTGCTGCTGCAGTATCTCCTTCTGCTGGCTGACCAGCGCCCCCTGCTGTTCACTGAGGAGTCTCTGCAGCTCCTTGACCTCTTCCTGTTGGCCCTTCAGAGCCTCCACCAGGCTCTCCTGTCCCTTAGACAGCCTCAGATGCAGCACTAGGGCGTCCTCAGAGGGAACCTCGTTGGACCCTGTGGGTGAGAGGAGCAGTACAAGTGCATGAGGAATAACACATGGAAGTAGGGAAGCAGCAGTGTATGTAAGGAACAATACATGCTTACCTTGTGGGCTAATTAGCCCCCATGTTGTGCATTATTTTTCGATGACAGCAGACCTTGGAGTGTATTATTCTGCTTATACCATGGCCACTTTGCCTCTCTATGTACAAATCTGCTTTGCTAGCTCTTATCTTGGAAAAGGAATCGGCAAAAATAATAATACGTAATGCGTAATTGCAAAATAACTATATGTGTGTAACATGCCAGAGAACATTCAGCTGAATAGCGAGATGTGGCACATCGCAAAACCTTGCCTCTCAGATATTAACACTCTTTAGACAGACTACATATATTCCTGTTCTCTACTGTTAACATAATGGATCATCCTCTTCACTGAGTTCTGTTCTCTACTGTTAATATAGTGGATCTTCCTCTTGGCTTGATTTATAGGGGTGTAACGGTACACGTATTCGTACCGAACCGTTTCAGTACGGGACCTTCAGTTCAGTACGTGCTGTGTACCGAACGAATACAACGAATATGTTACGTTCATTTAAAACTCAAAAGCCTCCTCTTGGCTTCACTGAGTTACATTATGTTCTCAACATAGTGGATCCTACTCTTCACTGAGTTACAGTATGTTCTCTACTGTTAACATAGTGGATCCTACTCTTCACTTAGTTCTGTTTGATTGATTGATTGATTGAACATTTTATTAACAGATTGCAGAATGGGTACAATACAGTACGGCTCAATACACACAATTGTTAAGGGGATGCAGACCAGAGAAAGACTTTCGTCTTGTTTACATCAGGGTCCCCCATTTTCAATTCATCATAACATGACATACATGACATACAGATAGACAGTACTGCTACATCTAGACATTTATTATGACATACCAGATTTACAGATACAGTACTGTTTGTGATACAAAAAGAGTTTAAAAAAGAAAAAAGAAGAAGAGAGTATATATATTTGACGAAGAAACTGTACATTGGATTATCGACAAAACCTTACTTGGTTCCACGAAGAGGGTCTCGTGTATTACTGCTGGGTTAGGACATTTACTGTACATTGGAGGGGGTTAATTGTGTTAGGATATTTACAGGGGCCAGTTTTGAATTGCAGTCTCCGTAGGTGCTCCTTGTTCTCTACTGTTAACATAGTGGATCCTCCTCTTCACTGAGTTACAGTATGTTCTCTACTGTTAACATAGTGGATCCTCCTCTTCACTGAGTTCTGTTTGATTGATTGATTGAAAATTGTATTAACAGATTGCAGAATGGGTACAATACAGTACAGCTCAATACACACAATTGTTAAGGGGATTCAGACCAGAGAAAGACCCTCTCTCCATCTCTCACTAAAATAGTATCCTCTCAGCAGTGGTGGAAGAAGTACCCAAGTTATTTTACTTAAAGTAAAAGTAGAAATACCCAGATAAAATAGTACTCTGGTAAAAGTAAAGGTCCTCCATTCAGTAGTCTACTTAAATAAAAGTTTAGAATTACCGTATGTGATATTGAATGAACTTACGTTTCAAATGTAAAAGTATGCATTCTACATGTTTGTGTATTCCAGTGCTTGGGAGCATTCAACCTTGAACCATTTACCTCTAAAAGGTTATGTTAAAGTGGTATGTGGTCCAGTTATGTCCTCTTGGAGTTGGCCAACTTTGATTTTGAAAGTAAAATGTCTTCTTTACCTTTTTTGCCATGTGTTCTATGCTAAATATTTGTATCCAAAGTAACTAATAACTGGTGGGTTCAGATAAATGTAATGGAGTAAAAAGTACAATATTTCCTTTGAAATGTAGTAGAGTAAAAATAAAAAGTTCCCTAAAGTGAAAATATATAAATTATACTAAAGTACTACTTGAGTAAAAATACAAAAAGAACACTACCTCTCAGCAATCTCTCAAGCTCAATATGAAGTATCCCTCGTCTTCATCATCATCATTATTATAGAAATATTTCAGGAGTCCATTTGACCTACTGACCTGGTTTGATGTCACATGTCAACTGTATCCCTAAGGACGGTGTACCACGTTCCGACCCAAAATCCGGAAATTCCCCGAGAAATTGTGCAGCTCTGTCCGTCACATGAACCGGGTTCCCCCTCTCGTCCTCTCCTCCTCTCGTACCACAGCTGTCCCCGACGCACGGCGGCGACTTCATACGCATCCGGAGAGGCAGTTTGCATTCAATCCCTTTGCATTCCCGAGTTGCACCGTCATTATGATGACTCGTAGTAGGTCGCGAGGAGCTCGCCGTCTGACAGTTCCCTCCGGCACAGCCCGGGTGGTACACCTCAGCGGTGAGGGTCCTCGGGTTCGACCTTCTGGTTTCATCCATACCTGCTGCTGCTACCGGCACCGCGCCTCCTCGCTGTGGTTGGATGATGGTGTACGGTACGGAGGGCGACCTCTGGTCTTGGTGGTGACTTGCTTGAGCAACCTGTTGATGCTGAACGGGGTAGAATTGTCTGGAGTGTCGCGAGGGGTGAGCTTGCCGTCTGGATGGAGCTGTGTCCCCGGCGCGCTCCGGGCAGTGCGCTCCGACGCACGCCGCTCTGCCCCACTCGTCCGCAGTGAAACAGTGCGTCCCCCTGCAAATCTCAGCGACACTGTATGTTGTGCCAATTAGTGATGCAACACAAAGTAGAAATAACACAGAGAAAACTGCCATGTTGCTTTGCGCAAAGATTAAACAAAAAATAATAAAGAAAAAAGGATTTGAGCCCCTTTACAACCGATTAGTCCTGTGTAACTTTTACGCATTCTTAGTGCAGACTTTCCTGTCAATTCTGAATACATTGGTCGATAATATCCTTAAAAGAAAATCATCAAAAACAAATGAATAATCCACCCCAAAACTATTCTCGGTATGAAAAATAAATGGATGAATGCGCGGCAGTTTGGGCTCCGTTTGGCCCTTCTGGAGATGGAGAATGCTACGTGTAGCCCACATGTGGCGTTCCCGGCTCCTAATTGGCAACAGGTTTCCCCCCATAGTCTTAAATTAACCCATAGCTTTCCCGGACATACCACTCTGTCGAGCCACCCTATGTCTTGATGCTGTGCATGTGGTAGATATTTGGAATATTTTGATCATGTTATTTTTATTCACAGACTTCTAGGAAGTGGCAGGCCATTTAATATGCACGTGCCCCCTGGGGATGTATGACGAAAGTGGGTCTTTCCACTGTGAAATGTGATACGGGGCTCTTTGATTTAAACCGTTTTTTAACTCCTTATGTTGGCCAGACATTATATCCACTATTCATGGAGAGTGCCAAATGCATGCAGGCCGCCAAGAGGATATAACGAGGAATTACAAGCAGATGCAGTGATGGGGGAAGTATTAGTTCCTTTACTTAAGTAAAAGTAGAAATACCCATATAAAATAGCACTCTGGTAAAAGTAAAAGCCCTCCAAAAGTATTGATATCGAATGTACTTAAGTATCAAAAGTAAAAGTACATAATCGATATGACTCGGGAGTGTTCACCCTCCATTGACCTCTAAAAATTATGTTAAAGTTATGCTGCTCGGATTACATCCTCTTGAAGTTGGCAGGCTTCCCATTATCTTTATACATTTCTGTTGTGTCTTCTTCTGTGTAAAATACTTTTCTTCTAGTAACTGATGGGTTCAGATAAATGTAGTGGAGTAAAAAGTACAATATTTCATTTGAAATGTAGTGGAGTGAAAGTACAAAGTTCCCTAAAATGAAAACAAGAACATGTACCTTGAAATTGTGCTGACAGTAAGTGCAGTATACTTAGTACAAATACTTAGTTACTTTCCACCATGGCTCAAATGCGAGGGAATCATTTTATTTTACAGGACTTTGAGCTCAACACCTACAGTATACGGTCAAATGACACCCAATAAAGTATTTCTTCTTTCATTCTCCCTTGAGTGATAGAGTCAGACATATGGGATTTTAACGAGTTAAAGTCGAAATTAAGTACTTTGAAAATGACTGCTTTCATTATGTGGTAGATGCTTTGATCTTATCTCTCTGGTATAGAATTAGTGTGCAAAGCGGGGGTGGAAGACCCAACACAATTCTGAGATACTATAAAACGAGTGATAAAACGTGCCCGGCCCTGTATAATGTACTCTTTATTATACTGTACTCTCACCCCCTCCTCTTCTACCCTGTTAACCCCATGAGGCCCTGATTACAGTTTGAGCCCACGTTAGAAATTCAAACACCATTTCACAGTTTTTCCTCTCTTTCTTGACAAATATCACTGGGTCTTATAATGAAGCACATACACACACATGCATGCATACTACTAAGGGTTCAAGGGAAAGCTCTGCCCAAAGTAGTTACTATAATGACTTTTTTCACCCCTGGTTGTTTGGACCACACATGAGTCTTAAGTGCACTGACGTCAGCCGAGGCCTGGGCTATAATCTCCCTCAACATCTAGCCTTGTTCACACAAGTCATCTAGTCGTACTGTAGTCAAGTCAATAATATGGACCTTGATACCCACAATCATCTCCCCTGAACTCACTTCACCTGCCCTTTTCATCTGAGAAGAGATTAGCTGATATACATATTCATGAGAAACATTATGTACCAGTAGAATCAAGTGGTGTTTTCAACACCAACTGGAGTTAATAGTTTATCCACATTTTGTTCTCCCACTGCATCACTGCCTAGTCCATATCTACCATTAAGCTCTTGTCTCCTGTGAATTCATGCCGTATACAATTTACAGCAGGGCAGAGGAGAGCCTCGGCGAGAGGGGTCAGGTGGATGCTCACAGAGATCGACCCAACCTCACTATTTAGAGAAGAAAACTTAACCACCAGAGAGCGGTAGTCAAATTCACTTCCTCATTTCACAGGAAACGGAGTGTTGAGGCTACCTTATCTGCAGGGACACCATTGACACCATTTCCAGTGCACACACCACGCCACCCACCCACGTGTGAAACAAGGTGCCAACGCATAGGACTGCAAAGAGTCCTAGTTGAAAGAGAATAAAGGTAAGAGCTCTTGTTATGTTTTTAATCAAGGTGCATAAATGAAGTATTTTCTTTTTTTATGTCAGTGTGTATAGAAGATTTCAACGGTGTATGTGGAAGCTCCTGAATGGTTAAAGACTGACCAATACCAATTAGTAACAGTAAAGTATAACATGTGTAAGAACATTCAACTACTCCAGACAAATCTGGAGTCAAGTTATAGGCCCAATGTCTGTGTGATTCATGGATTCGATATGTCCACTACAAACAAATGTATGTCATCAAGTGGCCTGTATTGACTTACAGTGATCCCTACAGATCAGGTCAGTTTACTGTAGAGTTAAATATTTCAGCGACCAAACCAACACATGTCCTCTCACAGCAATGTAGGATGTGCAAAAGAAAAACACATTTTAAGAAGCTCTTGACCAAAAGAAAATTGAACACATGTTGGTTTTAATGTCAACAATCATCCCTTTTCCATCCCATGTATAAAGCCCACTAAATCACTTTGTGTAATTAGGGATTGGCTCGTTCCTGTCTGTCTTTTGATGGTTACTTGTTCAGTTTATGTATTGGCCACAGACCACAGTGGTAGACAGACAGATAGCATCAACAAAGTGACATGCCCGAGGACAGCGTACAACCCCTGTATTTGAATGTGGTTTTCTGCTGTATGCTTTGATGAGCATGAAGCCTGAGATAGAGCCCTTATGTGAATACTGAATATACTATGGGGATGGACAGATGGACGGATGGACGGATGGACGGACGGATGGGCAGGCGGGTGGCAGCAATGTATAGTAGCATAAGCAAAAAACAATACAGTACACACCATCTCTATAGCTATGTATAAAAAACAACAAGATGGGCGGCTGATTGGCGCAGTGGGCAAGGCGCTCGCCTCTAACGCAGGAGACGCTGGGTTCGAGCCCAGCTCTCGGCGTTGCTACCGGCTGGCCGGTCGTTCCTACTAACACAATTGGCAAGTGTTAGAGGGTGGGAAAGCCGGTGGGTGGGGATTTGACGTTGTGGACAGCGACTCTTACAGGTCGGTTTGGTGACGCCGGTGCGACGGAAGCAGGAAGTAGCGGGGGCAGCATGAGCCTCCCACGCGTTACTCCTCGCCACTGAGAGCTCGAGCTGCTGCGGTGAAAAGATGCGACAGGCTGCCTCCTCGTGTACCGGAGGGGACACGTGATGCAAGGCTTCTATCCTCACTACAACCGACCTGTGGGAGGCATAGTCTAGCAACGTTCAAGACAGGGGAGGGAAGAATTGGATATACGAAATTGGGATGGGAGAAAAATAGAAAATGGGGAGAAAAAGTGGATAAAAAATAATAAAAACAAAAGATATGTATAAAACAACAACAATAACATATCAAGATAAAAAAAATCAGTAATAATAAAAAAATAAATTGCTGTAATAGCCTATTTACACATTTAAATATAGAAAACTTCAAAGCATGGCTTACAATTAGCTATTTACTTCTAATTATGATAAACAGAAGTCCCGCCAGGCTCTGGCCAAATCGGGAAACTGTGCAAAACTTGCGTTTTCCCTTTCATATGGAAAGAATACTTTCTCATTGGCCCTCCTCCCACCTTCCACCCCTCCTCTCTCCTCCTCTCATCTCCCACGCCTCCTCTTTCCTCCTCCCACCTCCTCATCTCTCCTCCACTCATCGCCCACCTCTGCCTCTCTCCTCCTCTCACCTCCCACAGCCTACTCTCACCTACCACCTCCTCCTCTCAATGACCCCCTCTTCCTCTCCTCCTTTCCTACCTATTCCCCCTCTCCCTTCTATCCCCTCCTCTCTGCTCTCCTCCTCTCACCTCACACCTCCTCCTGTCCCTTCCTCTTTTGTCCTACCCCCCTCTCATCCTCTCCCACCCTCCTCTTATCCCCTTCACCCCTTTGCCTCACATAACTTAATGGATGGTCTGTTTACTGTTCAGCATAAACATAACATGACTGCAGCACAGGGACCAACAAAGGTGTGTGTGTGTGTGTTTGCATGCATGTACGTATGCGCATGTGTGTGTTTGTGTGTGTGTGTGTGTGTGTCATCCATTGGGTATACATGAGTGTGTGTGTGTGTGTGTGTGTGTGTGTGTGTGTGTGTGTGTGTGTGTGTGTGTGTGTGTGTGTGTGTGTGTGTGTGTGTGTGTGTGTGTGTGTATGTGTGTGTCTGAGCATGTGTGTTCATCCATATGTACGTACGTACATAAATGCATTGTGTTGTTGTATTAGGAACTTGTGTGTGTGGCCTTGCAATGCATGCATGCACATGTGTTGGGGGTACATGTTTATATGTGTTTGCAGATGTTATGTGTATATGTGTGTGTGTGTGTGTGTGTGTGTGTGTGTGTGTGTGTGTGTGTGTGTGTGTGTGTGTGTGTGTGTGTGTGTGTGTGTGTGTGTGTGTGTGTGTGTGTGTGTGTGTGTGTTTGTAAAGGGGAGGAAGCCCATGACAGAGATGAATTAAATTCACAATACGACATACTGCACTGTACATACAGATGTACTGATTATACTGGTGGTGAAGTCATGTATATATTCTATCTAAAATATGTCTCTACTTTGTATAACAAGCTGCAATGCTAATGCATCAAATTATTCAAGATGCATTAACCTAAACTAAGACAAAAGTTCAAATGTTCAAACACCCATTTATTCACTACTTAGACGATAATGAATTCCCTTCAGGGTAACATTATCACTTCAACACGGTTGTATCCTGACAACATTAACATCCACTGCAGATTTTGGTAGTGACTTGGTAAACAGCCTCAAAGAGTTGGCGAGCAGAACAGTGCTCATTCTTTGAGAGTCGAGCAGTTTGGTCTAAGTAGCTCCACATGTGAGGTTATTTTGACCCTAAAGCTGGTATGAAGGCGTCTCCATATGGAGGGACTCAAACATTAACCTGAGAAGGCTGGTGCCTGACAGCGTTGGCTGGAGAATGAATCCAGCGGATGGGCGTTGGGGCATCGACACAGACTGATTCCTGGTTCTGTTCATTTTCTGCATCTTCTTTCAAATGACCGTGAAATAGGCAATGAGCACACTATACTGCACATGGTCAGAAATATAAACTCTCTCTAGGATCAAGATAAATAGACGTAGGCTACATAGTACTTTATCCTTGTTAATAACATTTTACTGGTACTAACAAGCACTTTGCACTCGGCATCTGTCCTCTGACAGCCTCGACCCCTCCGCTCACCAGCACCATGTGGTTAAACACCACGGTCTCATCCCTTCTGCCACATGAGAAGGATCCAGTTCAGGTGGGGAAGTGGGGGTATTTACCTTAGGAGTGAGTTTACACCAAGGGACTACTATTGCAAGGTTTCAACCCTCCACATTTCCTGTGGTGCTTTTTTCCAATTGCTAGGTTTTTAGTGAGTTTTTCCTTACCTTCGCATGGGGTATGTCTGGGAGTGTTGCATTTTAATTAATTTATTTTACATTCTATTTTGGATTTTCTGGTGTTTTTGTCTTTGTTTTTTATTTATTGTGATGTTTCTTCTTGACTTGTTTAAAGAAGACGGGTCCGGCCCATGGGGACATTAACGCGTGTTGTCGGGCCTTACAAATAAATTTGATTTGATATGATTTGATTTGATTCAACCTCATTACACAAGCACTATGCTGGGGTCGTTGGTGCCCAGGCTGAGGTTCACAACAGCTGCTGTTGGATGAAAACCTGTCACTCTAAGCTCACTCTATGAAGTATAATGTATTCTGACCTACAGGATGTTGCATCCTGTCCCATCCCTTGAGTTGAGCGTCTCCATAGATGATTGTGATTGGTTGAAGAAATTCAAACAAACCAATGTTTTCCCCCTTTATCCCTAAATGCTAATGGCTTCTGCCAGCCCTTTCTGCTGCTCCTGTGCAACATGTAGTGTGAAGAAAGGTCTGGGATAGTGTGAGACTAAGGGTGCGGTTACACCTTTCGTTTCATTTTCGTATCGTCGTCATATGCGTTTCGCCGCGACGTCGTGCGCCTCGAGTCACACTTTCGTTTTTTTTTTTTCCGTTTTTGTCACCCGAGCACACTGATGTAGTACACTGCCAAAGCAGTAGGTGGCAGTAGGTGGCAAACATGAAGGCAATTTCAACCAATCAGAACTTGAATGTGCCTGCAAAGCAAATGTCAACAAGGCGGCCACCATCTTTTGCCTAGTTACCCAATGCAGTAATTCTTTTTCAGCAAAGCCTAATAAAAGTGCAATAAACAAAACGGATACATTCACTGTGTGTTCTGCCTGTCATTTGTTGATGAAACAAAACTAACATCAACACAAGTTACCACCAAGAGCGGATAGTTTAGTCTAAAAAAAGATCGGTAGCATTGTTAGCTGCATGCTAACGTCAATGGAGTATGCCATTATAACAATATAGCATTGTGGCTAGAAGCCAACGTTAGCTCACGCTACTTAGCCAGCACCAAACTGATGATATCGCGAGCTATCAGTAGTTAGATAACATTAGAGACAACGCTGTGTGTATTAAACAAAGGTGAATAGATGACTGGGCCATTTTGTTTAATGCTTGTTAAGTTGAAAGAGGAGCTCTGAGCTAACAGGGTCTGAATCCTGATAGCTCACGTTAGCCAGCTGCTCATGCAATCGGTAATGCTAGCAGAATGAATGGATGTAAACTTTATTTAACATATTGCATATGGGTACAATACAATACGGCTCAATACAAACAATTGTTAAGGGAATGCAGACTGTTGTAGCTTGGACTGGGGTCCTTATAACAATAACTTGACAACACATGGTAGCTGAAGCTATTTGGGACACGGAGCTATGTCCCAAACACACACACTGTTGTCACCGGAAGGGCACGCAGATGGTATCTACTGCGCATGGGCGTTTTCGCAACAACAGCTCCGTGCAGACTACACGCTGTTGTCGATGCGTTTTTTTGCGTTTCTCCAAAACGCAAACACAATTTAGCGTTTCAGCCGTATCCACAAAAAAAACGCCAAAAAACGGATTTCTGTGTAATAGGGACATGAAACGTATTCAAAAACGTATAAAAAAACGCCAGGAATACACTAGTCTAACCATGGCCTTAGGACCTTGTAAACCATTCATTCAATGAAATAATGTAATAAACCATGAAAATAATTAAAATTCAGAAAACATTACAAAGTCATTAGTCCTGGGGCGGTCAGGTGGCGTAAACGGAGATTGCGTTCGTCACCAAACCCCGGAGCGGCTAGATTCGCCTGTTCGAATCCAGCTCACAGCTCCGGGGTTGTCACCAGCTTGGCTGGCCGTTCACACTAATACAATTGGCAGTGGGTGGGAGAAGCTGGCGGGGTGGGTCCGGGTCGTTGTAAACAGCGACTCCTAAGTGGTATGCACACGGCGGGCGACCGACGTCGCCTGGCGATGCGATTGTCTGTCGCTCAACGACAATCGCCTGGCCCCCCACACCAGAGCCGACCGTTCACAGGTATAATAATGTGTCGCTCTGTGTAGCTGGGGGGTGTGGTTACTTGTTTCCCCCCAGAGGGAGATATAGGAGGACGGACCGGACGTTAGGTTGTTGTGAAGCGAGCGTATTAGCAGGTAGCTGTGTTGTGCATTACGAGCAGGCATGCGTTCTTCATGGGACGGGGGTGCACTAAGTGCATATCAATAGCGCCGGTCGTATTTAACACACCTGACGACCGGCGCTATTGATATGCATAGCGAGTGCAATCCCAGTTGATTTCAGGAACGCACCACTGATTACGAGGGAAGTATTAACCTGTAAAACCCATATTGAGCTGGAATTAAACCACCATATGCGAATACAACCTCTCCTCATTCTTCCTGACATTACTGCATGACTGATCGCTACAATACGTTTACTAGGCACCGGTGTACAACTGATACACCAGTAGAAGTCATGTTATTTCCTCATTGTCCTTTCTGTGTCGCCTCAAAAAATAGGATCGAGGCGATTTTTAGCCAGGCGACAGAAATAGCTGCGCGATCGTCGCTTCAAAATCTCCTGCCGTGTGCGTTGTCTCATTCATAACAAAGGAGGCGATACAATTCTGTCGGTCGGCTCGCAAAAAAAGTCGGTCGATTGGCTAAAATCGCGCGCCGTGTGCGGAGCCCTCTACAGTTCGGTCGGGCGCCTGCTAAGCGCGGATAGGACCTGAGTGGGATAGTGTGATCCTTCCACACGCTACGCCCACTCAGGGAGGATCCGCGCTGCCAGGTGAAAAGAAGCGGTTGATTGGCTAGATGTGTGTCGGAGGAAGCACGTGATAGCCTCCACTCTCCCAGATGATCTGACTGTGGGGGGTAAGTGCGCAGCGACCAGGAAGGGGATTGGGAATTGGCATAACGACTAACATTGGGATGGGAGAAAATCGGAGGAAAAAGGAGGGGGAAAAAGATATATATAAAAAAAAAGTCATTAGTCCTCTATTGGCCATTGACGCAGGCCGCGTGAATATTAAAGGCAACCAACTTGTGTTCAGCCTTTCGTTCAGCGTTTCTCTGATTGGCCACACGGCCACGTGACCGCGCTGCCGCGCGGCACAGAGTTGCGTGACCGCGCTGCCGCGCGGCAGAGAGTTGCGCCGCTTCCCAATGACTTGTTTTGTTTACATCAGGGTGAACGCTGTTGTATTCGCAAATATGAGAGCCAGCTTATGTAATTGGTTTGTCATGACAAAACAATAAAAATCGCTACTTTACATCAGGGTGAACGCTGTTACACTGCCACCACCCACTTCAATGACAGAGCTCTCATATTTGCTAATGCATAAACTATATCTTAAATTATGGCTGTGTCTAATATGGCTGTCGCGAAGTCATTGATAAGCGACAGCCATATTAGACACATAGCCATAATTTAAGATATAGTTTATGCATTAGCAAATATGAGAGCTCTGTCATTGAAGGGCTTCTTCTACAACGGAGCACGGCCGCTGCTGCTGGAGCTGGACCGAGTCAAGCCGGCGGCGGCGCACGGAAGCCGGGGACAAACCACCGCATCGCCCCGCTGGCGCTTCAGCAAGCAGCCTCCACTGATGTACAGTGAATGAATGAATGAATGAAAACGTTATTTAACAGATTGCAGAATGGGTACAATACAGTACGGCTCAATACATACAATTGTTAAGGGGATGCAGACCTGAGAAAGACGTTTGTCTTGTTTCCATCAGGGTCCCCCATTTTCAATTCATATAGACATTTATGACATACACAACATACATGACATTTATGGCATAGGGACATATAGGTATTTAGTACTGATACATTTGTGACATAAGCGGTATTCAAATATACAGTACTGTTACCCCTAGATCCTGACAGAGTATATACATATGATGGGGAGGGGACTGTACATTAGGAGGGGGTGGGTGGGTGGGAGGGAAATATACATACGGCGGGGAGGGAATATATACATGTAGTGGGGAGGAGACTGTCTATTAGGAGGTGGTGGGGGTTTTGGGCATTTACGGTGGCCAGTTTCGAATTGCAGCCTCCCGTAGGTGCTCTTTAAGAGTGGTTTTGAATGTGGGCAGGGATTCACATTCCTTTACAGCTTTGGGTAGGGCCTTCCACATTGTTGTGGCATAATTGCGAAACGTGTTTAGTCCCTTGTTTGAGCCGAATCTGGGTTTAACATGATTTGTTGAGCTTCCTCTGGTGTAGTGGTTGTGGTATTCACTGACCTTTGGGAAGTATTTTGACATGTACATGGGCACCCCGGTCATATAGTGTATCTTGTAGACCAGGCCCATTGCAAGTTGCTGTACTCTGTCATCTACTCTAAGGCTATGGTTAGACTAGTGTATTCCTGGCGTTTTTTTATACGTTTTTGACGACGTTTGATGTCCTATCTACACAGAAATGCGTTTTTTGGCGTTTTTTTGTGGATACGGCTGAAACGCAAAATTTTGTTTGCGTTTGGAGATACGCAAAAAAAACGCTTCGACAACAGCGTGTAGTCAGCACGGAGCAGTTGTTGCGAAAACGCCCATGCGCAGTAGATACCATCTGCGTGCCCTTCCGGTGACAACAGTGTGTGTGTTTGGGACAGAGCTCCGTGTCCCAAATAGCTTCAGCTACCATGTGTTGTCAAGTTATTGTTATAAGGACCCCAGTCCAAGCTACAACAGTCTGCATTCCCTTAACAATTGTTTGTATTGAGCCGTATTGTATTGTACCCATATGCAATATGTTAAATAAAGTTTACATCCATTCATTCTGCTAGCATTACCGATTGCATGAGCAGCTGGCTAACGTGAGCTATCAGGATTCAGACCCTGTTAGCTCAGAGTTCCTCTTTCAACTTAACAAGCATTAAACACAATGGCCCAGTCATCTATTCACCTTTGTTTAATACACACAGCGTTGTCTCTAATGTTATCTAACTACTGATAGCTCGCGATATCATCAGTTTCGTGCTGGCTAAGTAGCGTGAGCTAACGTTAGCTTCTAGCCACAATGCTATATTGTTATAATGGCATACTCCATTGACGTTAGCATGCAGCTAACAATGCTACCGATCGTTTTTTAGACTAAACTATCCGCTCTTGGTGGTCACTTGTGTTGATGTTAGTTTTGTTTCATCAACAAATGACAGGCAGAACACACAGTGAATGTATCCGTTTTGTTTATTGCACTTTTATTAGGCTTTGCTGAAAAATTATTGCTGCATTGAGTGCATCTTGCATTGCAAGATGGTGGCGCGGCATAGGCGCCTGCCTTATTGACATTTTCTTTGCTGGAGCTTCCACCAGGAAGTGTATTGGCACATTCGTTCTGATTGGTTGAAATTGCCTTCATGTTTGCCACCTACTGCCACCTACTGCTTTGGCAGTGTACTACATCAGTGTGCTCGGCTGACAAAAACGGAAAAAAAACGAAAGTGTGACTCGAGGCGCATGACGTCGCGGCGATACGCGGCGATACGTATAAGAAAACAATACGAAATGATACGAAAGGTGTAACCTCAGCCTAAGCCATCCTAGGTTGCCAAAGTGGGCAGGGGTGAGGTGGGTTCTGGGGTTCAGGTCAAGTAGTAGTCTGACCAGTTTGTTTTGTGATGTTTGTAATTTTGTTTTAAGCGCCTTTGAGGTGCTTTGGTACCATGATGTGCACGCATAGTCATAGTACCCTTGAATGAGTGCTCCTGCCAGAGTCTTCAGGGTATTCTTGTTTATCAGAGAGGAGATCCGGTACAAGAATCTAGTTCGTTGGTTGACTTTTTTTTATTACATTGGATGCCATTTTGTCACAGGAAAGATTTGCCTCTAGGATGGAACCCAGGTAGGTAATTTCGTCTTTCCTTGTGACAATATTGTCACCCACTGTAACTGAGAAGCCGTCGGTCTTGCTGAGTTTGTTATTTGAACCGAAGAGAATGGACTCTGTTTTGCCCATGTGTAATGATAGTTTGTTATCAGCGAGCCATATGCAGATTTTGCCTAGTTCCGTGCTGAGGGTTTTTTCAACCTGCAACTTGTTCTTGTCAGAGACCAGCAGGGCTGAGTCGTCCGCAAACAGGAACAAGTTGCAGTCACAGGCTGATGACATGTCATTTGCATAAATTAGGAAGAGTAGCGGTCCTAGTATGCTTCCTTGTGGACGAGTGACGAGTGAATCTGGTAGTGCGTTGGTTTATGACGTTAAAAACGCGAAATAACGCATAACGTTACAGCTTACAGTTCCACACTGATGTACAGTGACACCCAGAGTTTCTAGTTACAGTAGTGACGCGTGAATCGAGATAGTCCTAACACTGTAACAGTGTTTATTATTAAGAGTCAGATAGTCAGATAACAGTGTTTATAGTCCTAACAGTGTTTATTATTAAGAGTCAGATAGTCCTACTAACAGTGTTTATTATTAAGAGTCCTAACAGTGTTTATTATTAATTAACGTCATAAACGAACTACCAGATTTATTTTGCACCAGGGAACTTGAAGGTTCCTGCTGCACTCGCGGCAAAAGGGGGCGGGCTAGCGGCGTGGGGTCGTGGCCAATTAGAGAAAAGCTGAACACAAGTTGGTTGCCTTTAATATTCACGCGGCCAGCGTATCCAAACAATGACAGGGAAGGAAGTGTGTCAAAATAAATGTTCGGATGTAAAAAAAACTTTTAACTGCTGTATTGAGTGACATTATGATTTTTTTTTTTTTTTTTTTGTCTTTTTCCCCCTCCATTTTCCTCCGATTTTCTCCCATCCCAATGTTAGTCGTATGCCAATTCCCAGTCCCTTCCTGGTCGCTGCGCACTTACCCCCCACAGTCAGATCATCTGGGAGAGTGGAGGCTACCACGTGCTTCCTCCGACACACGTCCAGCCAATCACCGCTTCTTTTCACCTGGCAGCGCGGATTCTCATTGAGAGGGCGTAGCGTGTGGGAGGACCACACTATCCCCCTCACGTCCAATCCGCGCTTAGCAGGCGCCCCGACCGAACTGTAGGAGTCGCTGTTTACAACGACCCGGACCCACCCCGCCAGCTTCTCCCACCCTCTGATACAGCCAATTGTATCAGTGCAGACGGCCAGCCAAGCTGGTGACAACCCCGGAGCTGTGAGCTGGATTCGAACAGGCAAATCCAGCTCAGCTCCGGGGCTGGTGACGAACGCAATCTCCGCTCGGCCACCTAACCGCCGTGACATTATGATTTCTAATGCAGGCTGATAATGAAACCGCTTAAGAAAATCACAGCATCGTCACAGTTTCTGGGAAAGTCGTCTTACATCAGAATGAAAGGCTAATTCGTGTCAAATTGTAACACACCGTCAGTTGGCCTGGACTCAGGTCGGCCCGATGCGACGACAGTAGAAATCCTCCTAACATTAAGATATGTACAGTATGGCAAAGAACAAAAGAGGATTCTTAGTGCCAAGATTCTTTAGGGAAAGCGCTTCCCAGCTACTCTAAAACCACAGAGTCCACTGGGCGTTGTGGTTGCTCACTGGGTTTCTCCTCATCCCTCAACTTGCCACTTCTTCGCTGGACTCTGTATTGTCCCACGTTCACAGCCAGAGGAACATGGAATCAATTTGAGTCCATCACCCAGCACTCTGTTCGCTGTGCAGACCTGTCGGTCGTGGTCATAGCCCCGTGTTTGTAAATTCTTACAGCAATTTACTTTTGAGTGGTGTTTGAGAATGTCTGACGCACTTTTCTTGTCCTCATTGAGATGATTAAACGTTTTATTTTTTAAACACTGCTGCTTGTAAACATATGACAGACACTGCAACTTGAACTTGATTATGATCCTAAATGGAATGGAGTTTATGTGTGTGTGTGTGTGTGTGTGTGTGTGTGTGTGTGTGTGTGTGTGTGTGTGTGTGTGTGTGTGTGTGTGTGTGTGTGTGTGTGTGTGTGTGTGTGTGTGTGTGCGTGCGTGCGTGCGTGCGTGCGTGCGTGCGTGCGTGCGTGCGTGCGTGCGTGCGTGCGCTCGCGCACGTGTGTATGTGTGTTCTGCACCACAAAAATGTGTTGTGGTGCCTTTTAATCAGTGGTACTGTCATGTGTAGACCTTTCATCCAGCTCTATTGGAAAATTTCTGCTTTTGTTTGATGAATGTATTTATTTTTATCTGTGTATTTCCAAGTACAATTAAGTGAAAACACTGTCCAGAATGAATGGCAATAATTTAGAGATGGCAGCCAAATTTATATCCTACTGGGCTAAAGGCCAGAATCCTTAGGTTCTGTACACCATAGTTCCACATGTATTTTATTCTGTATAAATTAATTTAATGTTAAATCACAGATGGCAAGTGAAGTAATTACTACTAATTATTTAATTGTTCTCAGATGGAGGACATAGATTCCATGTTCAGTGACCTGTTAGGAGAAATGGATCTCCTCACTCAGGTAAGTTTACCATTACTTAAAGGGAAAATCCATCCTAAAACAGAATTTACGATGTGCTATTCCAATGATCTCATGCAGTTAACTCACTATATAACTTTATAAACGTAGATAACTCTCTCCCTACTCTGGAGATCAGAGCATCAAGACATGAATCTGTCACGTCAACAAGTGACACCTTTTGGAGTTGATCCATTAGCAATTCATTAGTAGCAGACTTTATGGGTTTAGGGCCTCCATCGGAATCAGAAAATATACCCATATCCCAGTAAAATGAAAAACCATGGGTACTGTCATGACTCATGGTTACCTAGGAATTGTTCCACTATTCACTGTCTATGGAGCAGCTCCATAGTATTTTCTTTCTGGTATTTAGCTTAAAAAGAGACTTGCTCATATTCACAATCGAAAGTGAGCTGTACAGTATTATTGAAATACCACAAGTGGATTCTATTTTAGGGTGGATCTTTGGCGATACACTGGGCACGTTTTAGGCAATGTGCTCGCCACCAACAGGAAATTAAGTTGGACAGAAGGAAAAATATACAATATAACTCATCTGGGCAACCAACAAGAGGTTGCCATGCAATCAGCACAACCGTGTTGAGACATCTGAGGCACTTGTTTAACATGCTGTCTGACCCCAAAAGGTTGAGCAGTGTACAGTATCACCACCATAATAGGGGAGATGGCGGGTACTTTCAACTGTTGTTGTAACATCTCCCACAATGTGTCAATGAATGTAATCCACAAGTGTGAACAAACCAATTCAACACATCCGCCATCCTTGCATTCTTTTCAAAAGACAACCAGATGATCCCAGATTCCTGCACTCACATCAGTCGTAGTCGAACAATCCCTTTTTGAGAACCAATCCAATTAATCCCAGAAAACCCTGTGGTGTTATCTATCCTGAGTCATCTGAGGACATTGGAATACAGTAGCCATCCTGCTGAAACAAACCACTGTACCAAACATGTATTAATGCGATGTTTCCATGTGAAGTCATCCTGTATGAATTGGACTTTCCGAACTTCCTCAATTGGCTCTTCATCAATGTACAGAATCACTTTAGGACAATGATTGCACGTGAAGTAATCACATCTGGGGTGGACTGTGCATGAAGAACCATTGACTACCTAGACTTCCTCCAGCACTTATAGGCTTTTCATCATACAACTGCGGTTTTCCAAGAGAAACCTTAGCCATCTGAACTTCTACAACCCTAGCTTGTGTGGATTTGGTAATTGTACAGTTAAATCCCCTTCTAGAGCCTTAAATGGGAGTCGCCCGTGGTCAGGATCAGTATTTTGCATTACCTGATTCAAACAAATACCTAATGGGTAGCACTCCGCAGTCTATTAATCGGATTTCGAAGAGGAGCGTTTTGATGAAAGCAGTCGGGTGAGGTGAAGGGGATATGAAATAACATTGGGACCTTGATTGGGCCCATTAGTTGCTTTACTGCCTGGGAGCAAGCAGACAAAACAGAGTTCACAGCAAAGATGTCTGATCCCTGACTTAAAGGAGTGTTGTTTCGTTTCAAGTCTCTGAGCTACAGCATGAAACGCATGTGTTTTCAGCTAGTCGTCTGGGTTTGGCTGTAATCCAGAGGACATAATACAATAAAGCCACGGGTCTGCCGGGCTGTCCAGTCTTATAGAGATTGTTTGCAAGGACTCATGTTAGTTGTTTATGTAAATATTACAGACTTTGCATCATCGGTTTTCCTCTTACGATGTCAGATGCACACTGTAAAAAGGCCTTGATAAGAAGAGAGTTTGACATGTTCCTTTGATTCACATGCAGACAGTGTGAAAATAAAAGGGAAACTTTTTAGCATTTTGGATAAATCAGTTTCTTCATTAAACAACATTCAATTCAATTTGCGGAGACTGCTAGCAGTACAGTATGTTCTCCATAAATAACAAGAGTATGATACAGTATAAATCACAAGAGTATGATATATCATACTTCAACATTAGATATAAAACAGGTCCAGGTAGTAGTCTAGAGAACATTCCAAGAAGGTTCAAGTCTCTCTCTCTCTCTCTCTCTCTCTTTCTCCCTCCCTCTCTCTCTCTCTCTCCCTCTCTCTCTCTCTCTCTCTCTCTCTCTCCCTCTCTCTCTCTCTCTCTCTCTCTCTCTCTCTCTCTCTCTCTCTCTCTCTCTCTCTCTCTCTCTCGCTCTCTCTCTCTCTCTCTCTCTCTGGTCCTGTGTAGCTCAATGGCTAGAGTTCTTGGCACTCTGAACATGCCGGTTCGCTTCCCACTGGGGCCATCCTTGCTGAAAATGATAATGCAGTCGCTCTATTGTAAAGTCATTCATTCATTCCTAGCATTGTTAACACAAATGTTAACAAAGTCCAATTGAATATTTCCCTGCAGAGTCTGGGTCCTGATGCTGAACCACCAGAAACAGCACGTCGCTCCTGGAGAACAGATCGTTTCTCTATCGGCTTCACAGATCCTAACGGTGAGAAAAGACACGTTACCTTTGCTTTGCGAACACAAAAGTATACTGATTCAATGAGGAAACGCAGCAAATTCATATTTCCTGTGTACACAAAATTTCAACTCTACATTTCCTGTAAGTGAAGAGCAATCTCTATCTCTTTCCCATTTGTAGAGTCTCTGAACGAATTAGAGGACCATGACCTTGATACTCTGATGGAAGATCTTGAATCAAAACCAAATGCTTTTGAAGAGAGCCTTGTTTCAGACCAAGAGAACACACTTGCACACAGACCGAATAATCCTACACCACCTGCCACGGCCCAAGGCAGCCTACAGGAGCCATCACTCAGCCACGCTCAGCCGCCAAGTGCTCTGAGAGCAGCACAACCAGTAAGCTGCTATGACCTTAATTGATATCATGTTCTAAAAATAGAACCCCTGAGAAGATGAAATGTGAGTGTACAGTATGAGTGTTTTTAAACCTCCTTATCTGAAGACTGTAAATTTGAGAGTGTTTGTAAACCTCCTTATCTGAAGACTGTAAGTTAGGAGTGTTTGTAAACCTCCTTCTCTGAAGACTGTAAGTTGACCTTCATACTGTAACAACCAAAGGATGCCTAGACTCACTACCCCTTGGCCAAGGCCAGATTAAGACTTCAGAGGCCCCTGGGCCAGATTCTTGTGGAGGCCCCCCCACACACACATACACGTGCACGCACGCACAGTGGCGTTTTTATGTCACTTTAAAAAATATATAGAATATTTAAAAGTGGTGGGCTCTGAGGGCCAAGCTAAAAGGACTTTGATCACCCCTGCCCACTTTGACAACCTAGGATGGCTTAGAGTAGACAACAGAGTACAGCAACTTGCAATGGGCCTGGTCTACAAGATACACTACACGACCAAGGTACCCATGTACATGTCAAAATACTTCCCAAAGGTCAGTGAATACCACGATCACAACACCAGAGGGAGCTCCACAAATCATGTTAAACCCAGATTCGGCTCAAACAAGGGACTAAACACGTTTCGCAATTATGCCACATCAATGTGGAACGCCCTACCCAAAGCTGTAAAGGAATGTGAATCACTACCCACTTTCAAAAACACTCTCAAAGAACACCTACGGGAGACTGCAATTCGAAACTGGCCCCTGTAAATGTCCTAACACAACCCCCTCCAATGTACAGTAAATGACCAAGTATGGTTTTGTCAATATTCCAATGTACAGTTTTGCGTGTACAGTTGTACAGTGTCCCCCACCCACCCACCCCTCCTACCCAACCCCCCCCCCACCTAATCACCTCCAATGTACAGTCCCCCCCACCCCCCCAACCCCACCCCACCTACCCAACCTCATCCAATGTACAGTTTCTACATCAAATGTATATACTCTCTTTTCTAGACTTTTTTCGTATCACAAACAGTACTGTATTTGCAAATCTGGTATGTCATAAATGTATAGATGTAGCAGTACTGTCTATCTGTATGTCATGTATGTCATATATGTTATGATGAATTGAAAATGGGGGACCCTGATGTAAACAAGACGAAAGTCTTTCTCTGGTCTGCATCCCCTTAACAATTATTGAGCTGTACTGTACTGTACTGTACCCATTCTGCAATCTGTTAATAAAGTTTTCAATCAATGAATCAAGAAGAGAAAAGAAAAGAAACACATCATGTTTATATGGGGGGATGGCGCCATCCTCAGGAAAAACATGCACAAACTTTGGAGACAAGAATATAATAGTAAGCTTACTTTTACGTGAATGTCAATTTAAATTATAATTAGGGAAGGGAGGGGGTTGAAATGTGTTTTTGTCCTGTGTTACTGTCTGTGAATGAATGAATTAATGAACATTTTATTTAACAGATTGCAGAATGGGTACAAATAATACAGTACGGCTCAATACACACAATTGTTAAGGGAATGCAGACCAGAGAAAGACGTTTGTCTTGTTTACATCAGGGTCCCCCATTTTCAATTTATAGTGACATGTATGACATACACAACATACATGACATTTATGGCATAGGGACGAGAGGCCTCAAAAAAAAAAAAAAAAAAGTAAAAAAAAAAAAAAAAAAAAATGTGGGGCCTCTTGTGACGAGGGGCCTCCAAAAGGCCTCTAGTGACGAGGGGCCTCCAAAAAAATAAAAAAATAAATGTAAATATTTTTTGAGGCCCCTCGTCACTAGAGGCCCACGGGCCGCGGCCCGGACGGCCCGGTCGTTAATCCGGCCCTGCCCTTGGCTCACGGGGCAGACGGACCCTTTAGTTGACTGGATAGCACCGACGCCTGCCCCCTGAATTCGCTCCACCGTGGCCATCTGAAGTGCATGCGGCCAGAGGCGTGACAGAGCTGATCGCAGAAACACGCTTCCCGAAGAAGGGTGGTAGTGTAAAGGCCTGAATATACTTCCCGTGTCCACAGATGCGCGTTGTGTGCGCGTTGGTGCACCACATTTTTTAACCGCGCGGATAGCTCCGTGGATATGCGCGCCACTGGGCATGTGCCCAGCTGTCATAACAAAAGCACTCGACGCGACGCTTCTGGACACCAAACACGTACTATAATCAGAGCCGCGTGCAAAGCGTGTCTGCAGCCGCCGCGTGCGTGTACGTGTCAGTTTTTGAGTATGTTGGGGCCTTTAAGGCCCTGAATATACTTCCCATGTCCGCAGATGCAAGTTGGTACGCGTGACGTAATTTGCGTAATTTTCGTCAACGCTCTTCCGCACCGTATACACGTGCCTGTTAGATTTTGTGACCGTGCGGATATGCGCGCTGACTTCTCGAGTATGTTGGGGCCTTAGCGATCACGGACATAGATACACTAGATGGCTCAAGGCGGAGTCTCCCGCGTAGTCCACTTGCTTGAGTGGACTACTGCTTTAAGGTGATGATGTGCACAAACAAAAATACTCTTAACTCGCTGAAATCTTGATGGATTTACAAACAAGTTTGATTTATTACAAGTTATTAACGTGGCTATGATTCCTGCTTGGAAGAATTTCAAAGTCTGTTATAAGTATGCAGTATGATAACTACATCTCTGAAATTTTTAACAAACCAAACGGTTGAAAATTGAGCAAGCTATGGTTATTTCAATAGTACATGCACCATAGACACGCATGTTATGAGTGGGCGTGCTCCACACTGCTCCACCCACGCAAGATGGCCGCCTTGTGGCAACGTCGGTCTCCGTTGGCCAGCAGCGCGGGTGGATATATATCTATGATCACCTAGTTGACTGGTTAGAACTGTTGCCCCTGGTCCGGGGCGACCGCAGGTTCGATTCCTGCCCCCGATGGCCCCTGAATTAGCTACAGTACTGTTAAAACAAAATAGAAGTTGCATACTTTCATGTAATGCATTACATTCATATGCCAAATGATTTATATTTTTATTATATATTTACAAGAAAAATGTAAGAGCAACAGCAATAAAAAAGAAGAAAAACAGACATTTTGTTTTGGAATAAAGGGTTGAATTCATGGATGGAGTTTGATCATAATACTCTCCTAATCTGCTTCCAGAGTGAACCACAGACTAAAGCAGACAAAATCAAACTGGCTCTGGAGAAGCTCAAAGAGGCCAAAGTGAAGAAGGTACAGTTAGAATTTATATTCTTATATATTTATGAAAACATAGTCAATCCATTTACATTTATTTTTATTCAAATTTTATATATATATATATATATTATGTGATGAGTGAGGTTAATTACCCTGGAAACCATGAAACCTCAGTATTTTATAATTACTGAAAAATAATTTATACATTATACACTTTATTTTGGTTTTCCACACATGACTCCATGATAATGTGAGAGCATTAAATGATCAATGATCATTTTCAATAACATTTTGTGATTTAAAATGTGAAACATTTATTAGAAATATAATTGCAATATGTCTATTATATAAAGTTACACAGCACAGTTCAAGTAACCAATTTACCTATTTTCTTGATCCTCCAATCACTATTGTTGCTTCCCCTCTGCCAGCAACATTTGTGATTGGAGGATCAAGAAAAGAGGGTGGGGCTTTAGATTGGTAAACTGTTTCATGTTCCACCCCGCTAGTTAGTGGTGAAGGTGTTGATGGATGACGGCAGCTCTAAGACTCTGATGGTGGATGAGAGGCAGACCGTCAGAGAGGTGCTGGACCACCTGTTTGAGAAGACTCACTGTGACCACAGTGTAGACTGGAGTCTGTGTGAAACCAACCCTGAGCTGCAGACTGGTGAGATAACACAGGGGTTCCCAAACTTTTCAGGCCGCGACCCCCAAATAATGGTGTCAGAGAGCCCCACTATTATAGGAGGGGGATTTTTTTTTATAAAGAAACAAAATTATAATTTTCTTTTATTTCTTTTTTATAAATGGAAATGTATGGTTGAAACATGCAAACGTTCAAACGCACACACACTAATAGGCATTGGAGGCTTTAGGGCGGCTACGTGGCGTAGTGGGCAAGGCGCTCGCCACGAATGCGGAGACGCTGGGCTCGACTGTTCGAGCCCAGCGCTCCACATTGCTTTCAGTTTAGCTGGTCGTTCATACTAATACACATTGGCCGTATTAGGGGGTTGGAAACTGATGGGTGGGGATCGGGCGTTGTGGACAGCGACTCCTACAGGTCGGTTGGTGCGCCTGCGCAGTAGAATCAGGAAGTGTCGGGGGCAGCGTGAGCCTCCCACGCGTTACTCCTCGCCACTGAGAGATCGAGCTGCGCAGGTGAAAAGATGTGACTGCTGTTACCTCAAGTACCGGAGGGGACTTGTGCTATGTATGACTTAGTCCACATTGCAGCCGGCTTGTGGGAGGCAAGAAACAGCGTTCGTGACAGGGGAGGGTTGAATTGGATGATACGAAATTGGGATGGGAGAAAATATAGAAAATGGGAGAAAAAGTGGATAAAAAAAAAAAAAAAAAAGCATTGGAGGCTTTTAACCAGGGCCGGACTGGGGAAATCATTCAGGCCAGGAAATATAGTGCAAAATATAGCCCCAGTCAGGCCACTTTTTAAGCAGGGGGTCCCCCACCATGAATTTATTTGTTACAAAGACTTCATTTCCTGCATTCTGGTGCAGGAGTTTTTTATTTGTACCCTTTAAATGCCTGTGTTTGTGATGGCATCACAAATTATTGTTAAAAAACAGGCTAGCATTATGTATGATTAGCAACAACACTGATTTTGATGGATTTTCAGTTTTTTTGTAATGTCAGATTGAAAAAAATACAATCTTTTATTCAACTTCAGCCCTGATCATAACACCACATATTCATTTTATAATTCTAACCCTTTAAATGCCAGTGTGTGATGGCATATATTTGCAATATATCAAATGCAAAGTAGATTTTTCTGGGGGGGATTATTACAGGCTAGCATGTGCCAATGAATAGCAACAACAGTTTTTTGTAAGGGTCCCGCCTCCACCAATCACATGCGGCTCCCTTTGTGTGTGTGTGAGAGCAAGAGAGAGAGAGAGAGAGAGAGAGAGAGAGAGAGAGAGAGAGAGAGAGAGATAGTTCTCCAACTTGTGTGAGTTGCAGTGATCTCTTGGTTGTTCCCCACCTAGGTTATCTAACTATTGCGCTGCTGCAACTAGAAACACTGGCCTGGCCTGCTTCTAAGTTCAGTGGCCTGACTGCATACATATTTCTTTTTGATTTTTTTTCCCTTTTTTTGGAAATCATATGGCGAGATAACACATGCATGCCTATACACACACACACACACACACATATTTGAATGTATATCAAGGACATACACACTAATAATACAATAAGATATTGAGAGACAGTACAAACGTGCCTGATTGGCAACCACATGGTTGCACACTAACAGGACAATAACAGACATGATGTAGCAGGTGAAACGGTAATAGACAAAAATAAAACACTTCATGGATATAAATAGCAGCATCCCCTCCATATTGAGCGGCTACCAGTAACAGATACTAACTGCTTGGCTCTTCTCTTAGAGAGACCAGCCATCTGGAGGCCCCTCACAACCAGCTTGTGTACATGACCTAGGCTACCAAATATAAAAACTAAAAGTTTACACTTGTAGCCCAGCTGTGAAATGGTTTGCACCAGTTGTTGATACTTCATCATCTTAGAAAGGCTTCATCTCTAGGATGTAGCCCAAAGTACAACTAACTTCAAGTATGAGCACATCCCTATGATTTCCATTGATGATAACCAATGAGGGGTGTTAGGCGTGATAGAGAACACGTCTGAATCATCACTACACAGATAGACATGCTCGACTTCACAGTACAGTATTCATGAATGAATGAATTTATTCACACACACACACACACGATACATTACATGTAAGTATCCTCATGTGATACAACAACGTCGCAATTGTGTGCATGTGCCAGGTCTCCCAAGAAGCTATTTAAAGCTTTTGGAGGGAGCCTGAACACAGATATAAACAGAATATAAACAACAAAACAATAAACAAAAAACAAAACAAAACATACAACGTGGGTAGGTTTACACACCTACCTACTAACTGACATATAACATAGATCCTAAGTTATAATTTTAATTAGAGATATGATTTAAGCAGTTCCTCTTTCAGTGATTTTTTAAATGTTTTAAAGGTTTTAGTCATTTTCAGATTCTCGTCAAGCTTGTTCCAGATCTGTGGACCCCTGCATGCTATGCTTAGGCTAGCACAATTGAGCCTTCTCCTCTTGCCAAATATAAGATGCTTATTTCTTGTGTTGCGGATGTGCAGTGGTTGGCAGACTGGGACAAGCTCAGACAGTCTGTGATTCATGTTGTTGAAAAAAAAAAAAAAAAAAAAAAACTTGATACATAATTGATGCGTTTTGATGAATGTTAAATTCAGCAAGCCTCAGGAGACCAAAGCGATGGAACAGAGGTTGTGAGGGCGCTTTATTCCCGGACCATGATAGTACTCGTAGTATTTTCTTTTGTAAGCTTTCTAGTTTCTTGAGATGGCTGGGGTAAGTGTTGCACCATATGACATTACAGTAATTAATGAGGGGTTCATACAAGGTTTTGTATAGAGTGAGAAGGCCGTCGACTAAAGACGCACTTCTTCAACCATTATCTGAATTAAAAAAAAAAAAAAAAAAAAAAAAATCTAACCCTAACTAACCGTACTGTCATGCACTTGTCCTAATAAACTAACCTACACTGTAGCACTCAACACTTTGATGAACATTGTTGCTCAGCTGATAGAGTTGTGCCCTTCCTGATGGCTTGTCGTACAGAACTTGTAAGTCGCTTTGGATAAAAGCGTCAGCTAAATGACTAAATCTAAATGTAAATGTAAGGCCAAGCAAGGGAAGAAAATGACGTATTTTGCAGAATAAGCCAACATATTTAGACAGTTTTGTTTGTAGATATTTTATGTGGCATTTGAAATTGAGTGACTCATCGATGACGACCCCCAGGAAGCACCCCCAGGAAGCACTATGGAAGAACTAAAAATGGAAGTGATATATTTTTTTTATCAAATCCACTATTCTGTGGTGTCTAAAGATGTAAAGCCCCTTGTATACATGGCAACCATTTAGGATAGACAGTGAATAGTCGAACAACTCCTAGGTAACCCATGGTTTTTCATTTTACTGGGATATGGGTACATTTTCTGATTCAGATGGAGCCCCTAAGCCCATAAAGTCGGCTACTAATTAAATGCCAATGGACTAAATGGTAAATGGATTGTATTTATATAGCGCCTTTATCCAAAGCGCTTTACAATTTATGTCTCACATTCACCCATTCACACACACGATGGCAGAGGCAACTATGCAAGGTACCAACCTGCTCCTCGGGAGCAGTTAGGGGTTAAGTGTCTTGCTCAAGGACACATCGACATGCTGCCCTCGAGGAGTGGGACTCGAGCCGGGAACTTTCCGAATACCAGACGACCGCTCTACCTCCTGAGCCACTGTCGCCCCTTTGGACTAACTGCAAAAGGTGTCACTTGTTGACGTGACAGATTCATGTCTTGATGCTCTGATCGCCAGCGTAGGGAGAGAGTTATCGATAGGTTATGACTATAACCAAGTTCTGTTAATTAGGGGTGACGCTTGGCATCACTCATGCACTCCCTCGCGTACGTGCACGCGCACTGAATAAATTCCACAAATGTACCTTTAATACCAGTATTAGTCTGACCACACCCCTCATCAGCTTACCTTCATAAGCAGGTGTGTTAACCTGCTCTCCTCCTACCCAAGCTTTCACCACAAGGTGAGGTCAAGGGCTGCAGCGGCGTCGGATGCCAAGCATCACCCCTAATTAACAGAACTTGGTTATAGTCATAACCTATCGTTCTGCATCATTAAGGGGTTCCGCTTGGCATCACTCATGCACAAAGGGAGGCCAAGCGGAGCCACTGGCCGACAAATACACCCCGCTGAAGGCCCCCTACAACCAACAGAACAGGAAGGGCCGAGCCCCCCCGACCCCCCCTAATGGAGGGCACCCCCCCTATTAGAGGTTTACCGGGAGGGCGACGGACCCGACCGTGCGAAGAGGCACTCAAGCAACTCAACGCACAGGGTGAGCAGACCGTGGCTTGACCCCACGACTACACACACGCACAACCAGGCTCAAAACTGGCGCTGCTCTGATGGCTGCCTTTCTGATCGCTCCGACGAGACTGTGCTTTATTTTGTTAATTTTTATAGTATTAGGAGTTTTATTTGCACCAACTGTTGGTGCATTATATGTGTATGACCGTCAGTCAATCATTGACATTGGATTAAGAAAAACTTACCGTTTGGATTGCTCTCTGGATCGGATCGCTGAACAGCAGAAATGGCCCGCCGAGATCCTTTGTTATGCCGGCCATGGCCAAGACCACCAGAAGCCGCCGCGAAGACGAGGAAAGAGAGCCGGGGTCCGGAACAGACTGAGGTCCAAACGACACAGAACCACATTGCCCAGCATATTGTTGGCCAATGTGCAATCGATAGGAAACAAATTGGACGACATCAGAGCAAGGATCCAATTCCAGAGGGACATTCGGGATTGTAACGTCCTCTGTTTCACAGAAACTTGGCTGAGTCCAGATGTCCCGAATCACGCAATAGAACCGGCAGACCATTTCTTCGTTCTCCGCAAAGACCGGACGGCAGAAGGGTCACTAAAGACGAGAGGAGGCGGCATTGCCTTCATGATAAACAAGGAGTGGTGCGATTTAGGCAACACAAAGGAACTGTCTAACCACTGCTCCCCAGACCTGGAGTTTATCACGATAAAATGTCGACCCTTCTTCCTCCCAAGAGAGTTAACGTCCATCATCCTCATCGGAGTGTACATTCCACCACACGCGAACACTGGGGTCGCACTTTCAAAACTTCACGACGAGGTAAACAAACTCCAGGCAGCTAATGTTGACGCTGCCATTTTGGTCTTGGGGGATTTCAACAGCGCGCGTCTTAAAAAGGTGCTGCCGAATTTCTATCAGCATGTGACCTGTCCCACCAGAGGCGAGAACATATTAGACCATGTATACTCGCAATTTAAGAATGGGTACAAGTCACAGGCTCTTAGTCCATTCGGTAAAAGCGATCACGCCGCCATTTTTCTTTTGCCTAAGTACAAACAGAGTCTCAAGCGAACGCCGGTGGTCTCGCGAGAGGTTAAGCGTTGGGCCGTGACGTCAGTGGAGTCACTCCAAGCAGTGCTGGGAAGCACAGAATGGAGTGTATTCCGTGATAAAACAGCCAATATTAACGAATACACCGAAACGGTGATTGACTATGTCTGTACTCAGGTAGAAGTAATAATCCCCTCCACCAAAATTAATATCTACCCAAATCAAAAGCCCTGGGTAGACAAATCCGTCCGTGAGGCTCTGAAAGTGCGCACATCAGCATACAACACCGGGCTGGTGACAGGCAACATGGAAGAACACAAGATGGCAAGATACAACGTCAGGAGAGCAGTAATAGAGGCAAAACGGCGTTACAGGGATAAAGTTGAACTTCAGTTTGAACAGGCTGACTCTAGAGGCATGTGGCAGGGCCTCAGAACAATGACAGACTACAAAGGAACCCCCCTCAAACTGAACAGTGACATCTCCTTAGCAAATGATCTCAACTCCTTCTATGCGAGGTTTGAGGCTGTGAATAACAACACCAGCCTACAAACCACGGCAATGAGGGGGGGGGGGTCTGCTGATGGAGACTCAGTGTTCAGGGTAACAGAGCATGAGGTGAGACGGATCTTTAAAAAAGTGGATATCAGGAAGGCAGCAGGACCGGACGGCATCCCCGGCCGCGTCCTAAAAGTCTGTGCCGACCAACTGGCCCCGGTATTCACTGACATCTTCAACCTGTCCTTGGAACAGGCCGTCATCCCCACCTGTCTGAAGAAGTCCACCATCATCCCTGTACCCAAAAAATCTACGCCCGCTTGCCTCAACGACTACCGCCCTGTAGCCCTCACCTCCATAGCCATGAAGTGCTTTGAGAAGCTAGTGAAGGGCTACATCTGTTCCTCCCTCCCCATCAACCTGGACCCTCTGCAATTTGCATATCGCCCCAACAGGTCCACGGAGGACGCCATAGCCCATGTGCTGCACACAGCAGCATCACATCTGGACAAGAGGCAGGGGAACTATGTGAGAATGCTGTTCATCGACTACAGCTCAGCATTCAATACCATAGTCCCCTCCAAACTCATAGCCAAGCTCAGGGACCTGGGCTTGAACTATGACCTGTGCCAGTGGGTCCTGGACTTCCTGACGGGCAGACCCCAGGTGGTAAGAGCCGGCAACTGCACCTCCTCATCCATCACGCTCAACATAGGGGCCCCCCAGGGCTGTGTTCTGAGCCCCCTCCTCTACTCCCTGTACACACATGACTGCGTAGCACAGCGGAACAACAACACCATCATCAAATTTGCTGATGACACAGGTGGGCCTGATCTCTGCCAACGACGAAAGGGCCTACCTGGAAGAGGTAGAGAACCTGTCACAGTGGTGTCAGGAGAACTGCCTCTCCCTGAACGTCAGCAAAACAAAAGAGATGATTGTGGACTTCAGGAGGTCGGGGGTCAAGGACTACAGCCCCCTCAGCATCGACGGGGCACCAGTTGAGAGAGTGAACAGTTTCAAGTACCTCGGAGCCCACATATCCGAGGACTTGACATGGACCACACACATTGACAGTGTTGTGAAGAAGGCACGACAACGCCTCTACTTCCTCAGGCGCCTAAGGAAGTTCCAAGTCAGTCAGAAGATCCTTAGGAACTTCTACTCATGTACAATAGAGAGCATCCTGACCGGCAACATCACCTCCTGGTTTGGGAATAGCACTGCACAAGACCGTAGCAGACTACAAAGAGTGACACGTTCAGCCGAACGCACAATTAGAGGGGGGCTTCCCACCCTCCAGAACATTTACAACAAGCGGTGCAAGGGGAAGGCTAAGAGAATTATTAAGGACTCGAGCCACCCGAACAACTGCCTCTTTGAACTGCTGCCGTCAGGCAAGCGATACCGGAGTCTTATGGCGAGCACAGAAAGACTCAGAAGGAGCTTCTATCCCCAGGCCATCAGGCTGCTAAACGAACAATAATCGCTAAACGAACAATAATCACTATGCAACAACCATCAAATGCACACAGCACACACACCCACACGCACACACTCACTCAAACAAACAACACACTGCAGCACCCACTCTCCACACTTTAGATCACACAAACACACTTACACTTTATATTTATTGATAAAGGATTTGCACTACAACTCGTACACCTACTGTGAATTGTACCTAAACTGCACCTCGTCCATTTATGCCTTGCACTATATAGTATTGTATATTAGTACACTGCACAGTATTGTATATTGTATGGTAACTACGTCTACGAACATTGTACATATGTCTAAACTGAACACTGTGACCTCTTTTTTTACTTCTAATTTTTACTATGTCTTTATTTCATACTTATCTTGTCATGCACAGTCTCTGGAGCGCAACAGTAAGAAGCATTTTGTACAAAAGTATTCTGTACTTCTGTATGACAACTATTAAAGAAACTTGAAACTTGAAAACTTGAAACCCGCATGCCACCCGGGAACGAACGGAGGAAACAACCTCGTTACTGCCCCCAGAATCACGGGGTCAAGGGCAAACCCAACCCTGTGGCAAGGCCGTAGCAGCGGAGCGCGAAGGAAGACCCAGACCCACCAAAGGGACGGGACCCCCTGGAACGGGGGCCCGGAGAAGTCCATGATGCCAGCATCAAGACCCCACCAGGTGGGCACGCAGTGCCCCGCCCCCCACATCGCCAGCGTATTCGGACAAAGGCCCCTCAGCCGAGCGGGCCCCGTCCTCCCCGATAGTACACTGCCTGGCACACTGACCCTGCAACAGGCAGTCAGCATGGCCGTAAGCACACAAAAAGGTTAACCAACGGAAGCAGGCAGCGCACCGAGGAAAACCAGGCAACAGGCTGTGAACCCTAGCCCGGAGACTGCGGACGAGACAGGCGCCAGAAAGGACAGCTGAACACAGCCGCCCCGGCGGAAGGGGCGTATGCTGGCGTAGTTGCATGACCAAGGCTCCATCTAAAAAAAACCCACCCAGAGGGGTCGAGGCAGAGAAGGCTGACACGATTGGCAGACGTCATGAACGTGCAGGGGCACCCTCAAAACCGGTTAACCCGGGAGTTGACACCGCAGCAATACACCAGAGAACCAACCACCCAGGTGTTACCCCATGCAGTGGTTGGTCCCATAACCCCTCAGGAAAAAACCCCAAACACGGCACACGGCGGCAAAATGTCCAATCTTCTGGCAGTGTCTGCACTTTGCCTGCCTGGCTGGACACTGCACATTGTTCGGGTGGTCCCTTCCACACCTAAAACACTTCGTTCCTGTAGCACCACCATCGCGATGCCCTGCTGCTTGGAAGCCGCCACTGCCCCGCGCTCTTCCCCGCCCTCTGTTTTGTTGGAAAGGCGCAGCGCGCGCATTGTGTCTGACCTCACTCAGGAATGTAGCATCTCCGCAGTTACAACAGCTGTGTGTGACCTCACTGAGGAATGCTGCATCTGCCGAGCCCGCTCTAGACTGTTGGCTAATTTGCCCCTTTATCTGCTCAGACTGTCTCACCATCTCGATGGCTTTCTCCAGCGTCAGATCTGCCATTAATTGTAGCTTTTCTGACATCTCTTTATCCAGGATTCCTATCACCAGTTTATCCCGAATATTTTCTATCTTCACCGGACCAAACTGACAGGTCTCGGCCAGCTCGTAGAGCGTCCGGATGTATTCCTCCGCAGACTCGCCCCTCTTTTGCGAGCGGAGGTAAAAACGAGCACGTTCGTGGATAATGTTTACTTTCGGAGTGAAATAACGATTCAACTTGTCCAACACAATCACATAGTTGTCCTTGTCATCAACGTCCTCCCGTACCTCGAAATGCAACGTGTTAAAAACTTGCTCAGCCTCCTTGCCGAGCGCATATAGCAACGTGCTAACCTGCACAGGTCCATCCTCCCTGTCTAGTTTTGTGGCTAGCCGGTAGCGCTGGAACCGTTGCCTCCACTCCGGCCACAGTTCTGGGCGAGTGAAATCAAAGTTGTCGGGAGGGTTAAACTTGGCCATCTTCACTGGTTTACTTCTGACACCATGTTCAAGTTATGACCGATATAATAAACACTCTTGACGACCTGCTTTAACTCCATAGGTTGTGGTGTTTATTATCCTTCTCGTAGACACTTCCACACAGCGTTGTTTCGGTAGCATACATGGAATTAACTACTTCCGGCGCATGAGCGCCTAATATGGTCTGGTCTTAGAGACACACACACAATTGTACTTCCAGTACATTCATTCACATGACAGCGCCCAACCCTGCGACACCCGGACCGACCTAGCATTTTTCCCCCTGAAAAAACCCAAGTCCCTCAGGGTACCAGAACAGCAGATCTGCATCCCCGGCGGACAACGGGTTCAACTGATCCGGACCAGCGCGACCAGAACCAGTCCCGTGCCCTAACCACGCCGACATGCCAACTCCAGGAGAAGGGGCAGATATGCGTGTTGATCTTAAACATAAAAAGAAGGCGCCACTCAGACGTTCCCGTGCGAACCGCGCCCGGCAGCCCACCCCCAGGGCGTGAGACCCTTCCACATATGTTCAGATCCATTCCGTCATCATCCCCTGATATGAACGAGAACCCGTCGACAACCACACAGGGCGTCGGAAGAGGAAAAACCCCCATCCCGATTGCTTTATAAAAACGCTGTTTTAACCCCAAGCAATCAAGGCGCGCCAGTCAGTTACCTAATGTCCAACAGAACATCCTGAGTTAGCACTATGTGTGCGTTGGGCATATCCACATCAATAATAGGCTATTTATTGCCGACAAGAGGGCGGGATGCAACCAACTCCATGAATGAATGAATGAAAACTTTAACCAACAGATTGCAGAAAGGGTACAACATAGTACGGCTCAAAACACACAATCGGTAAGGGGAGGCAGACCTGAGAAAGACGTTAGTCTTGTTTCCATCAGGGGCCCCCATTTCCAATCCATCTAGACACATCCAACTCTTTATAATAATAAAGAAGAAGCATCACCCGTATGAACCCAACTGCACAGCTGGGAGTAAAAAACCGGTTTTCACATGATTTTACATCCAGTCACTCTTCTTTAATCAGAGAGTAAAGACTAGACCCTCCCAGAAAACCTTCCCACACGAGTGGTAGTCATGAGAAAGACATGCAAACCGTGAGTCACGTGACCAACTGACTCAGGTTTACATAAATCGAGCGCAGCAGACCCGTGAGCCCTACACTCTAACTCGACACCTTAAGACACCGCAACTCATGGAAGGCGTCGCCATAGCAACACCGCTATGACGGGGGGAAATGCTGCCTTTTTGACTCCTCTCTGTAATAGGAGTTGGCAGGATAACCCTCCCCCCCCCCCCCCCCCTGCCAAGACGTCTCACCGGCTCGGCCCTGACTGGCTCAGCAGAAGAGATAAAAATCCCCTAAACCAATCAAGTGGGAAGGAGGGGTTTATTCGACACCCCCTCACAAAAAACCCTTCGTTCCCTACACACAGAAAACAACCGTAGCCATTTTGAAAACCTCCGGTAGAAAGCTAATGTATAGCGTAAGCTAATACAATGCCCGCTACCCACAAAATGTGAACAGGATTTACAACAAAAACAAGTCGCATGTGTGTGAATCCTACACCCGTTGACTATGTTGTACATAGCAAAAAACGCTGACCGAGAGTAACGGCTAGGCCGTGGAACGTGCGTGTACGAGTATTACTGCAACTTAACAACACAGCATTGTGAGACACATATACTTAGTTCAAGCAATGGAATAACACCAGTTTCTACCTGCATGTGGAGCATCAAGCTAATAGAACCTATTACTGAGTGTATGTTGCAGACCTTGCTTAACCTCGTAACACAACACGACTCATCTCACAACGTAAAAGTGCAGATTCATATTTACACAACCCCACCATATGAATTGTTGAAGAAACACACAGTTTGTTCGGCCAAAACATAGCCCCCTTATGTCGGGGAACTTCTTTATTTATAATGTTTTAAGGCACAAAATCATAGAGGGGCCGGGGAGGGTGTAAAGGAGAGGGGACACAGAGGGGAAAAGTCACTCTCAGCGGCGTCTGCCACCTCGCGCTGCTCGAGTCTTGCCACCCCGAGGAGCCCCGGAGGGACGGTAGGTTACTGTCTGCTGGTCACGACGTTCCCTACCGTCTCCTCCGGTCGTGGATGGGCCGGCGGTAGCAGAAGCGCCGTCTCTTCTCCTGGCCTTCTTGGAAGGGCCAGCAGCGGCGGTGGAGGCAGTGGTAGGGGCGACGGAGACAGCTCGACGTCGCGGAAGCCTTCTGACTCCACCGGCAAGGACGGGAGGCGGAAAATGGGGTTGGAGGATGGATCTCTCCTCTGCCATCTCTCTGCATGTTGAGGTCATCAACCGCAGGGCCTTCCCGAACAGACCAGCGTCGGAGAGGGCGGCCGTCAGAAGAGGGGCTCTCTTCCGTTCCGGCACACGGGCCTGCTCCAGCCAAAGATGACGCTGGCCCAGGGTAGCCAGGGCGCGCACTTTCCCCATGGCTATGGTCAGCACCTGGGAAAGGTGCAGGACAGCTCCTGCCGCCTGGGTGATCTGATCGCATTTTACCTCGTTCAGATCCGTGCCGCCCGTCATAATCCCCGATACAAATCTAGCCAGGTGGGCGATGTTAGACACCGCAGCCAGCGATTGTGTACCAGCGATGAATGACTGGTCACCCCAATAAGCCAATCGCCTAGCCGATTTCCCCTGGAGGACCGGCTTGCACAAGGGTTCCCACACCATATCCGGACAGAGGAGAGCGGCCATCGGACTGTCAAGCCGAGGCACGCCCTCCCCCATACCTTTGACTAACCCCGACACCCGCGTAACTGGTACGTAGGTGGGGGTTAGTCCCATGATGTTGGAAACCGCCTGACCCTGACGAACATAGGCCCCCATTATGGGGAAAAATGGGTAGACAACGTCCACCCCTCTCACTGGGCGACGCTGCCAGCGATGACCTATGAGATCATCAGGGACAGGTGCAGGCAATGGCAGCGGCAGCGGCACGCCGTTTGCGGCGGCGGCTACCGCCATGAGCTCGGGAAACAAAGCCTGCAGTTCCCCCTGCGGACCTTCCTCCACCGAACCCGCATCCCTCACATGCAGCAGGCTGCAACTGGTCAAGGAGCCACAGTCTGATGTGGCCGACAGTAGGGCATCCTGCTGATGAGGCCAAGGTGGTTCCTCGACATCCTCGAACAGGGAGCCCCATGGAGCCATTTCTCCCCCCTCCGGTGTTTCCTGAGGAGGGATACTCTCCTCCACGGGACCATCATACAAGAATCCGTCCGCCTCTTCCATGAAGTCCTCAGTTTCCATCGGAAATCCAGAGCCGGACACATCCTCGCTGGTCTCCAGCAGTTCCCCAAACCCAGGCCGTTCGCGCCTGCATGCTACCATCTTGCGACGTGAACGGGCAGACGCGAAAAGTTTGCGTCGCAAATCCTCCGGCTCCAAAACAACCGACCGTTCACCAACGGACGATTCCCTGGAACCAGAAGAACCAGAGTCGAGATCAGGCCATCGCCGGAGCGACGGCACCGACTCCTCGGCTCTTCGGAGAGGCAAACTATCCATCGGCTGTCTCCTGGGCTGGGTCGGCAACCACGAAAGTGGCAACAGCCCAACACCAGAACGCACGACGGAGGCGGGAATGGAGAACCGCTGGTGAAGAGTAGGTCTAGCGGGTCTACTCTCCGCAGAATACATTATGACCCAAACTTTTTCTTTACAACAGATATGAGAGAAGAAAAAATTAAGCACAATGTAGACTTGTCACAACTCTTTTCAACTAATCAACACGTCAAGTGGGGTACTACCGAGGCACTTCCTTCTGGTGAAAGCGAGAAGGAGAGCAGGTGACCACACACCTGCTTATGAAGGTAAGCTGATGAGGGGTGTGGTCAGACTAATACTGGTATTAAAGGTACATTTGTGGAATTTATTCAGTGCGCGTGCACGTACGCGAGGGAGTGCATGAGTGATGCCAAGCGGAACCCCTTAATGATGCAGAACTACGTTTATAAAGTTATATAGTGAGTTAACTGCATGAGATCATTGGAATAGCACAACATAAATTATGTTTTAGGATGGATTTTCCCTTTAAGATTAAGTTTAACTTACTTGAGTGTCACTGAACATGGAATCCCTGTCCTACATCTGAGAACAATTAAATAATTAGTAGTAATTACTTCACTCTGCATCTATGATTTAACATTCAATTAATTTGTACAGAATAAAATACATGTGGGACTATTGTGTGCAGAACCTAAGGATTCTGGCGTTTAGCCCAGTAGGATATAAATTTGGCTGCCATCTTTAAATGATTGCCATTCATTCTAGACAGTGTTTTCATTTAATTGTACTTGGCAATACACAGAGAAAAATAAATACATTCATCAAACAAAAGCGGACATTTTACAAAGAGCTGGGTGAAAGGTCTACATGACATGATTAAAAGGCACCACAACAAATCTTTGTGGTGCAGAACACACAAACACAAACATAACTGCACAAGCACATACATTTTAACAATGCACATGCAATGCAAATGTTTAAAATAGTACCCTCATATTGCTTGCTTCCTGCTCAGAAAGGGGGTTTGAGGACCACGAACACTTAGTGGAGCCTCTCTCTGCTTGGACCCGAGATACTGGGAACCAAATCACTTTTGTTGTGAGACCTCAGAAATATGCCATCTTCAAAGAGCCACAGGTGAGAGGCAACACTTTGCCATTAGGGTGCACAGGAATAATGTTTCAGTACATATAGGAACTGATGAAGAACCATCTGTTAACAAACTGAAACTGGTGACTAACCCATCAGTTACTCAAGTCTCAGACCTGGGAGGTGTTTCACAAAGCAGCATTACACACAGTTAGCCGGATAACTGTCCAGAAAATATCGGTGAATAACTTCTGATATTTTGTCCATAATTAAAAGTTATCGATTATGTATGACCAAATCACATTCCTGAAACCTAATATTCAAATGTATGTTCTAGCGATGCATGTTCTAAATGCACAATTAATCCATCAAACTGTTCCTCTCTCAACTTGGAAGATATTTTACATGTGGAAGAAGGGCCAACAGCACGAGATGAACGACAGAGGCAAACTACTTCTGCTGCAGGTCAGTCACCTCATCAACCCATAACAATCTTAAACCCCGCCCTCTTTTCTTGATCCTCCTACCACAGCTCTTGCTTTCCTTGGATAAACAATTTGTCAGAGGAAAGCAACAGTTGTGATTGGAGGCTCACGAGAGGAGGCCGGTGTTTGAGATACATCAATTCCATACCTTTTTAAATTTACTACGTATTCCTTATAATCTGTAGTCATTTGTCTCAGTGATATACACCAAAAAATACTTGCCAGAATATAAATATTTTTTATAATTTCAATAGTTTGACTTTATCATTCCAAAAGTATCTTCAACAACAGGATGTTTCTGCACGCCCGCAAATAGCTTTGTTCCATTCTCTTCTGCTCCTCCAGGAGCACTTTGAGGGTCCTTCTCTGACCGTTCCAGATCTGGAGAGTTTTCTGCACCTAAAGGAGGATGGGAAGAAGACTTGGAAACGGCGCTACTTTCTGCTCAGAGCCTCAGGGATCTACTATGTACCCAAGGGAAAGACCAAGGTTTGGGAAATCCATGACAACAATACTACAGTACTTGATTGTTTGCCAGAAATACAGTACATCTCATTATTTACATTTCAATAGTTAACACATTCGAGGCCATTGGGATTAGACGGGGCCCAACTCTATACGGCCAGCATTTCATAATAACCTTTCATTGTGCGTGAGGCTGTTTGTAGAGCTAAATCTATACTTTATATTATTGCTATCTGTCCATTCCCATTGTCAATTGACACTATAAACCGTCCCTTCAATATGCCTTAAATAAAGAATTTTTTCATCAATACGTTGCCACTTTATAGCGTCTTGAATATGAACGTTATAGCAGAATGTTCTGGGGTATTTCCTGGAACTAATAACGTTAAATCGAATGGCGTTTCGGCTATAGACAAGCTAGAGTTAAAACTCAAAATGCATATTGTCGGTATCATGGTCCACCATGAATGCATGAAAGGGGGGGGGGGGGGGGGGGGGCGTCATTTCAGAATATTGATTAGGGATGCTCGATATTGGCTTTTTTACCGATACCGATATACCGATATTGTCCAACTCTTAATTTCCGATACCGATATCAACCGATACCGATATATGCAGGGTCCCCCCCCCCCCCCCCCCCCCCCAAAAAATGGAATAATTTCAGGTAATTAACATTACATATCTCTTGTTGTGGGATTAACACAACATTATGCATACTTTTGACAATAAATAAAATCAGAATTTGTTCTTACTTGCTTGCCTGGGTAAATAAAGGTTATAGAAATGAAAACCGATTCCGATATTTTTCGATATCACATTTTAATGCCGATATCGGCCGATAATATCGGTAGGCCGATAATATCGGACCAATAACGGCATTAGCCTCAGTAGCCACATTCGCTGATCGGCTGGTTGGGTATGATAACAAGGCCTGATCAGCATGTCATTTACGTGAAAAAACTCTTACCTGTGGCCGGTTGGACTGCAAAAAGGATTTCCCAGTTATCGATCGCCATCTGGTAGATCCATATGTCCATTGGCTGATGCTATATTTCTTTACTGCACACTGAATTCAGCGTCCCAAAAACGATTCTAGGCGATCGGCTACACGCATAGCTTTAGGCTAACAGAAAAGTCCATTCAAGATCAAAAAAATAAAAACACCGGTCTGTAACAGGGAACACTGCATTATCGAGACAGCGCCCCTACGAGGATCTGGCCGGTAATGCACTTTTCCGAATTCCAAGAGTAGGGTAAATCTGCAGTGCCGCTCGGTGACATTGAGTAGGATATTAAAATGGAATAAAAGCCAAAACAACCTTGCCACGTATATATACATGGTTGGCCGTCAAGTGTTGGATCCGAAACACGTATATATACGTGGTTGGCCCCGAATGTGTTAAGGTACACAAAATAAAAGCATATTCACCTTTGTTGTGCAGTAGCCCGTTGTTTTGCTTAAATCTACATGTAGGAACTGAAAGTCAAAACTGGGGCTCATTGTGATTAAGGGTCTTACCTCACCTTCTGACTGACCCGGGGAAATTGGCCCCAGTTTTATACACATGGCTATTGTAATTACCCTATCCATAACACTTCAGTACACTTAGGTATGCAATTCAATATGACATGGACTGTATGTTTCATATCGCTTGATTTTCATGCAAGTGTTTGTTTATAAGTTGTGTGTATTTGTTCTGTGTTGGCAGTCATCCATTGACCTAGCCTGCTTCGTCCACTTTGACAAAGTCAACGTCTACACCACCACAGACTACAAACACAAATACAAAGCCCCCACTGACTCCTGCTTCATACTTAAGGTGAGGAACATTCCACTGTGTTCATGCCATGCCAGCTCCCAGCTGGGGGCATTTTTGTGGCGATGACTTGCTTCCTCCCTATAATCATTCAGTCTGATTCACTGGGGATGCCAAATGGTACAAATGAAAGCAGCCCATAATGATCTCTTGAAATGAGATTAAACCTACGATTAGGATGAGTGTTGATATATCTCTACACTACCAATTAGGGAATGATATTCACGTCTGCTTAGTTACCGTTAGCTATATCCTCTTTAGAACATGCTGAGAGATGGGCGGCTAGGTGGCGCAGTGGGCAAGGCGCTCGCCACCAACGCAGGAGATGCTGGGTTCGAGCCAGCTCTCGGCGTTGCTACCAGCTTGGCTGGTCGTTCATACTAATACAATTGGCAGTATTAGGGGTGGGAAGCTGGTGGGTGGGGATCGGACGTTGTGGACAGTGACTCCTACAGGTCAGTTGGTGCGCCTGCGCAGTAGAATCAGGAAGCAACGGGGGCGCGTGTCCCTCCCACGCAGACCCTCGCCGCTGAGAGATCGCGCTGTACAGGTGAAAAGATGCGACGGCTGCCTCCTCGTGTACCGGAGGCAGGGCAGGGGTGTAGCTGGGGGGGGGGGGGGTGATTCCAAGGGCCCAGCACTGTGTGTGTGTGTGTGTGTGTGTGTGTGTGTGTGTGTGTGTGGTGTGTGTGTGTGTGTGTGTGTGTGTGTGTGTGTGTGTGTGTGTGTGTGTGTGTGTGTGTGTGTGTGTGTGAGATATATAGAGAGAGAGGGGGGGCTTTGGTAGACTATTGCATTGGTCCATTCATTGAATATGAACGCAATGCGACATCCTTTACTAGGCTCACACACCAACAGTGCAGGTGCTGAACTGCTGATCCGAATGTATAGGTAAAAACCATATTATGCGTTTTCATCAATAAATAAATGGCCAAAAAATAAATTCTTTCGCGCGCTTACGTGCGCTCGCATTCACTGGGGGCCTACAAATACATTGTTTCATGGGCCCAGAATCTACAGCTACGCCCCTGACCGGAGGGGCAGTGTTGCGATGCCTCCTATCAACACTGGTTGCACGCATGCTAATGACGCCACATGCACGAGCGCTCCCAGGCGCGTGCACGCGCTCCCGCGCATAGCACATAAATATTCCCTCGCATAAGGTCAGAGTAAAAAACGGTGCCTAATTGCCTCTACAAATGGAATGTAACACCTGACGACCGGCACTATTGATATGCAAAGTAGCCAGGTGGGTACTGCGAGTTGGCGCATCAGTCGAGTGCAGCGCATTCCTGTGTGCACGCGCCGTGCACAATCCATGCGTGTGCGTGCACACGCTTCTGCTCACAAAACTTTGGTTGGACAATACGAAATGGGGAAGGGAGAAAAATAGAAATGGGGAGAAAAAGTAGAAGAAAAAAAAGAACATGCTGAGAGATGTCTTCATTTGCACGTGTAAATGTTTTTATTAAATTTGATTGAATTTAACCTTTATTTAACCAGGAAAGTCACATTGAGATTAAGAATCTCTTTTT